>NC_081411.1:598620155-598951405 GCF_030272615.1 Cryptomeria japonica
CCATGTCGGGTGTAATGAAGATATAAACATGTTGGCTACTGGTACATAATGAAATCAAATATAAATCCAATGACCATGTCGGCCTTCACACATTACCACCAAAATTAATGAAGGCATAATTGAAACCAAAACATTTCCTTAGCTGAGTCCTATCCATTATCAGGACCTATGTACACATTATCGGAATCGGGACCAGTTACTGGGATGAAGACCAAGCCGGGATGAGGTGAATACCGGTGCTGGTGTAAAGCAATGTTAATTCCGACTAGAGTAATTCATGCCAGTTAACCAAAAAATGAAACCTTTCACCCTAAGATGATGAGTTTCCATTAATGACAACCCATAATGCTATAACCTTGTCAGATGAGTGTCAATTGCCAACAATCTCCCCCTTTGACATTGATAGAAACACTCATGTGAAAAATGATATCAACCGCATAATCTCCCAATTTGTACATGAATCTTCTATATACAAGTATATATCCAATGCTCCAAAGCTCCCCCTAAGAAATATATACATTTTTCATATATTCCTCCTCCCCCTTTAACATCAATGACAAAGAGGGGTGCCCATAAAGAAATCAGTACAAGTATAAATAGAGCCAAGACTATACACACTTCAAAATATCAGCATACATGTTCTTCAAAAATGAAAAGTAATTTTCCCAACCAGTCTTAAGAGATTATAAGATAGAAATGAAACTATTCAAAATGTTGGCATAATACTCTATCTCATCTGAGGTAGTGGGATCATCCTTCTGCATATTAGAGATACATTTTGTTTTATGAAATAGTAAATTGTCAAGTCAAAGACCAATCAGATTCTTGAGCTCATTTGATATCCTTATTCTTCTATCCCTATCCTTCTCCAATTGCAGAGTTTGATCCAGAACATCAAAATTGGACCATCCAAAGAATTTGTCAGATTGGCTGCCGAGTTGTAGGAGTTAGAAATTTGCATTAAGTTTTTCCTACCATCAGATAACTGCTTGTCTATGGATCCAGTTAACTTCTCAAAATTTAGACAAGTCCTATAAACATTACCTCCTTCAGTTAGAGCTTTGTCAATGGACTGCAAGCACGTATGAATTTTCACCTTATCATTCTCAATCATGCACAAAAATGTTAGTTTTTGGGCCGCCACAAATTATTCTTTAGCTTGAGTTAGTGAGATCTTAAATAAATAATCATACTATTTAGGAATAATTTCAATGATTTCCTCTAGTTTACTCGAAGAACTAGCACCTTCTTGTGCATGAAATTTCAAGACAAACTGATGCAAAACTTCAAAACTGCGCTCAATCAAATTCCTATCCTTAGACTCTTCCTGGGATAATTCTTGAGTAGCTTGAGCCTGAAGAGCTGCTATCACCAAAATCTTCTCTTCCAGTGACATCTTATGATATGGTTTATCAAAACTGATGGAAATTTGTGGTAAGCTTCCCTTAGCTATGGCATAAGTGTCAATTGCCAAGCCGGAGGAATGATCCACCAGAGTCTCCTTTCCCTTGTCTGCCGGAGAGATAACCTTTGTATCTTTTAACTCTTGTGCACTGGTGGCTTTGCCACTTGGTGCCTCATAGAAAACTTGTGAATCCTGTACACCTATATCCTTATTTACATCTATCTCAATATCCTTTGTTTTCTGTTCATTATCTACGGGGATGTCCTCTATTCCAAAATGGGAGTTAGTATGAGAATCAGTAACAGGTACAGTGTTATCCGATTTAGTGCTTGCCGGTTTCTCAGTATTTACACTTGGTTTATCTGTCGGTTCCTTATCCTTAGGTAACTGATTATTATGTGATTGTACAAAATTGGAGCTTAACTCATAGCCAAGACCCAAAAATACTCTTACCCATATATCAATTATCTCCTTTCTAATTTCTTCAAGTCCGTCTAACATGAGACAGTTTATTTTGTGCTTATTGTTGAATTTTGAGGATCCGGTTTTATTGATTAACTCATCCATTTCTGGAGGGGTTATTGATGGACAAAGGTTGACCAATTCGGCCTCCTGAATCTGTCTATCCAAAGTCTAAGCATGTAGCTTCCTAACTTCTAATCTATCATATAGTTCCTTAGGCAAAACTTTCTCCAATTCTATCAATGTCCTACTAAATGAATCAAGATATAAAAGAATAGCTTCTTCTATTAACAATATGTTCAATTAAATCCTGAGCATTCATCTTTTTCTTACCAGTTCTCTTCTTGGGTTCTAGTTTGGTTTTCTCAGCTGATTTGGAATTCCTTTTGTGTACAATGGTGATCTTTGGTCTTCTAGGAGTCTCCTTAACCGATTCAGGTTTTTGTTCTTCTTTCTTCTCCCTGACCACTCTGGCATAAATTCCTTTCCTTTTAGGAACTTCCTTAATATTAGTATCAGACTCTATCTCAGATGATACTTTCATGTATTGCCAGTTCACCTTCTGTTTCTTTTTAGGTGGCTCCACTAGTGTTTCCTTGGTAGGCTTAGTTGAAGGTTCAACCGATTGTTTGGATGTTTGAGTTGTAACTGGGACCACATTGGGTGTGGCCTGAGATACTTTTCCTTGTTTATTTTTTCTCTCTTCTCTTTTGCATTAACTCTTTCTTCCTTCGTTCCTCCAAAATTTTAACATGATGCTCAAATTTGGCTCAGTCAACACCTTCACTAATTAATGTCTCTGCTGCTAACCGGGTCATCTTCTTCTGTATTGCTGGGGCTACCTGTTCTTGATAAATTTTAAGCACTTTTTCTTTAGCAGTTCCAAATTTTTCTTCCTTTTCATCTATCGGTGCTTGTAATAGATGTTGAGCATAGGCATCTAGTGTTTCTTCCTCAACCTCATAATCCATTGGCATTATCCAAATTGTCCTGGGTTGCACTGCTTCCATTATGCATTCATCCTTATCTACCTTAAAGCATATTGTATCCTTATATCTTTCAACTATAGATTTGGGGATACGGGATCTATTTTTCATTTCCTCTTGAAATGTTTTGAAAAATACCCAAAGATTTTCTTTGCTATCCTTATCCCCTTGTCTATGCAAAATTTGAGCAATCTGGGATGCTACCGGGTGATCAAAAGCCCATTGAATCTTTCCAAAATCGAGTACAATTCCCAAAAAGTAAAATACTAAGCAAATTATAAAGGAGCTATACTGAAATGTATTCTTCTTGTCTTGTTTGATGTTGTGCAGGTTAGACATGAGTTCCTTTAGCATTACACTGCAAAGATCATAATGGGCATCCTAATTGACCATTTGATATGCCACCAAAATGTTGTTGCCAGCTATTGAGTTTAACTAGTTTGAGTGATATACCTTGTAGCCAATAAACTTTGCTGCAAACTTAACACCAACATCTCTTACATCATCTACCCTCATGGATCTTCAATCAAAGGTTGCGCCGATAAGTTTGTTCATTTTAGTGTTGGACAACTTGCATTTAGGGTCGGGAACACCTCTGATTTTGTGAATGCAGGAGACGTTCTTGATAACCTCTTCAGTGATCTTATATGATTGGTCCGACCAGATAAATTCTCCATGAATTTGGCTCAGAGCATACCATACCCATTCCACCTCATCAAATGTCGAGAAATCCATAAATTGAGTGAAACCCTTCATCTGCAGATGTGAAAATTCTAGTTTCAGCAAGTTTTTGGTGATAAGGTTGTCGGTGAAGACGTAGGACAACTCATAATTCCCAATTTCTTCAATGTTGCAGTGGATATATGCCCTAATGTTCTCTGTATGCAGAATTCCATGATAAACTTTGAAAAAAGCACCTAGCGACTCGTCCAAGAGGGATTTGTATGGATGATTCTTCAGCACAGGACGAGGGAGGTTCTTGATCTCAACCACCAAGGGAGTATAAATGATGGAAGAGGATGAAGTCATTGTAATCAAACACGAAAGCTAGGGTTTCTGAAAACACAAAAAATACCTCAAAAATGCTTCTACAAAATCAAAATGCCCTAAAAAAAAATGCTTGCTTGAGTTTCTCTAGATCTCTGAAGTGCTCTGGAATTCTTCTCGCTTGAATACTTGATCATTGTGTGAGAAAAATAACTTTACATTTCCCTTTTATCTTCATTAACCATAAATTTTTACTGTTATAAATGTTGTCGATTAGGATTTACCAGTTAACATGATTTGTCAATCAGTTTCGGTAAGCCATAAAATCTCTGAAATATCCATCCACAATCAGAATCTTCTAACTACAGATCTAATCTAGGGTGACTGCAATATTTTCAATGATTTACCTCCCCCTAAGGCCAAATGCCTTAGTGACTGATTGTATCTGTTGTCGGTGTAGGACCCGATGACTCTACCAGTTGTTCTATCGGTGGTGTATCAGATCTCCTCACCCATCTCATCTCATGTTGTTTCCAGATGTCTTCCACTTTTTCCTTGCCCTTCTCATCTGTATTTGCATTAGTTGCCAATTGGTTCTTACTTCTGTAATATTTAGCAATATACCCAATCTTGTTGCATGCATAATAGACAATATTTTTTTTCCCGAATTTCCTTGTTAACCCCTTGATTTCCTTTTGATTTTGATTGGTTATCCATATGTCCAAATATACTATATGCATGACATCTTACATTTACAAGATAGGTGAATGATGTATTGTTATGATTATTCCTATTTCTGTGTTGACAAGCCATATGACCATATTTATTGTAAATAAAGCATGTACCATTGAATTTGTGAGCATTAGGCTGTCTTACCAGTGATTTCTGCTTCCCGTTGTCATGATTTTGCTTCTGTCTAGATGGTTGATTTTGTTGTGCACTACCAAAGCTTTCTCTTTCTTCATATCCAAGACCTCTTTTGTCCTTACCATGTCTCTGACTCTTCAATAGTTCATCAAGTTTGGTAGAGTTGGCTAGAAATTTGTCCTTGTACTCATTTGTAGTGACCAAATCATCTCTCATGATTATAATCTATCTTTCAAGTTCTTGTTCATTGTTCCGGGACTGGACCAATTCAAGTCTTAGCATATCATTCTCATGAGTCAGTCAGTGACATTCATCAGATCTATCCTTCAATGCTTGACCTAGGTTTTCTTCATTCTTCTTTTTGTCCTCAATCTCTCTGCACATCCTCGTGGTTATGGTTTGCATCTCAATCTTCAAGATAGTATTCTCTTGAGTAAGTTTTTGACAGTGATCCTTCAAAGCATCTTCTTCATCACTGTTTTGATTTTGCAATTGATCACAAAGTTCCTTCCTCTTAGCTTTGACAGCTAGAAGCCTTCCTTGTAAAGAAATGTTGTGTTCTTTGGCTTTATTCAATTCATTTATCAGTTTACTATTCTCCATTTCCCTAATGTCAAGATCTTCAAGAGAAATTCTGAGTTGTTGTTGTAGACCGTCTTCCATTGATTCCAAATTCTGGATATTCCTTAAGCTGTTAGACTTCTTCTAAGGAACCAAGCTCTGATACCAATTGTTGGAATCCAAGAACACTGAGAGGGGGGGGGGGGTGAATTAGTTTTCTACCAGTAATGCTATTTTTGAACTTATTCCTTATTAACTGATTAACAAAAAATAAAATTAGAATGCATACACCAAATAATACAATGAAAGGCAACACCATAACACCAATATTTATAAGTGGAAAACCCTTCAAAGGGAAAAAACACGGTGGGGCTGATACCCACAATATCTATATACTTGATCAAGGTATACAAATATTACATAGGGGTTCTACACATGTAGAAAGGCCAACCGCCTAGAGCTCACTGCTAAAACACAAAATATGAAGTCTCACTGACTTACAAAACATTTACAAGTGATTACAACTGAAAATTAAACTTATAAATAGCATCTAACCATGCTGGATAAGTTCTAGTGAGTGCTCTATTAACCTGCTCTATATACCAATTGTTTGATGCTTTGTTTTGCTACCCGTTATTCTATGCACATGAAACTACACATAGTCACTGACCAAAATGAATACCAGGAATCTCTGATCAATTCGCCATTATAATATCATCACAATTCATATCTCTCATCACATGATCCATCGCTAAATTGATCTTCCTTAAATACCATGTTATCATCTACCATGTTGGCTGCAATGAAGATATAAACATGTTGGTTGCCGGTACATAATGAAAATCAAACATAAATCCAATGACGATGTCGGTCTTCACATGTTACCACCAAAATTCATGAAGACATAATCAAAACCAAAACATTTCCTTAGCTAGGTCATATCCATTACCAGGACCAGTTACCGAGATGAAGACCTAGCCAGGATGAAGTGAATATTGGTGCTGGTGTAAAGCAATGTGAATGTCGGTTAGAGTAATGCATGTCGATTAAGAAAACAATGAAACCTTTCACCCTGAGATGATGAGTTTCCATCAATAACAACCCATAATGTTATAACCTTGCTGAATGAGTGTAAATTGCCAACAGTATTAAGTCAGGAAGGACGACCAGTAGCATATTTTAGTGAGAATTTGAATGATGCAAAGAAAAGATATGCAATGTATGATCAAGAATTTTATGCCATAATTCAAGCATTGAAGAAGTGGAGACATTATTTGTTGCCCAAGGAGTTTGTGTTGTATACAGATCATCAAGCTTTGCAGTATTTGAATAGTTATAGTAAGTTGAATCATAGACATATGAGATGGGTGGAGTTCTTGCAGAGTTATACCTTTGTTTTGAAGCATAGAAGTGGGAAGTCAAATAAAGTTGGTGATGTGTTGAGTAGAATGAGGAATCTACTGACAAAGATGAGAGTGGAGGTACTAGGTTTTGAAGAATTGAAGAACTTGTATGAGGATGACCCAGATTTTCCAGAGCCTTGGAAAGATTGTAAGGAACTAGTTATGATGGACAAAAGTAAGTGGTTGGATTATTTCATGAAATATGAGATCTTGTTTATAGGAATTTAGTTGTGTATACCTAGAAGTTCTATGAGAGAGAGAGTATGATAAAGGAGAAGCATAGTGGAGGATTAGTTGGATACTTTGGTGTTGATAAGACAATAGGATTGGTGAGTGCGAATTACTTTTGGCCTTAGATTCATAAAGATGTCAATAAATTTGTGCAAAACAATAGAATTAGTCAACTTGCAAAAGGTAGTATTTTGAATGTTGGATTGTATAACCCGTTGACGGTTCCAAAAAGACCTTGGGAGGACATAAGCATGGATTTTATATTGGGATTACCTAGGACACAAAGAGGAAATGATTCTTTATTTGTGGTGGTGGATAGATTCTCTAAGATGGCATATTTCATACCTTGTAAGAAGACAACAGATGCAGTACATGTTGCTGACTTATTTTTCAAGAAAGTGGTGAGATTGCATGGATTACCTAAAAGGATAGTTTGAGATAGAGATACTATGTTTGTTGGATATTTTTGGAGAATGATTTGGAAGAAGATGAAGACGTTTAGTTCTACTTTTCACCCACAAACTAATGGATAGAGAGAGGTAGTAAACAAAAGTTTGGGAAACTTGTTGAGATGTTTAGCTGGACACAAAACCGAAAGTTTGGACTTGATTCTTGCACAAGCAAAATTTGCCTACAATAATTCAGTGAATAGGAGTACCAAAAGAACACATTTTGATATTGTTAATGGAGTACACTCGAGAGGTATATCAGAGTTCAGAGACATCAGTAATGAGGATAAAAGGAGTGAATAAGTAGAGGAATTTGCAGAGCGTATGAAGACAATGCATACTCAGGTTAAACAACATTTGGAAGACATGGATAGTAAGTATAAGGAGAAAGAAGATGAGAAAAGGAGACATAAGGAATTCAAAGTGGGTGATGAAGTGATGGTGTATATGAGAAAAGAAATATTTCTAGTTGGAACGTATAATAATTTGCAGATGAGGAAGTTTGGACCTTGTAAGATCTTGAAGAAATTTAGTTTCAAAAATGCATATGAAGTGGAGTTACCGGACATATTAGGTATTTCACCTATATTCAACATTGCAGACATACATCAGTATCATGAGATAGAATTCAGTGAGGGTAGTATAGAAGAATTAGAGAAGAAAATACCCCAAAAGGAACTAGATCAGATTGAGGATATTTTGGATAGTAGAATTGGGTGTAGCACCCGAAACAACTAGTATAAATAATATCTTGTGTAGTGTAAAGGCAGACCAGCTGAAGATTCATCATGGATTTATTTGGTAGAGGAAGATCATCTTGGTTTTCCTCTGACCCCCAAAAAGTGAGGGTCTCACTTTTCAATCAACCTTGACTGTCTGATGCAAGAGCATCCCTGGTTCTTGGAAATCTTGCATCAACTAAAAACATTTTCTTTTCAGTTTGTTCCTATTTTGCAGTTCAACATTTCATTATGTGTTTCTTTGCCATTGCTCACCGAATCTTGTGGAGTTGGTTTTTAATTGTGGACATGTTCATATACCTTATTCTTGGTCTGTGGGACATTTGGATCTTTTCCTAGCAAGTTATCACTTTTGGAATTCGAGACATCTTTCTGTCTTAGAACACTAGAACCGCTTGGACCTATTTTCTACTAGCGAATCTTCCAGATCTCTTCCATAGATTGTAGAGCTTCAGTTTGTTGTTTTCAATATTCCTTGGCATGTGGTCGGCCTTCCCTTTTTTTTGTCTCTTCATTCTATAAGTTTTCCAAAGGCATCTCTTTGGTGGAGGCCGACCTTGTTGTTTTACACGTTTCATCTTGTTCATTAGTTATTTTTTCATCTCGAGACGACGCGGATCACCCTTGTTCATATAAATCAATGTAATTAGGAATTTAGAATCAATTCTAAGAATATAGAAGAAAGATCTAAGGATTAGGAGGTTTGGAGTTGGCTTGCATTCTTCCTAGAGCTGAATATTGCATAACACAATTTTTTTGTACTCAGGCCTGTGAGTCGAATATTTGAGCCCAGATATTGCCGATAGATTGTAATTGATTTTCATGAGATAATAGTCTATTCTGCATTGCCTCCATCATGATAGTGTTTTTTCTATTGTGTAACTCCTGTTGCATGGTCTAGATTGTTCTCTTTGAGGACGCTCCAACTATGACTATACCAATTGGTATCAGAGCGAGATTTCGTTGCGGAGATTGTGAATTCCTGTAAGATTTTGTTGTGGGGTGACAAAATTGAGGATCTGACCCGTAGCTGTAGAGGACTTCCATGAAGATGACGTGAATAAATACTAGAGGTGGTGGAGCATGTGGAAATGTAGACCCTGGTGTGAAGGAAATGTTGAGATGAATTATAGCCTGATTAGAAGCTGTTGAAATGGTCAATAGATGAGGTTGACATATTGAAGATGTGAGGGATGATGATGTTGGCAAGAGACACTATTTCGGTGAAGATTGGTGCATGATAGATGCTTAGGGGTTGTCATTGATGGAAACTCAGTTTGAGAATCACATCCTGTGTACATAGATTTAGTTTTTTCGAAGTCATATTGTTCATAAGTATAAGTCTGGAAGGTGGAACACAGTAACCGATAGAGAATGAGATCATGGTGTACATCTTGACATTGGTGATGCAATTATGATTGCGGTGATCAAGACAGGTGATTGAAGGTTTGAGGTAGCTTATCTGGTGATCCCAACATCCAATGTTGATTCATGAGCAAGTTTAGAGGTTCAGTATCTAGTAATTCAGTTAGAGTAGAGCTATCTTGGTGTAACATGTGTTGCAGAATCATTGGGTTGATTTTGGTATTAGTTTCATGTTTGAGGTGATTGGGCCAAATTATGGGAAGCTTATTATCTTCATGTTTTGGTCCGCATTTGGATTTGTGGTTGGATTGAGCCGACTTGATGAAACACATTTTATGTTGCGTGTTATACGGTTTTTGGAAGCCGACATGGTTAATGATTTTTTTTGTTGGCGCAGATATATAAGATCAATTTGGTTGAACATTTTGATGTGTGTTATGAGTGAGGAGAGTATGTATGAGTGAATTTGCAAGGTTGGTGAATTTAATTGAATATTCTGGTGGTCCGGTGTGTGACAGAGCAGAAGAACATAGAAAAATATCAAATTAGTTGTTGAAGATAATATGAGCCTAACCGGAACTGCATTTTGGCATAGTTAGATGCTATACTCTAGTTCATTCATCATTGTAATCAATTATTGTAGACACCTAAAATTGTCCTGTTTAATTAAATAAATATCTTTATTTATTTAATTATCTGAGCCTAATTCTTCTATTAATTAAATGAATCTTTATTTATTTAATTAATTCATTTATCCTCTTCTAGCCTTATTTCTCATTTAAATAAATACAATTATTTATTTAAATTATCCTTTTCAAAATTAAATAAATACTTTTATTTATTTAATTGATCCCACTTCTTCTATTAATTAAATAAATCTTTATTTATATAATTAATTCATTAGCCTTTTCTACCTATGACACATGTCAATCATCTCTTAATTCATACACTACCTACCCTCTCATTATTTTCTTATTTTCTTTACCTACCCTCTAGTCATAGCTGACCATTTATCTTTTACACCTCTTAATCTTATCCCTCCATTTCTTACAGTGTCTTCTATATAAAGAGATGCTTCCTTCATTATCAACCCTAATCAACCAATCATTCTATTCAGCCCTCGACTAATCGATCTTTGAACCCCGACTCCCCTTTCGAACTTTCATATGCGATCAAACCTACTTGCAACCACATTTCCGTTCTTTGTTGAGCTCTTGTGCACACATAAAATCTGAGAGCAAATATATCAAGCAAGATCAATGGAGATAGGAAGAATGGAGATCCAAACCCTATTGGACATGTGATGGTATAATCTATGTGATTTCATTTGATTTGCATTGTCTTAGGTAATCTTCATATGTTATGGTGGATCTTTGTTGTTGTTAGGCTAGGGTTTTGTGGTTGAATCTATTTAGTCTTTCAATATTATTGTTTCCAGTTTCACCATAAACATTTTGGCACGCTCGGTGGGACTCTTGTCCCTTTTGTATTTAACATATTTTGTTGCATATTTTGTGTTTTTGAAGTTGCAGATCTAACATTTCTGACAACATTTTGAAATTTTTCGCGTTTGCGCATTTTGAGATCGTGTTTTTTATTTTCTACCACTTCTGTAACCTCTAGACTCAGGTCTACATCTTTGACACTAGTTTATTTTTTTTCCAGATTACATGGCCGTGTTTGTGTTCCTAAATTGCGTTTGTGAAGCCTTCAGACACGACTGTGTTCGATAGTCACATTTGTGCTCGAAAGACGCATCTATGACATATCTAGGCGCATTTGCATTTTTCAGGGGCGTTTGTGTTAGGTTTAACCACGTTTGTGTTTTACCTTTTGCATTTCATTTATTTTTTTATCAGTTTTGAGGTTTTATTTCGTCATTTGGATTTCAGATTTGGTTTATTTTGAGCTAACATCTTCAGATCCAGCTAATAAAATTGGTGCAACTTTTCTTGAAAGCAAAATCGTTTTGTCGAAGGCCCCTATTTCACAAAGTCTTTTGGATCTAAAATTTACCTAACTTATGTGCTTGTAGGAAGGGGTGATCATTTGAAACAATCTAAAGTACTAACAAATATTTGTTGTAGGACCTTGATAAGGATTTTTCTTTTGATCTTTATTATGTGCCTTGTTTTCATAGATTATCAAACACTTCAATTGGGGCACTAAAATTGAACCAGTGTCTTTTGTGTCTTGGGCAATAGGCTCTTTTTGTTTAATCTTTAGAGAGGTTGTCTCCTTGTGTGGTTATTAGGACTACTTGTGAGGAGAGAATGACCCAAGTGGTAGCGAGGAAAAGCCATCCTCTTCTGAACCACTATAAACAACTGTATCCATGGTGAAAGCCATGGGTAACGTGTGTTGATTAGTTCATACCGACACTTTATCTCCCCATAAACCCGTTTGATCAAATTTATTTGATCAGTTGTAGGGCGTAACCCCTACCGGCTGGGAGCCTTCTATATTTACAGAGCTGAAAGTGTCGCATGTATGGCCACACAAGTGGATGCCCTTACTAGCACCTTTTTGTTTTAGAAAGACAAAATCATTCTAGTTGTTGGGTCAGGAGGTTGGACCTCTGGAGCGACCCACACACATATGGTTCTTAGTAGAGATACAAAGTTTGCCACAGGAAGTTTTCATGGGGACTGGTGCTTGGCTACCCCAGAGAAGTGAGTGCCGAGGGTGGAGCCAGTGGGGTCAAGAATCTAAGTATCCGCTCTGAATAGCGTAGCCTCGGGGGAAACCCCATGTGGGATCAACAACTATTGTCTTGGCCAGCCATAAGAATTGTGCTTGTCTTCTTTTGAACATTCAAACATTCAAGATCAAACATCAAAACATTGTGTCTTTTGTGTCTTCAAGTGTATGAAAAACATTTTACATCAAACAACACACTTTCTTTGGAGTCATTTTGAGTCTAAACACTTGCAAACATTGAGTCTTCATCAACATTGTGTCCTCTTGTCATGGAAATATAGTCAAAATTTCAGATTTGGTCACAACAAGCAACTTCACACATTGGAAAAATTGCACTTAATTTCTAGAAATGTGTTTGTGTCTGATAGAATCACGTCTGTGTCATCTAGCCCCATTTGTGCAGGGCAGAAACGTGTCTGTGTTCTCTTAAGCGACATTACAATTATAAAATCTTAGAAATGCTTCTGTGTTTGACAAAACCATGTCTGCATCGTTTAATCACGTCTGTGAAGTATACAGGAACATTTGTGTTCAGAATTGCAAAACTTTACAATCCAAAAAACAAGAACAGCCAGTTTCAGACTTATTGAGCTTCCTAGGTTATTTCTCTGGGTTTTCATCTAGAATTCAGCCTATTTCTGGGTCTCACAAATTTCATTATTGCTTTACACCTTGCATTACATTCACATTTGTCTAAAGTTGAGTCAAAAGGTCACTTTCTTGTCCTCATCTTACTTTGTCAACACACTACATACAATAACATTTTGCTAAGTGGTCCCTCATCAAGGTCTATCACCTTTGGGTCTCATTTGGTCTTACTTAGAGTCAAGGTCAACTTACCTCATCAAGAGAAACTATCATCTCTTTGGAAGTCACATCTACTCTACTACATACATACTTGGTCTTACACTTTGGACATTGCAAGTAAACCTCAGATTCATTTACATTCCATCCAACTCTTGGTCTTTCATACTCTTTTAATCTTCATCTAGTCTCACACACCTTGGTCAATACCTAGTTCATGGTTGAAAACCGTTCCCAAAAATCTAGGAGAGAAGCTAAAGAGGCTCAAGAGTCCACAAACATGAGTGCATATGAGTATGACAATGATGTCTTTTTCAATTCTGATCATACTACATTACCAGACATGGATGCCTATAGAAACATCCCAAATGTTGAGAACATGGATAACACAAACAACAATGATACACACAATGACAATATGGACAAATTTTCTATACATTCATCAGAAGTGGAAGACTGCATTATGGATTCTCATTTTAATTGATTGGTTGAGGAAATAATGAGGAGAGATAGACAATATTTCTTACAGGTGATGGCACAAAGTGGAGCCAAGATCCCTCATGATTTTGACATGTCTCAAATAATGGAAAATCAACCTTTGCAACAACCTCACCTCAACATGGATCAAAGGAGGCCTAATAGTGGAGGAAATAGAGGACCACATCTTGTGCCTGAATCACCATCATCTTTGTTTCAAAAACCTGAGGTCCCATACACACATGGTCAAGCATATGATACTCACCTTCGCAAACCATTATGGAAGTCTTATACAAAAAAATATACTCAAGCACACGCCAGTGCTAAGGACCAACCACCAAAGCAATTGGATATCCAAAGGCATGTTCAAAATTTAGACACAAGGAAACCCTGCGTCAAATTTGGCGGCAACACACTAGAACAAACTCATGACATGCCTGTAGAGTATGGTATACATGGACAAAGCAGATATTTCATTCCTCATCATGACTCTTTACCAAGTGGTCCTTATACACAACATCACTATAGACCTCCTCCATATGAACATGTGTATGATCAATATCATCCATATACGCAACATTCTCCTCCTCCACCCGGTGGTTCAGGCATGGGGTATGGTCCAAGAAGTCGGTCTCCACCTAAGAACAATTTGGAACAACAAATTAAGGACTTACAAAAGAAAATGGAGGACATAAATACACCGAAGCCAACTTATACAATGAGAGACATGTGTCCTTATCCATTTGACAAAAGAATTCCAATGCCTCCATTTCCTACACACTTTGTGACACCTAAGTTTGATAAGTACAGAGGAAAAGGGGATCCTAAGGCACATATAAGACAATTTTTTATAACTTGCATTGAGGTAGCAGCAGAAGAGACATATTTGATGAGATTATTCCCACAAAGTTTAGGTGATTAAGGTATGGAATGGTTCTCCCAACTCCCACTTGGAATTAAGTCATGGGGTGACTTAGCAGAGGCATTTATCCAACATTTCTCAACAACATAGAGACAAACATATCATTCACCACTTTGTGCAACACCAAGAAAAAGGATGGAGAATATTTTTCATCATTTTTACAAAGATGGAGAAATCTAGCCAATAGATGATCTTGTGAAATTCCACAGAAACAAATGGTAGAGATGTTCACCCAGAATGTTAACAAAGACATTGGTTATGACTTGAGAAAATCTTGTTTGTCCACCTTCAAGGACATCATTGAGAAAGGCTTAGCGATAGAAAAGGTCCTAATTGAGCAAGGCATCGTCAAAATATTCAAAGAAAACAAAGAGGACTTTAAAGGAAAAGACAAGCCAAGATTTTGGAATAAAAAAAAGAACACAGTTAATGATGGTGTTGTTGATGCCAATGCAGTACAACCCAAAATCATTTTTTTGAGATCAAGCTCTACAAACAATAAAGTGAATACTCAAACAACTTCCAAATCACGAAGGAAGTACACCCTATTGGGAGAACCACTTGAGTCAGTTTTCAAGAAGCTAGTGGCAAACAAAATAATAACAATCCCAAATCTTCCTCCATATGGGCCAAAGGTTAAACCAAATTGGTGGAATGATGATGAATATTGTGAATTTCATAAGAGAAAGGGTCATAAAATAGGAAACTGTCATTGGCTGAAGAACATCATACATGATCTTATTGATAGAGGCGACATTGAGATCGAGGGACACTCATCCAATCAAGAACATGAAATGTTTAAAGAACCATTCCCTAAACATGACAAGGGAAAAGCTAAAGCCACAGATGGGAAGACCAACTATACAAGAGCATCCTATAACTATGATTCAACTGTCAATCACATTTCAATGGACAATTATGTCTCTACCATTATCATCAAGGACAAAACGCCTAAGAATTCTACTCAAAGACCCAAGATTGTCCTAAAAGGCATTGGATCTTCTTTCGAACCTACCTCTGAATTGTAATGTCACAACTCATCGAGGTAAATTCACCTTGCAAGGTGCCCCAGCTAAAAACACCACTTCCTCATCAACCAAACCTGAGTATGACCTTGTAGAACAGTTAGGGAAGACACCCACGCTTATCTCCATCCTCGAGCTCTTATGCATATCCCGTGCACATAAAGCCATTTTTGACAAAACTTTGAGAGACACTTATGTCCCTACTAATCTAAATGTGGACCAGTTTCAAGCCATGGTGGGATACCTTTCCATTCCACACTCCCTTACATTCATAGAAGCTGACGATGCCTCCGTGAGCCAACCACATAATGCATCTTTACACATTTAAGCCTTCCTACACAAACATCAAATAAAATGAGTCCTAATAGATGGAGGAGCTGGTCTTAACATATGTACTTTGAACACAATAATACAATTAGGATATTCAGACAAAGTTGTGAATGCTACAAACAAAATTACCATCAAAGCATATGATGATGAAGAGCATTCATCCAAGGGCACAGTCACCTTGCCCCTTAGAGTTGGGCCAGTTACAAAGGATGTGGTTTGTCAAGTCCTAGACTTGGATCTCACATACAATATATTGCTATGACATCCTTGGATTCATGAGATGAGGGCAGTCCCATCTACATACCACCAATGCATTAAGTTTCCTCACAATGGAGTTGAAATAACAGTTAATGGTGATCCTAATCCATTTATATACTACAATAACTTGAGACCAAAAATAGATGATCATTCCAAGTAATAGGGAAGCTGTCCCTTCTTCTGCATACATTGATCCTGAATCATTAAAACCTTCGACATCAAAACAAGGTGAGATTAAAGGGAAACACACTTTGAATCAAACCATGTGCTTACAACAAGTTATGATTTCACCAAAATAATATGGACAACCACATCCTTCTAAACGGGTATCTATCATTACACTCAAGTGGGATCCTAATATCTTCCAAAAGTGGGGTGAAATGGAAGAAGAAGATTTAAACAAAATACTTTACAAAGGCCTTGAAAATGGTACACAAGATCAAATCAACATACCATGTGAAAAATATGGTAAAGGATTCAAGATCCTACAAGAGTTTGGGTATGATGGTAAAAGTCCTATTGGCTTAAGAAAGGAAGGTATCATTCAACCTTTGCAACCAGAATTAACATTTAAAAAGGAGCGCTTGAAAGGACTTGGTTTCATGTCTTCTAGGGTAAATATGTGAAAGACAGAAAAAACATTACAAATCAAAGCTGCCAAAAATCAACAAGAGAACCGCTATTCTACAGACTCCAATGAATGGGAATGGGATTCAGACAAATCCTCTAGTGACTATGAACTCACCGAGACATTTCGAGAACCAGGTGAACCCATAAAAGAGGAGGAATTTTATAGAAAATTCAAAGTTGGTCTGGAAACAACCCCTGAGGATCCCACACAGTCTTTGCCTCTAGGTTCGAGGTCAAAATCACAAAGAATGAGGACACCCGTCCTTAAATGCGCTACTAGTGATGACAATTTGGACTCGTTCACGATCGAGACAGATGAGGAGAGTGCCAACAATGACCTTGACAACTACCTCGACATACCTGAATATAACTGCATCTTCACCCTTAGTCCCGTTGACTTTGAAAATATTGAAGGCCTTCCCCTTGTTCACCACCAACTTATTGACTGGGACCATGAAGGACTTGTATAGTTTGACACATTCCAAAATGATGAATCCTTTATTGACTATCTAAGCATATGAGATGATCTTCCTCTTGGGGACCATAAGACAAGATACACTATAGAGCTCAATAGCGTGGCATATTTTGGCGAGGGTGTTGGGCCTTTCAGTCGTAAAATATAAAAATAAAAATAAATCAAGGGTCTTATGGTGAAAACCACATTGTGGTGTTGTCTGACCCCAAAAAATTAAAAAGAAAGGACGTATCCAAGGGCGAAAACCTCTCTGAGGCACCCGAGGATGGAAGGATCGACATTCTCCCGACATCATATGAAGAAAAATCATCTATGTTAGTAGAGGAGACCATCAAAACAAACATTGGTACAAAAGAAATTCCACATAACATATTCTTGGCTCAATCTCTGACAGAGGCAAAAAGACCAAAGTTCATAAGTTTCTTCACAGAGGGAAAAATCAATTTTGCATGGTCATATGTTGATATGCCTGGATTGGATCCAGATTTAGTAATGCATCATTTGACAGTCAAATCGGGGGCAAAACCAGTAAAACAAAAATTAAGAAAGATGCATCCACAAGTGGCATTATTAGTCAAAGCAGAGCTTTAAAAATTATTGAATGTCGGATTCATACGGCCAATTGATTATCCTGAATGGATCTCCAACTTAGTGCATGTCAGCAAACCAGATCGTAGCATAAAAAATGCACAAATTTCATAGATATCAACAAAGCTTGTCCTAAGGATGATTTTCCATTGCCAAATATCGACCTGATCGTAGATCTCACAACAGGTCATGTGATGTTATCTTTGATGGATGGATTCTCTGACTATAATCAAATAAAAATCGCATCTGAGGATCAGCACAAAACAACATTTACTTGTCCTTGGGGAACTTTCTGTTAGAATGTCATGCCCTTTGGGCTAAAGAACACAGGTGCTACATATCAAAGAGCCATGACTACCATCTTTCATGATCTCATGCACGTTACTGTGGAAGATTATGTTGATGACCTCTTGGGAAAATCAATAGACAAAGATACATATTTAGACATACTTTCAGTCATTTTTGATTGGTTGAAAAAATACAAACTAAGATTAAACCCCAAGAAATGTGTCTTTGGAGTAACCTCTGGGAAGCTCCTGGGATTCATTGTCTCGAAAAGAGGAATTGAAGCCGATCCAGCAAAAGTCAATGCCATCCTAGAGATGCAACCACCAAGAAATATCAGTCAACTTCGATCTTTGCAAGGGAGACTCCAGTCCATACGAAGATTCATAGCACAACTTGTAGACAAATGTCATCCTTTTTAGCACTTGCTACATAAAAACATTAAATTCAAATGGGATGATAACTGCCAACAAGCTTTCCAGATACTCAAATATTATCTTCTAAATCCACTAGTCTTGATGCCACCAGTTCCAAAACAACCCCTATTACTATACATATATGCTACTTCAACATCACTAGGGGCACTCTTAGCACAACAAGATGCTGAGGGCAAAGAAAAGACAGTCTACTGCATCAATCGTACTTTGGTGGGATATGAGCTAAACTACACACCAATTAAGCGTGCATGTCTCGCTGTGGTCTTTGCTTCACATAAATTATGACATTACATGCTAATTCATAAAACTATGTTGGTTGCAAGGATCGATCCATTGAAATACCTTCTAAATAAAGAAATGCTTACTGGTTGACTAGCCAAATGGGTGATGCTCCTGAGTGAATTCGACATTGAATATGTAGACAAAAAAACAATAAAAGGATAAGCTATCACAGATCAATTAGCAGATGCTCCCATGATAGATGATGCTCCTCTAACTTCAAAATTTCCAGATGAATCCATCTTGACAATATCACACACAAAGCCTTGGCAACTATACTTTGACGGCTCATACACACGACATGGTGCAGGAGCTGGCATCCTCTTCATCACACCTCAAGGGGATTCCATATCAAAATCATATTGATTATCATTTCCTTGAACTAATAACATAGCAAAATATGAGGCATTAACAACTAGATTATGGATTGCAGTTCCGTGGAAGATCCAGGAACTTCATGTTTTTGGGGACTCTCAGCTTGTAATTAATCAAGCAACTGATGACTACCAAACAAAAGATGAAAAATTAATGCCTTACAAATGAATGGTGGATGACCTGAAACAACATTTTGCGAAGTTAGACTTTGAGTAAATACCAAGAGAGTAGAATCGAGCCACAGATGCAATGGACACCATTGCTTCACTGATCGATCTACCACGGAATGAAACCCGCTATGAGTTCTTGGTGGATAACCTTTTGGTTCCCTTGTATGAGATCACTCCTATTGAGATGATATGTGTCGTTGGTCCTGATTCCCAGTTATATGGTTCCATTTTCACACACCTTCGTAATAATACCCTTCCTCCTGACTTATCCAACAATCAACGTCACACTTTCATTCACCAATCTTATCAATACGTCATTTTAGCCTATATCTTATACCGTCAAGGTCTAGATGGCACTCTTCTTAGATGTTTAGAAAGGGACGAAGCTCAAATTGTGTTACGTGAAGTTCATGAAAGGATATGTGGTCCACATTCTAGTGGTCCTACCTTAGCCAAGAAACTCATCAGGACTAGATATTACTAGCCCAATATGGAAAAAGACTCATATCAGTTTATCAAGAAATGTAAACAATGTCAACTTCATGGAGACCTCATTCATGTGCCAGTGCAAGAACTTCAACTGATTGCGACTCCTTGGTTTTTTTGCCAATGGGGACTCGATCTCATAGGCAAGATTCACCCTCCTTCCTCCAATGACCATAAATTCATCATCACCACCACAGAGTATTTCAAAAAATGGATTGAAGTCATGCCTCTTACACAAGTCACTGGAAAATAGATTGCTACATTCATTCTCAACTACATCATTTGTTGATATGGTATTCCTATTTCCATCATCATCGATAACGGGTGTCCCTTCAAAAATCAAGATGTTTGTGAACTTTGTGATCGCTTCCATATTACCCATCATTTCTCCACACCCTATTACCCCCAAGGTAACGACCAAGATGAGGCATCTAATAAAACCATTCTAAAAATCCTAAAAAAGACAGTCGATGACGCTGACTGCAATTGGCATATCCAACTTAATCCCACACTTTGGGCTTACCGCACAAGCGTCCGCACACCTACAGGAGCCACACCTTATTCACTTGTCTACGGTGTTGAATCTATCTTGCCTATTGAGGTCGAGTTACCCTCTTTACAAGTCTCTTTGCAAAACATTAGCAGTGATGAAGACTACAGGGTCTCTCGCTTAAAGGAGCTTGAACTATTGGATGAACGAAAACAAACTGCTTTTAGTCATCTCAAGGCTTATCAACAACAAATGAGTCGTAGTTACAATCATAAAGTCAAGCCTCACACATTTGAGGTAGGTGACTTAGTTCTCAAAGAAAATTTTAAAAATTAGCAAGACAGAGAGAAGAAGGGCAAGTTTGAACCAAATTGGCTTGGTCCTTACATCATCACAACAGCCTATGGATCCGATGCATATCAGCTCTCAACTCCAGATGGCGAACCTTTGGAGGATCCTATCAACAACATGCACCTTCGCAGGTTTTACACATAGCTCTTAAGAGTATCCTAATTCAAAAATACAAAAAAATCAAAAAAATTGAAAAATACAAAGAAATAAAATAAATTCAAAGACACAAAAAAATAAAAAATAAAATTGAAAAAAAAAAAAAAATACAAAAAAAATCATAAACATAAAAATCGTTACTTGGTGAAAACCTGGTAAATAGGCGCCTTGTGACACAAAAAAATTCAAAAATAGAAAAAATTTCATCCAACAGTGAAAACCACTTCGATGGCGCCTTGGGCAAGTACCATGGTGAAAACCGGGTCACCGGCGCCATGTGTAGAGACATTGCTCCTCCCTCCTTTAGGATTCAATCTCATCCTTTCACTTTGCACACACTCACAACCTCTCCATCCATAATAAACTTACCCATTCCCATCATGGCTTGTTATTGATCTACCCAAGATTGGTTAGCCATCCATAATAATCCTTCCTCTTCACCGCTTTCCATTCATAATAAATCAGCTCCTATCTGTGGCTAAGGTTAATCCTAAGTCTAGTGATGGGTGTGGAACTTAGAACATCACACCTTCTGAGGAGTACAGTTTCTTCCAGTTTTCTTCAGTCTATCCGTGCACAATCCATAATAAAAAAACATTTGCATCGCCAATCCGCAATAAAGTTCCGTCTTCTCCACAATAAAGTATCAGTTTCATGGATTTAGTCAGTTTCAGATGAGACACAACAACAACAATGGGCTTCAACAAATCAAATCTTTCAAAAGACTCAGACAACATTATGGTTCAGTGCTATCTATCCTTTTGTGAATGAAAACATTGTGACCACAATCAAATAGACCTATACAAGTGACAAGAGACACTATACTTGAGGACTATAGTGGATGTTGGTGTCGAGTCTTGGTTTTCTTTTGATTTTTATCTTTTTGGTGACATGTCTTTTAGCTTTTCTAGGATGTCTCTGACTAGAGATTCTATCTCCAAGATTTCTTTGACTAGAAAGGTGAGGATGGGGTATCGTCACCTATTTTTCTTTGCTGTCTGTGGATTGTCTCTTAGTAATTTTATGATTTGTCCAAGGATATGAGGACACTATGAGTCTAGTATGAACTGGGGCATTCCTTGTTTGAAACTGTCTTATCTCCATGCAAACAAGTACAATGACTTTCTGGGTCAAACATATGCCTCGATTGTCATAACCTATTTTGCCATAATAAAGCTCAATGATGATAACGCACAAGAAGCTCTTTCACTTCCATATCTTCTATCTTCCATCCCCCTTTCTTGATTGACTTCCATCATCCTTCCATCATCCGTGTAGCCTGCTATCACATGACTGAGTATAATGATACACCAAAAAAATGTTTGCATTTCATGTAGTTGCACCTCCATTCCCACATATTAGTGTTTCATACATACATATAGATATCACAATTGCATCACATCCTGCACACAACACATGTTAGCACATTTTACATTCTCATCATGTAAATAGTTATTTGCATCGTCATATCCATTTTCATTTCATACATTCACATTTGCATCATGCATAACATATTAAAAACATAAAAAAAGAAAAATATTGCATTTCATCATGTACATATTTGCATCCATATCATAAGAATCGCATAGAAACATACATCATAAAACATATAGAAGCATCACATAGGTAGACATGCATATAGCTACTGCAAGGATGAATCTCATATATATATATATAATCATAAGTGTCATGATACAATGATGTCAAATACATATGGCTACAATCACCCGAAGGTGTCATCATACAAAATCATACAAAAATGATACATAGGGAGCCCTCTAGGCTATGATGAACTCCCTCCCTTGGAGCCGGCTGGCCTCGACGGAGTTTGAGCCATGGAAGGACCCGCCCCAGGATCATCTTTCTTGTCCCCTCTATTTGGTGGTGGTGGAGGACCCATGACCCCACCGCTAGATGCATGTCTCCTTTCTCTCCCTCCAGTGGTCGTCACAGTCTGCGATGGTCTCTGAAAGCTCCTAGCCCGCTGATCTGGTGGCACCACTCCATAATACAGGTCTCTCCAGTAGCCTATCTCATCCCTGACCTGCAGAACATAGGCGTATCCAGCTTCTGTGTCCTCTACTGCCTACCTCCTTGCCCTTAGTGTTGTCTCAGCCTCTGTATAGTGCTTAATAGCCCGATCCCTCTCTCGCTTAGTATCCCTCAGCTGTCTCTTGAGCCTCGTCGTCTCCCACTCTAGATCCTAGATCTCATTTGCCTATCTCTAGCAGATCTCCCTCAAAGCTAGTAATTCATCCTCCTCCTCTCCCCCCTCACCCTGTCCCTGTACTTGTGGCTTCTCCTATGGCTACCCCTGTCCTTGTCTCTGTCCATGTGCCTATCCCTATCCGGGAACCTGTGCTGCTGGCACCTGTAAAGGCAATCCACCTCTGCCCCTCACTATGTGAGCCTATCGAGCCTGCCTCTCCTCTCCACCCTCTCTCCTTGAAGCCACTCTCCTCTCTCCTACTGCACCCTGCCTCCTCCGTCGGCCTCTACCCCCGCCATCTCCATCATCATCTCCATCTATCATCTCGCTTGGATCCTCATCCATGGAAATGGATGATCTACCCAATATGCAGTATACTCTACATTCATCCCCACATCCTCTATGTCTGGCCACATATCCCAAGGCAAGGGAATCATCTCTACCAGCTGTGTCACTACCTAATCATAAGACAATAATGGCCCAAAGTGCGCCTGATCTCTCACTGTTTTTGCATACATCCCGGAACCTCGTGGCATCCGATGTATCCTGCCAAACTGCCTGCCCACCCTATCCACAAACTACCTCTCAAGAACATATGGCATCCACCCAATTAGATATCTGCTCCTAAAGACATATGGCAACTCCACTGCGTCATCCTCCCACTCATCAGACTCTTGGTACGACCTCCATACTATATTGTCAAGCTCATCAATGACCCTGCGCTAGTACTCTAATCTCCCAATCCGTGGCTGAGATATAATCACATCATACAAATGCACAAAAATGCGCCCATGGTCCCTGCCTCTGAAATGAATCGGTCGTGTCACTGACAGATGCTCATATGCCCACACCTGAAACAATGTAACTCCGTAGCCCAATCCTGCTGATCCATGGTATACAAACTAATGTAACTCATAGTACAAGTGTGCCAGCAGACACGGTCCCCATGCAAACCTGGTGTGCTCTGTCACCAATGTCTCCAGTGTACTCCCCCATCCCACAACCAATCCTTGTGTCACCCTATCTGGACAAAGGAACCCATTGATCACTCCTATCAACACTATTGGTAGTGCTAATCCTGTCCGTGTCATGGTATCCCAAGCCACGTGTCCAACCCTCATCTCTAATCCCAGATCCTAGAACACTCGTCTCAGTGCATCCCTATCTATGTCTCAATCGTAGGGTACTAACTCCCCATCGATCGGTATTCGCAGTATCCTGTATACATCTTCTAAGGTGACTATCATCTCACCCATAGCCAAATGAGAAGTACAAGTCTTTGAGTGCCATCTCTCAGCCAGTGCAGTCAGCAATCCCATGTCTGCCCAAAACTCAAGCACATACAAAATATGTAGCAGGCACATAGCCTGAACTGCGGCTCTCTCCTCGACTATTAGCTCTGCTCGCAAACTTTGAGTCGATGGGAATCTTTCTCGTGACTCTAGCATAGGTAGGTCCTCCTGCAGTCAAGCAAATCAACTGTGTCAGTTAAAGTGGCATTCCCTGTTCATCACAAAGTGCTGCTTCTTATCATAAGTGCTTATGGCACTCTATCCTAACAATAGTCCCTATTCCTCACAAAGTGTTGCTTCCTATCCTAATGGTACTCCCTATTCATCACAAAGTACTACATTTTTGCACTCCCTGTTCATCACAAGTGCTGCTTTTTTTTAGTACTCCCTGTTCATCACAAAGTACTATGTTTTAGTACTCCCTGTTCATCACAAAGTACTATATTTTGGCATTCCCTGTTCATCACAAAGTGCCTCGATTTATCCTATCCTAGGGCCTCGTCTTGAGTGTATCATCTTGAGTAGTTTCCTGATTGGCAACATATGTTCTATCACATAATTGTCAATCCTAGCCCTATCTGCTATTCTAGTCTTCCCTAGAGGACCTGCTTGAGTGTATCCTCTCAGCAGCTTATCTAATCGACAATGTATGTTTATCACAGAACTGTTGATTTGGCCTAGAAGACATAAATGCACCTTCATGACATTAGCACGCTTACATAATGCACATACGCGCCTGCTCTGCATAGACGCGACGTGCCTACACAACACAGACATGCTCGCATCTGACACAGACGCTGCTGCATTCATAGATGCGCCTAACATAAACACATATGCGCCTAGCCAACCCAGACGTGCCTGGCACCAACACAGACGTAGCTTAGCATTTTTCCCCCCACTTGACATACCTAAAATGCATTTATTGCACTACCTAGCATGCATTTATGACAATATTTAATGCGACAAAGTACAAGGAGGTTTTGTGGTACTTATCGGCTCTCCTGCATCTGTTGGCTTCTAAAATCGGTGAGCGCGATCGAATCTGTGCACCAATGCCATCGTTGTTGACTGTTCTCTACTCTCTCTGCACTCTGATCTCTTGGCTATGTGGATGACAATGAGGATGGTTTCCTCTCGTAGTCTATCTTATAGACTTCCCTAGCCCTAGTCTCCCGAGTCAGTCTTCTTTATCCCGTGACTCTGTCACTCTATCTTGTCAATCCATTCTAGCCTTTCTTTCTTATCGAGAGATTGTCTACGATCTTTTCAGACATTTTCATCCAATCTCTCGAGGGGGCATATCATTCCCATCTTGGGACAACTTTGTATCAGCTCATCTTATCTTCTTTGAAACAACGCGACAAAGTGCATTGTCTCAAAGAGGGGCAAAATGTAGACACCTAAAATTGTCTTGTTTAATTAAATAAATATCTTTATTTATTTAATTATCTGAGCCTAACTATTCTATTAATTAAATGGATCTTTATTTATTTAATTAATTCATTTATCCTCTTCTAGCCTTATTTCTCATTTAAATAAATACAATTATTTATTTAAATTATCCTTTTCTAAATTAAATAAATACTTTTATTTATTTAATTGATCCCACTTCTTCTATTAATTAAATAAATCTTTATTTATTTAATTAATTCATTAGCCTTTTCTACCTATGACACATGTCATTCATCTCTTAATTCATACACTACCTACCCTCTCATTATTTTCTTATTTTCTTTACCTACCCTCTAATCATAACCAACCATTTATCTTTTACACCTCTTAATCTTATCCCTCCATTTCTTACAGTGTCTTCTATATAAAGAGATGCTTCCTTCATTATCAACCCTAATCAACTAATCATTGTATTCAGCCCCTGACTAATCGATCTTTGAGCCCCGACTACGCCTTCAAACTTTCATATGCGATCAAGCCTACTTTCAACCACATTTCCATTCTTTGTTGAGCTCTTGTGCACACATAAAATATAAGAGCAAATATATCAAGCAAGATCAATGGAGATAGGAAGAATGGAGATCCAAACCCTATTGGACATGTGATGGTATAGTCTTTGTTACTTCATTTGATTTGCATTGTCTTAGGTAATCTTCATATGTTATGATGGATCTTTGTTGTTGTTAGGCTAGGGGTTTGTGGTTGAATCTATTTAGTCTTTTAATATTGTTGTTTCCACTTTCACCATAAACAATTATAATAACCTGTAAGGCAATGAGCCTTCCTTCGAGTTGTAGCCCTTTTTTGTAATTGAGTAGTGAGCTCTAAGTAGTGTGCCTAAATGTAAGTGCATTCCCCTTATGTAATATTATCATACTTTTGGCCATAGTATAATAATATTGTGGTTTCAAATCCCACCATGGTTTTTACCTTTCCAAATTTTCACATAAAAATCTTGGTGTTATGGTTGTGTGGTTGTTTACTAAAGGGTGAACTCACAATAATGTTCCCACTTTTTTGTCACTTTTGCCACTAAGATGAACATTTTAAAAATAATCTTTAACTTCCAAGAACTATAACTTTTAAACTATACAAAGCAAACATTGGCAAATCTGAAGAAGGAACAATGGAGTGAAAGGGAGCGGAGCGAAAAGGAGCGGGAATCCCAAATTTCAAATTGGGAAATGGCAGAATTCCTGGGAATGGCAGATTTCCTGGAAACTGCTATTCCCCTGGGATCGAATCTAGACGCAGGTAGGAGGTTAGACATCTCAAGGGTCAGAAGAGGACAAGGAAAAAGCAAATCCGGAGGAAGAAAAAGATTAGATCCCCGGGGACCCACACGGCAGAGGAAAATGGAAAAAATGGTCCTCGCTCTTTTGAGTGAAGCCACTGGTTAAATCTGGGTTTCCAGAAGTAACGAACATTTCAGACCCTGCCTCTGGTCTGGTCGCTATTTCCGTTCCGGACAAAGTGGTCGATATGACTATAGCTAGCCTATCTATGACTTTAGTGGGATGATTCTCTGGCTTTAGGCCCAACATTGATGATGTTAGGAATTTCATAAGGAGAAAATGGATGGTAAAAGGACAAGTGGAAGTGGTGGCGCTGCCTAGAGGGTTTTTTACCTTCGCTTTCAACTCTAAAGAAGACATGAACAAAGCTCTCTGCGAAGGCCCCTAGATGTTTGGCAAGTCTTCCCTGGCTCTCTAGAAATGGGCCCCGAATCTCATCCTGGATGAATCCTTCTTCGTTTCTGCGCCAGTCTGGACATGCCTTCCAGGTCTCCTGCTCGAATACTAGAACGAGGAAGTTTTCAAGGGCATTGTGAAATCCTTTGGAGAACTCTTATCGATTGACCCAATGACGGCAGCTAAATCAAGGTTAGTCTTTGCTTGCATTTATGTAAATGTTAACCAAATGATAGATATGCCTCAATCCATAGATATCATATCTAAACTAGGAAAATGGTCCCAAGCTATTGAATATGAATCTCTACCGTTTGCCTGTTTCCATTGCAAAAAATCAGGGCATTGGGCAAAATCTTGTTTGCTTAAGAAAGGCAAGGAACCCAAGATAGATAGTAACTCTAAGAACAAAAAGATCTGGCAAACGACAAACAAAAAAGTAGATTAATCAGTATCCAAGAGTAATCAAAAAAAGGATGCAACAAAACTTATGAATGAAGTCAAGAGGACTGGGAGTAGCAGCAATGATAAACAGGATTGTGTTTGTTCCAACGACCCACCAGAGAGCTCTAAAGAAGCAGAACTAGGAACTGAGTTGATCAATAAAGAAAGCCTACAAGCTCAGGAGAATAAAACTGTAAGTCAGGAGAAGGATGAATCTATTCCGGACCAGAAGGACGGATTAGCTAGCCAGGAGATGGAAGAATCTCCAGCCTCTTCACTCTCTAAATCGGCCAACACAAACTTTAATGACTTTAATGAAGCCCAAGACCCTTATGATTCTGAGCCCTTATTGCTTTTAACTAATGGAAGCCCAAAGCGCGCTTATTCTGGATGAAATCCTTTGGATTCCCGGGTCGAGAGAAGGAAAATTGAACAAGGAGGAACTCAAGGAAGGAATCTCAACTAGAAGAAAGATTAAGAAAAAGGCAGATGTTGGAAGCCAAAATAAAAAGCAGGGAAGGCCATCCCTAAAACATCAAAGGGAACAGGAAAGCTAGAAGAACCGTGTTGATGGAACACAGTGTTCCATCAAGTTAGCCCTATCCCTAGTTAAAATATGAAGATCATATCCTGGAATATCAGAGGGCTAAACGCCCCCCACAAGAAGGATGTGTTACGGAACGTCATCAGAGATCATAAACCAGATGTGGTCCTAGTTCAGGAAACCAAGATGTCTAAAGAAAAAGTTGAAAGGATCAGAATTTTCAAAGAAAACGGAGTCATAGGAACTAACTTAGAGGGTGCCTCTGGAAGAACTGCGATCTTTTGGAACAAAAATACTATAATAGGAAAGGAAATCATCTCCGCCTTTAATAGGAACTCAGTTTTGCTTGAGCATATTAAGGACAACTTTGTTTGGGTGTTATCTAATGTCTACGCTCCTAACACTAAATCTGGGAGAGCTAAATTCTGGAAAAGCCTTGAGGCTGATAGACTCTAGTTTGCTGATCAAAGTTGGATTATTATGGGAGACTTCAATACCCTGCTCAAAGACAAAGATAAGATGGGAGGAATCCCCTTACATCTCGATGGAAAACAAGACCTTATGGATTTCATTAATGACCAAGCTCTCATTGATGTTGATCTCCAAGGCATCAATTACACCTGGACCAATAGAAGAACCGGAGCTGATTTGATTCAAGTTAGGCTTGACAGATCTTTAATTTCTCCTGACTGGCTTTCTAAGTATAGCTATTCCCTTGGTTCTGTTATCAAAATCGGTTCGGACCATTTCCGCATCTCTTTTTCTGCCAACTCTTTTTCGGCTAAGAGAAACTTCCCTTTCAGATTTGAAAAAGCTTGGCTCTCTCATCCTTCTCTGGAAGCTTGCATTACTGAATGATGGAACTCTGAAGTGGAGGGTAAGGCTCTTTTTAGAATTGCTAAAAAGCTCAACATCATAAAAGCCAAAATTAAAACCTAGAACAAAGAGATCTTTGGGGACATATTCAAGAACAAAACTCAAGTTAAAGCTAAATTAAATCTTGTTCAGGATAGAATCCAAGAGGTGGGGTTGACTGAAGAACTTAGGACGGCTGAAAATGATCTGTTATCTAAATACCACTCCATAATTTCTAATGAAGAGACTTTCTGGAGACAAAGATCTAGAGCTCTGTTCCTGAAGGAAGGTGATAAAAACACTCGCTTCTTTCACTTAACCACCCTTAAGCACAGGGCAGCCAATAGAATATCCAGACTAACTTGCAATAAAGGTGTCTTAACAAAGGATTGCGACATCAGGAAGGAAGCTCTCGAGCATTTCAGTACCTTACTGGGTGAAGTGGACAACCTGGACCACAGTAAGCAAAACACTCTTTTACAAGCCATCCCTTCTATCCCATCAGAAGATGACAATTGCCTCTTATCCCGTATTCCCACTAATCCTGAAATCAGAAAGGTGGTGTTTTCCTTTCAGGGTGATAAATCCCTTGGCCTGGATGACTTTCCCATGTTTTTCTTCCAAAATTTTTGGCACATTGTGGAGGCGGACATATGCAATGGTGTTAAGGAATTCTTTGGCTCCAGAAGACTACTCAAGGAACTAAATGCCACTTTCATTTTCCTTATCCCAAAGATCCCTAGAGCTGACTCTCTTAACAAGTTTAGACCCATCAGCTTGTGTAACTCTATCTACAAGATCCTTTCCAAGGTTTTGACTTCCAGGTTGCTTGATGTTCTCCCAAGGATTATCTTTGTCCAATAGAATGGCTTTGTCCTCGGAAGACAGATTTTGGACTCCATTATCTCTATTCATGAAAACATCCACTCCTTGAAAGTGGCGAGTAAATAGGGATTCTTCCTTAAGTTAGACATGGCTAAAGCTTTTGATAGAGTGAATTGGCAGTTTCTCCTCAGGATCATGGAATCGTTTGGTTTTGGTGACAAAGTTATCCAGCTCTATTCTCAACTCATGGGAACTTCCTCCTTTACTGTTATTGTTAATGGCTCCCCGTCTAATTTCTTCAAAAGCTCCAGAGGTCTCAGACAGGGAGACCCCATCTCCCCCATCCTGTTTACCATTCTTGCTGAATGCCTGGGTAGATTCATCCTTAAAAATGTGGAAGAAGGCAATCTTAAGGGTCTGAAACCCTCTTCATCCAATGCTATTTGCTCTCATGAACAATTCATTGATGATTCTATCACCATGGGGGAAGCCACCATTTTGGAAGCCAAAAACATGAAAATCATTCTGAATACCTATGAATCGGCCTCTGGTCATAAAATCAACTGGGATAAAATCTCTCTATTTTTCATCAACACCCCATCCCAAAGGCAAATTAGGATTGGCAGGATTCTTGGTTGTAACATATCTGAGTTTCCTTCTACCTATTTGGGGCTTCCTCTCTGTCTCAAGCCTGAGGATTCCTTCTGGAATAAGTTAATTGACAGACTCAACCTGAAACTCGCTGGCTGGAAAGGGGTTGCTCTTAGTCAAGCTGGTAAAGTCACTCTGCTCAAAGCCACTCTCCAAAATCTTCCTGTGTATGCTCTTAGCTTGTTCAAAATCCCCTCAAAGTTTGCAGAAGCTATTGAAAGAATCCAAAAAAAGTTCCTTTGGCTGGGAGTGGAAGATAAAAACAGAATCCCCCTTATAGCCTGGAATAACATTTGTACCCCTAAGGCCTCAGGTGGGCTAGGCTTAAGGAACATTAGTTCTATGAATAAAGCTTTATTAGCCAAACAAATTTGGAGATTCAAAGGGGAGGAAAGTAAATGGAACTCTATTTGGAAAAACAAATATCTCTATATGCAACCTTTTGAGGAAGAATTCTTTGACAACTCTTTCTCTATTGATGGATCTGCCATTTGGAATGTAGTGCAATCTGCTAAAGGCTGGGTTGCTACTAGCAGAACCTGGAACCTTGGGGATGGGAAGAAAATTAGATTTTGGGAAGATAGATGGATCCTGGATAAACCTCTGAAGAAAATCCCTATCATCAAAGATTGGAAAGACAGCTTCAAATGCAGGTATGGTGAAATGCTAAGAGATTACTGGATAAATGGGGACTGGATTGACTTTAGCCAGCAGTGCCCGGATCTCAAGTTCCTTCAGATTGCTCTTTTTGCCAAAATCCCTAGAGACAACAAAGATGACATTTTGATATGGGGGAAAACTCTGGATGGGAAATACTTTGTTTGCTTTGCTGTGGCTATTCATAATGTCCCGGTGGAAGCTACTCTCATCTGGGCTAAAGTTTGGAATAAGAACTTAGTTTCCAAAATCAACATCTTCTTTTGGATTTTCATCCAAAATAAGATATTAACCCTGGATAATCTTCATAAAAGAGGCATCATTTTTCCTAACATGTGTTCTCTTTGTTGCAGGGAAGAAGAGATAGCTTGCCATATTCTCAATCAATGCTCTTTTAGCCAGGACATCTGGAAAATCATCCTGACTAGGTGGAACCTGAGCTGGGTCTTCCCGAATTCTCTTGGTGACACTTGGCTTCAATGGCATTGTCCTAACTCTAATCCTAAAGTTGTGGAGATCTAGAGACTTACTCTGCCAATTGTTATCTAGAATATATGGAAAGAGTGCAACAATAGGATTTTCAGAGATAAAAGGGCTATTCCTGAAGTGGTTGCTGACAAAATCTTTAGGAGTATTTTTGAATGCCTCTATGGCATTGATCAGGGTTTTGCTGCTAAAGAGAATTTCAAAGACAGATGGAACCTTTCTACCACCACTACTAACAAGGAGAAAGGCAGAGAAGGTCTTGTCTTGTGTTTCCCCCCGCAGAGATGGATTAAGACTAACTTCGATGGGGCTTCCAAAGGAAATCCGGGTAAAGCTGGATATGGGGGCATTATCAGGAATTTTGCTGGAAGTTGCCTTAAGGGGGTGGTTGGTCCTCTGGGGAATCAAACTAGCCATTTTGTTGAAGCCTCCGCTGCCTTGCATACTTTAATTATAGCCAAAAATCTCAATTATGATAAAATATGGCTTGAGGGGGATTCACTTAATATTTTTAGTGCTTAAAGGGGGAATCGGAGCCATCTTAGTCCATTGAGAATATCATCATGAAAGCTAGAGAGATTATCACCAGTTTCAAAGAAATTATTATACAACATGCCTTCAGAGAGCAAAACAGTGTTGCTGACTGTTTAGCGAATACTGGAGTTAATTTTGATGTTCAAATGATTTGGCACGAGGATGATCTCAATTTAAACATTAAAGAGATACTTAGAAAGGACCATTATACGGAGAGAGAAGGACAATTAAATCATGACAAGTAAAAAGCACCACTTGCGTCTCGCTAGAAAGACCATCATTACCCGGCACTGCGGCAGATCTCCTACTATCTCCAAAAAATTGCCCCACACTTTGTGGGTTACTCAGAGCAATAATTTGAGTTGCATAGGGAAAGAAGTTCTCAATTTGCAGAGAAATAGAGTCAATATCCTGCACTCGAAAATGGGAGGAGATCTAAGATGTGAAGAACCTGACAACACGTCGACCTGGAAAGCAATGCCTAAAGTCTGGGCAAAGCTGGAGAAGGGCTCTCTCACCAGCTTCATGGAAAAGCTTGAGGACTATGACAAAGGTAGGGTCAACTTAGTCATTTCCAAGATTTCTGAAAACTGGTCTAATGGCTCTTTTAAACTTTACGGAGTTAAATTTAAGTTGGATGCTAGGCTTATTTCTACTGTGACTGGTATGCCCCACTCCGAGCTCAACTTCTTTCGAGACCTCAAGGTCTCCAACAATGCAGTTACCTTGTTCCCACGAAAAGAGAAAGAGTGGGCCAAAATCAAGAAGTTGTGGGGCTGGGTCTTGAACGCAATCATGGAGTATATTACTGTTGAAGGCCATTTCTCCAGGGCCCACACTTACCACTTCGTGCTCTTGAACCATTTTAGACACGACAAAAAAGTGTCTTTGCCCTACTACCTTTTTCGATTCCTCTCCAGGTCCCTGAACAAGCACAAGACTAACCCTTCCACCCCGATTCTCCACTATGGGCTCCTGCTGCTCATTTATGAGCATTGCAAAACCCTCACTCTGCAGGAAAATAAGCGGATTTCTGCTTCCCCAGGTAAAAGGAGGATGGAAGAGGGAGATAATAGCAAGGAGAAGACATCATCCAGCAAGAAAAGGAAAAGCACCCCTAGGTTGGAAACTGAGGACATTGTCAAGGAAAGCAGTGGTATGGAGACAGATGACTCTAACGGTGAAGACAGCTGGAAGCAATAGGAGCTGAGCAACGAGGAAGAAAGTGGAGATTTCAAGCCTAGTCAAGATAGCCCTATTCCAAGTGATCACCCTGGTAAGGACAATAGCCATTTGATGGAGGAGATGGCTCCCAAGGATAATGAGGAAACAAAAGTTAATTCTGAGAAGGAAACAAACAAAGGCTCTGAGAAGAACCTGACTAAGGAAAGGGATAGCAAGGCCAAGGATAGTGCTGGTGAGGGGCTTATCCTGGATAATCTCAAGAAGCTCTTAGAGGCTAGAATGAATTTTGACAGACGGACTTACGAAACCTTGAAGCAAGGGATAAATTCGGATAAAAAGAGTGAGGATAAAAACAAAGAGCATATTAATTGGAAGCAGGAAATGGAGAATAAGGTAAAATCGCTGGAAGAGGGAAAAGAAGTGATGAAAAATTTGATGGGAATTATCCCAAGTATCCTCTCTGCTGTCACCAAAAACCTGGACGACATTGCCAAGGTCTTTGACCATACTCCTAAATCGGTTGTGGATCTTGACCTGGAGGAGGAGACCATCCAGACTGGAAGTGGTGGTGATGCTACCCCGGCGGGCGGAACTGTGAAGAGAACCAGGGCCGGTATCAAAAAAGTTGTGGCTGCTGCGGCCAAGGACCCTCCCAACCTCAAATACAACATCAAAGAGCTGCAAGAAATTAGCAGCACCCTGGCTAAAGCCCTGGATAAAATCTGATTCCTGGATGGCCTGCTGGTTTTTAGGGGCTTTTGTGGGTTTTCCTCGGTTTTCCGCTGGTTTTTTCCTTTTGTTATGTTTCTCTCTGTTTCTCGTAGCTTTGCTGTTTTAGTCTTGCTTGTAAAGGGTTTCGGTGCCCCTTCAAAACCTGCTTTTTCATTAATCAAAAACTTTTAAACTATTAAAAGTTTGAAGATGATGTAAATTAGTGATTTGTAGAATTTTGTCTGTGGATTCTATATATATTTTTTTCAAATTTTTTTGAAGTATTTTTTAAAAAAATTTCCATCTCCCTCGAAAAGTAGTTTTTTACAACAAACTACTTTTTTTAAGAGTGATGTGCCTCCCGAAACACAAATTTTTTTTCTATAAATGATAAAAACTCAATTCTTTTGAATTTTGGTTTGTAACATCAATATTCAGGGCTTGCAGTTGGTTTGATAGTGATATGTTGAATATTTTTTATTTTATTAAGTTTTGAAGTTCAACTAGTCATAATTCAGACATAGGTTTAAGTTTGAACACAAACTTGTTCTATATATATCGAAATTCAATTATTATTTTTTTGTTAGAAAGAAGACATCAATACCTGGGGCATAGATATTTTTCAAAATTTTTTTGAATTAGTTTCCTATTTTTCCCAATGCGTTGAAAAGAGAAGTTCATGTTCGTTGAAAAACCAATATTCCATAAAATTAAAAAAATAAGAACATAATAAATTCACAATGTAATAAAATTATACTCATTGGAAAGCTTGCTCCAAGTACTACCATCTAATATTTTTGGGTTATCAAGATTATTTCATTTGTGCCTTGAACCAGAGGTCCGAAGGAAAAAATTCCTCAGAACTCTGAAATTTTTTGGGAGAAACCTCTAACAAGAGGGTTTGAATGAACACTGGTTTGAGTGAAGGGGGGTTCGCTCGAACCATAAGGGGTTCAAGCGGACCCCCCTTCGGTCGAATCCCCATGCTAAATTATGACGCACACATTTATGTAACGACCAGGTTCAAATGAACCCGACCTTTTCTAACTATCGGCGTTCGTTAGAACCCTGGCCGACTCAATTTTTTTTTTTGTACATTTAAGTAGAGTCGTATAAATTTACACAATTTTTTTAATTTTTTAACACACATGATTAAAACAATTCACATTTTTGGATGAAAGAAGAAATTTGAAAATTATTTTGAGGGCAATAATTTGAAGATATTTTATGGTTTTTTTAAAAGCATGAGGAACAAGAAGAGAAAGCAAAATAAGACTTCAAGGAATTATTCTCCCAAAATGGAACATAGATATCGAGAACAAAGAAGACAAAGATATCATGATGTAAGTATGTATTCTTATTTTTATTTCTATTTAATTTTATATGTATTACGTACCAAAAATTGTGTTTATTTTTTAGTATTAATTAGTTAAATATTTTTTATCTAATATTTTTAATGAAAATTAATTTAAATAATATAAATTAAATTAATTTAATTTATACAATAATTCTATCTTGATTAATTCTAAATAATGTTATTTTTATTAAATTAATTGGAAATAGTAGGATTAAAAATAATCTCATTTTAATTGGAAAGCATAATTAATTTGAAATAATATGTGTATTTGCAAATTTCAAATTCCATTAACTTGCTTGTTGTGTAATTGAATTTTCTCCTATATAATTAAGTCCATTTATAATAGATCATGGTTTTAATTTAAAATTTAGATCTTTAGGACCCCTCTCTTTCCCATTTATTATTTATAATTTATAATTTAATTTAGATTGTCCATAAACATATAATTTAATTTAGATTTTGAAACCATGTGTCTTTATAGTTTAGAAAACACTTCAATTGGTGCTCTAAAATTAACAAACTTGTCTTTTGTGTCTTCAACAATAGGCTCTTTTTGTTTTATCCTTAGAAAGGGGCCTGCCTCCCAAGTAGCCCTTAAGGCTCGGTGAGAGGGAACGACCCAAAGTGGTAACAAGCTAAAGCCAAACTCTTCCAAGCCACTATAAATAAATGTGTTTGTGATGAAAGTTGCAAGCAACGGGTGTTACATGCTTCTATAATGGTGTTATGACTCCCCATAAACCCTATAGAGCATAACCTCTATAGGCTGGGAGGCCTTCCATTTAACGGAGTGTAATACGCTGCTAATTATAGCCACCCGAACGGATTCCTTTACTAGACACCTTTTGTGTTAGAAGCCAAAGACCTTCTAGTTGTTGGCACAAGAGGTCGGACCTCTGAAGCGGCTCACATTCTTACGATTCTTAGTAGAGATACAAAGTTCGCCATGAGGATTTTTTGTGGGGACTGGTGCTTGGCTGCCCCAGAGAAGTGAGTGTCGTGGAGGGGAGTTAGTGGGGTCAAGCACCTAAGTATCCGCTCTAAATTGCGTAGCTCGGGGTAACCCCCCAAGTGAGATTCAACAACTACTATCTCGTCCAACCCTAGGATTTGTGCTTGCATGATCAAAACAATCAAACACTTTCAAACAAACAAACATTGTGTCTTCTTTGTTTTCAAGTGTATGCAAAAATATTTAACATTATACTTGAGTCCCCTTAAAACCTATATTATGTGATACTAAGACCTATTATGTGATATTAAGACCTATTATCTGCGTTAATACCTATCTTAAATATGACATAATAAAACCTATTATGACTTAATAGGTCTTATTGTGACTTAATAACATGATCATGTATGCAATTTAAACATTTCAAATTATATACTTGAGTCTGGGCCTTAAGAGGTCTATATTTATGATATATTAGGGCCTATTCTGTGTACATGTGATAAATTAATGACCTATTATTGCATAATTTAGCTCCTAATATTTGCATAATATCTAGGTCTTAAGGGGAGACAAGTATAATGTGAAATGTTTTTGCATATGTGGTCTTGTATTAAGTCATAAAATTAATAAGACCTATTATGTCATAATTTAGGTTCTAACTTATATCATATTTAAGACATGTACTTAATTTCATGTGATAGGTCCTTTAATATCACATAATATATTTGTCTTAAGGGGAGTCATGTATATTAATGTGAAATGTTTTTGCATACGTGGTCATATTAATTAATAATAAGGCCTATTATGTGATATTAGGACTTATTACATTGATTATAGGTCTTAAATGTGACATAAATTTAGAACCTATTATGTCATAATAGGTTCTATTTATATGATTTCACGTATGCAAAAACATTTCACATTATACTCAAGAGTCCCCTTAAGATAGGTATATTATGCAAATCATGTTAGGATAGGTATTACATGTGATATTAGGAGGTCTATTATGCAATAATAGGTCTTAAATACATGACATTATAGTCCACCTGTTATGACATAATTTTTAAACGTCTTACTAAATGTATTGAAAATTTGGTTTCAAATTAAACTTGGAATTTCGTTGCATTAAAAATATTCTCTGTCATCTTAAATTATGTGCAGAATGGGCTCGAGAAGAAGGGAGTTCTGAAGTGGGAGTCGAGGAAAACAAACCTATTGAAGAAAATAATATAGTTGATGGACATAGGGAGGAGCTTGTCCAAGTTGAACCAATGGAGGTTGAAGGAGAGGGGTTAGGCTCCTTACATCCTACCACTGGTATGGATGAGCATATTGTGGATCTAGCTAAACAGGTGAAGAGAATTACTTCTTATAAATATTTTGATCATTTACTTGAAATGGATATGGATGAGTTGAAACGTCTTAGTGAAGAACCTAGACATACTAAAAGGAGGTCAATAAATAAAAGTGCAAAAGAAATAATGTCTCATTTCAACAATCTTGATACTACACTATAAAAAACTCAATTGTTATCAATTGTACTTACTCGTAAAGACTTAATAGATCCACTGAAATTGTTGGGTATAGATACAACAAGTCAAAAGAGCAAAACTTCTCAGCTACAAAAATCTATTGTTGATAATGTTAAGAAAGGTTTGGTGAACATTGGTAAAAAATCTCGAACAATAGATAAGACCATTTCAAGAAGAGTGATGTTGACATCTTTAGTAAATGAAAGATAATCTCTTCACTGTCATCTGAGTTTGGTTTTAGTAGAAGGACAATATCAAAATATGTTAATAGGAGAAAGAGTTTGGATGATAGTACCTTAGAAGGTAATTGGACAATTATGTGTAGAGCTCCTCGTTCTGATAGAATTGAAGATGTTGTTAGGAACTTTGTGACAAGTTTTTGGAATGATAATACTTGTCCTTCATCAAACAGTAGAGATGTTATCAAGCAATGGATTGGTCCTGATCATTCTAATCTCCATGTAAAGCATTGGATAGACACAACAAAACATGAATTGTATGTGTTGTTTACTAAAACAAACCCTCATATAAAGATTCGACAAAACGTGTTTGAACGGTTAAGGCCATATTATGTGAAGGTAAACAAAGTTTTCAAAACTTGTTGTCATTATCACATCAAATTTGATCTGTACTATCAGATGTTTCGAAAGATTAGAGAAGATAGTGATGGTTATGAAAAAGCTCCCCCTAAATGATCAAGTCAATTCATAGCATCCATCTTATGTGATAAATCATATGATAATTCTGTCACAGTTTTATGAAATTTTATGCCCCACGTGTTGCTTGGGGCATTTGGAAGGAAAGGAAAAACCACACTTTCAAAAACAAAGATTCTCCTACTGTTTTGGTTGCTCGTTGTATTCAAACCTCTATTAAGGAGAATTTCATTTATGCTTGCCCTTCCTATAAACTTGACCCTGTTATTCAACCTTCCAAGCTGGATTGGGATATAGTCAATAGATGGCACATTAACTGGGATATTTCAAGACCAACTATTAAAAATAAGCACATCAGACCCAACATTGCTTGGATTGCTCCTCCTAGAGGATAGATCAAAATTAATGTTGATGGGGCAGCCAAAGGAAATCCTGGGCCAAAAAGTTGTGGGGGAGTTGCTCATGATTACAATGGTAGGCTTGTCTCAGCAAGGGCACTCGCACTCGACACCCAGACAAACCATTTTATTGAGGCAAATGCAACCTACATTGGGCTTAAAATGGCTCTTTGTGGAGGGTTCAAGAAGGTCTGGCTGGAAAGTGTTTCGCTAAACATAATCAATTGTTTGATTAAAAAGACTTCCCCCAGTTGGATGATTAATCACATAATGCAGAAGTGCTTTGAAATGATTGCCAAATTTGAAGAAGTTCAAATCTCGCACATTTTTAGGGAGGGCAACATGCCTGCAGACCACATGGCAAATCTTGGTGTTGCTAGGGATGATGAAAAATGGTGGTAGGAAGGGGAATCCTTTCCATTTCATTTATGTGAACTAGTGAGGAAGGATGTCGAAAATATCTCTTAGATAGAGCATTAATGATGGAATATTTTCACGTGTAAAGCCATTCCTAGAAAGACGTGGCAGTGACCTTCCAGATTTTTCCTGTGGGTCTGGTTTTTTATCACCTATTTGGAGCCTAGTTTTAGTGTTTTTGTAAAATATTTACAGAGGTAACAATTATATGGGGGGAGAGAATAATAGGATGGAACCATATTCGTGTGAGCTATGGGAGAAAAATGAAGAGGTTTGGAGGGAAGTTGTGGATGGTGGTCTTGAACCATACATAAGAAAGCTCCATGGCTAGAACCATAAGCTCATGGAAGTGTTTGTTAAAAATTAGAATAAGGGGGTGCTAAGTGTCTATGATGCTGAATTTAGGGTAGACGAACCCTTCATTGCTAAGATTACTAGGTTAAGTATGGAGGGTAAAAAATTCTACAGGGAGAGGAAAAATTTGAAAGAAGCCCTTGCGATTTTTTATGACAAAAAGAGTGAGAGAAGTAGAGTCAGGAAGAACCGGAGAGGCTACAACCGAAAGGATCTTCTGAAGATTTGGGAAGATATGGTAGAGCTCATCATGAGGTACATAACCCTAGATGGTCGATATGCTAGTATCTTTACTTAAATCATTTCACAATTCTGAATCACTTTATTCATGACAAAAGAATTTTGATGTCGTTTTATTTATTGTCTTCTCTTGAGCATCCTATTCATAAGAATTGTGAAAATGAAGAAAATCTGGTTTTGTATGAGGGGTCATTCTTCCTGATTATGGAGTATTCTAAGGTTCACGAGGTTAAACCCTCTCCTATTTCGATAAAACCCAAACACTCAGCCAGTCAGGAGGTGTGTGATGTTTCTGATACAGATTTTGGTGAGGAGGAGGGCGGGATTGCTATGAACTGAAATGACATCCATGTTTTAGATGACTTTGAATATAAACCCTCAGAGGATGAGGGCCCCCTGCAAAAGCCCACTCCAGGCACTACTAGTAGTAGGGAAAGTAAAAATCCACCTAGATGGGCAGTGAAAAAGTTGAAAACCCTTGTTTCTCAATCCCAGAATTTGGGTCCACAAAATCTTAAAAAGCAGAAGACTGGGAGAAGGGCGAAGACCCAATAAAAAGGGGAGGATGAAATTAAATTTGATATTCTCCTAATTGTGCACACCAATGAGCCTAAACGTGACGAAATGGATGTTGATAGGCTCATGGGTAATTTGTTCTCCAACCAGGAGAACTATCTTTGCTGGGTTTTTGGTGAAATTAATCTTCTGAAACAGGGGATCAAGGACATTATAGACACTTTGACTGAGAACCCGACACTTGATAAAGGTGATAAACTCCTGAAGTTGACCCAAAGAATTACGAAGGATATCAAGGTCATGAAAACTGAGCATGAGGCTAGGATTGACAGGTTGGAGAATGATATTCAAGACTTAAAGGGTATAATCAAGGGTTTAGTGGAGATTAGTAAGGAGGCAATGTATAATAGTATGAAAGGTCTCAAAAGAGTAAACTAGGAAATTGCCATTTAGAAAACTCATTTGATCAGATCTGACATGTCCTCTGACATTAACTTGGACATGAAGAACCGGGATGTGCAGACTTCCACGGGGTCCTCTCCCAGGACCAGGAGAAAAAAAAAAGACAGGGGAAGTTCAAGATTTATCATGGATGAACTCCAGGCGATCAACAATAACATGATCCAGAAGAATATTGAGCTCTTGAAAGATCTTAGGTAGTTGTTTTTTGGCTTGTTTTTTTTGCTTGCATTGTGTTTTTTGTTGTTAGTCTCTTTGGGGTGCTTTCTCTGTTCCTTTTGTTGTTTAGTGTCTGCTTAGACTCTAGTTTAAATCTATTTATTTTTTGATGGATTTGGGTTTCGGGTCCCTGTAAAACCCGTTTATCTTAATCAAAAGCTAATTCCAATTTAGTATTAATATGTAATATATATATGGTTGTATTTATTTTATGAAAATTGCAAGTTTTTCTTATTAATGTTATTCTTAACTAGATGAGATGTTGCATAATTTGCAAGTTTTCTTTATTTATACTCCAAGTTTTCTATATTAATATTACTCTTAACTAGAAGAAAAGTTGCATACTTTGCAAGTTTTGTTTATTTATAATCCAAGTTTTCCTTATTAAACAAACATTTTATACTTAGTCTAGTTAGCTTGGAGTAATACACACATTTATTTCATGCAAATTCTAAGTTTTCCTTATTAATATTACTCTTAACTAGAAGAGAAGTTGCATAATTTTTATTTTTTTCTTATTTATAATCTTTTTAATTAGAAGAGGAAGTTTTCCTTACACTTCATTAGTTACGATGGTTTGGTGAACAAGTTAGTGGCTATCTATTTGAACAATATAATCTCCTTCATTCATTTATTCCATCTGCTAGAGCATTGCTTGAGGTATCTATCACAACAACAATAGTCACCTTTGATTCTTTTATCCACAATGAAAGTTATTTGTAAATTTTAAGAAGAGATATTATTTTTATATGTTCTATTTGAAATACGATAGTTTTGAGACTAAAGTAATTGCATGTTCTACCATTTCTGTGTTTCTCTATTGGTTGGATTTTCTATTGGATCCAGTAATGAACAATTTGTAGCTAGCTTTCATTCATATAAAATTGGTCTTGTTTGTCCTTATGAAATAATTTATTTGCATGGATTTTTTTTTGTTGTAACTTGCAAGAAAGTTGTAATTATTGTATTAATTCTTTTAATGGTAGTATAAATTGAATTTATATAAAATTTATTTTTTAGAAAGAATATTTTTTAACAATTTATTATTTAATTTTTTTCAAAAATTTATTTTGTAGAAAAATTATTTTATCATATCATTTTTTTGTTTTTAATATAAATTAGTTTTTTAACATTAATAAATTTTTAGATATTAAAATAAATAGATGAATAAAATTATTTTGGAATAAAGACAGATTAAATTGCTAAAACACTCTGTTATAACAATAGATATGTACAAAATTTTCTCTTTAAATATAGTAGTATAATTGGAAACATTTCATTATTCCTTTATACATTTGTTTAATATTCCATTATAGGTTGTCAGCTGAATTGTCACTCGTTCACAAAAAAAATCAATTTATTAATAAACTACTTTTAAATTGAAAGAAAAAGACTTGCCAAAGCAATGATGGTAAGATACCACAACAAGGACATTTTTAAAGAAGTTAAACCAAATCTCACTATATTCAAGAATTTTTCTTTCTTGATTTTATGAGTGTTTAATAAAATTGTCAGTTGGGTTTAATATAGATATTTTAAATATATTTATTTAAACATATAATTTTTTTTAATACAAAATACTAATTACGCCGAGAGGCGTAACCTACAATGGCATCATATAGGGGTCATCACCAATAATAGTGTAAGAAAAAAGAAGTGCTTTGTATTCCTAGGGATGACTGGGATATTCATGGGCATTCTATAACCGATGAATTCAACATGATTGGACATTCTATAACCGATGAAGTTGAAAAAAATTGAATGTTACAGCTACATATACAATTTTTTAAGGACTCGCTTCCACGATAACCATTTCAATCCCGACGCATCGTTTCTAATAAAGAACTGATCAATTCGTGATTGTAATTTTTTTATTTTGATATAAAAAAAATTCATTCGATCTCAGCTCCATGCTCTGCTCATCTATTGGAAGGAATCGAGTGTAATAACAACTTTCACATTTCAGATCTAGCAGTGAAGGATAATTTGCCACAATGTTTCATGTGCATTTTGTATTCCACATCTTTGGTTTGTATTCTCTGTAATCTTCATCTTCGTTCACATGCTTGACAACTAAGTTCTTGGCATTTGGATTTTAATTTATTTTGTGGTGCTTGTGCAGGAAATATCACTTTGTTCATTCTTTGCCTCTGTAAGTTGTTGTGAAGATTTAGGTTCTAGGGTTTCTTTTTTTTCTCCCATTTTAAGTGCATCAATTCAGATCATTAATCCCTGTTCTTGATTATTTGTTGGTAGCAGGATTACATTTTGAAAGATTTTAAAGATGAAATCAACAAAAATTTTCTTGGTTCCATATGTTTCTAAGCTTTTGAATTGCTTGATGTCTGCATGGTATGACCTACCATTTGTATCACCTAACAATATCCTTGTTAATGCAATCAATGGAACCAAATCAGTCATCGAATTGTGCTAGGTTGTTGTATTTTTGTTCTTTATCCTAGACAAAAAAATGTAGGGGGGATGCTAGACCTACAATCCAAATCGCATTTGTCTAAAAGTTTGGAAAGCCTTTTGAACGAATCCATTTTCTGCAAATCTTGCAATATTGCATTTAATGAGATGACATTCTAGCCTTTGTTATGTCTATGATTCCACATCTTGCATGCATATCTACCAGAGCATTTATAACTATAATATCTGATGAAAATATTTTCTTATCATTATGCTTCGATGAATCTCCATGCCTCATTCAAAAGCTCCCATTTTCACACAGGTAGGGAGAACGCTGCAAAAGAATTTGGCTTTCGACTAGCCAATCACATTTGTCTTAAAGTTTCGAAAGCCTTTCCAACTAATCCATTTTCTCTTCATTATATATCAATAATATGCATATTGAATGAGATAAACATTTCATTTAAATATAATATTGTACAAAAATAGTGTATTAGAGTGGTTAGTTTCAATTTGATCTCAACAATTTTTCATTTGCATATAATTATAAAACATGACTTAAGTATTTTTGTTATGTAGAATGTTGTATTTTGTCAATTATTTTTTCTCTATAAAAGTTGAAGAATAGGAATATAAAAATAGAAACAATATATTGACAAGTAAAGGAAGGAAAGAATTTTAATTTTCAATTTAGAAATATCAAAAAAGAATTTCTATGTTTGTAAATCTTAAAAATAAAAAAACAATGTTTCTAAATTTGATAAATAAAAAATACAATTACATACCAACATAAATATTTTAAAAATGATATATAAATTATTATTTTCAATTAAGAAAGATCAAATAGAATTTTAATGTTTCTAAATTTCAATCATAAAAATATAATGTTTCTATATTCAAAAAATCAAATTAGGTACCTACAAAAATATTATATATAATATTTAATATGTAAAAATATTTATTATTAAAAGTTTCTAATTTATCATGTAAAAATATTTATTATTAAAAGTTTCTAATTTATCATATAGATGTGATATTTCAATTTATATAAATCAATAAATTTCTATGTTAATAATTTTAGTCATAAATTCAAATTGGGCTTAAAATTTTATTATAATCCCACCAATATGATAGCTTTGGCTGCATTGATCATGCAATTTAGATTCTACTATAATGCATCTATTATTAAAAGTTTCTAATTTGTCATATATATGTTATTTTTCTATTTATATTCTATTTATTAGGAGCTAAACAAATATTTTTTTAAATAATATATATTTTTTAATTTTTAGTTTAAAAATATCAATAAGAACTTTTATGTTAATAATTTTAATCATAAATTCAATTTGGGCTTATAATTTTATTATAATCCTACCAATATGATAGCTTTGGTTGCATTGATCATGCAAGTTAGATTCTATTATAATGTATCCATTTAAAATAAAACGTATTGGATGTTAACATTTTGGGTTTCATGATAAATTAAGTAGTGAGTTATTTTTGGTTGAGTTGTATTTGAGTCCTACATGGGAGGTATACTTTAATTCTAAATTCTTTTTCCTAAATATATTTTCTATTAAACACAACATATTTAATGTAAATTTTTTATATATGATGAATTGATATAATAGTTATTAAGGTTATGATCAAATTTTAACACTAACCCTAACCTTAACTAATTGAAATCTAATTGAATTGTAATACTAAATCAAATCCTTATAAAACCCTAACCTAAATAATATTCCTAAAAGGGTAACCATTATTATGACCTAACATCAACCCTAACCCCAATATAATAAGAATTGATCCCTAACAAAAACCTAACCCTAAAATTAGTCCTAATGATAATTTAACCCTATATTGAATTTAAATTCTACCCCTAAAATAACCTTAACCCTAAACCCAACTTAACCTTGATTGTATCCATAACCTAAACCTAATTTCAAACCCTAACCATAATTAAACCTTTACACTAAAGTAAACTATGCTAACCCTATTTGAATCCTAACACTAAAGTTCTAAACTAAATTTAATCCTAATTGAATTAAATTATAATATTATCTCTAATCCTAATTGATATTGAAAATAACCTAGAATAGTAACCTTAATCATAACCTAACCTTAACACTAACCCCAATCTAACCTTATCTCTAGCCCTAATATAACCCTAATTGAAAACTAACCATAACTCGCCCCTTTACTTATCCCTAACACTAACCCTAACACTAATTGTGATGTAAAGCTAACCCTAAATAATCATAACCCTAACAATATCCCTAACCCTAAACCCTAAACCCTAACATAACCATAACCCTGAACCCTAAAACTAGCAAAAATCATTTGTCCTAACCCTAAAGATTAACCCTAACCATAGCAACAATCCTTTGTCCTAACCCAAAATCCTAACCCTAACCATAGCCCTAACCCTGACCCAAAACCTATCCCTATCCCTAACCCTAAACCTATATCTTAACCCTAAACAAATATCTTAACCCTAAATCATAACCCTAACCCTAATAATGATGTAAAACTAACCCAACCATATACCTAAGCATAATCCTTAGCCACAACCCTAACCACGATGCTAACCCTAACCTTAACCAAATTAAATCCTATCCTTAACCATAACCAAAATGCTAAATGTAACCCTAATCGTAAGCATGATGTAAACCCCAACCCTTAAGTCTAATCCTAACCTTAAACATAACCCTAACCCTAACTGTGATGTAAATGATAACTGTAACCCTAACGACTATCTAAATTTTAACCTTGAAATTAACCCTAACCCATACCCTAAACCATAATTCTAACCCTAAACCTAAGTGTAACCCAAACACTAAACTTAACCCTAACCCTAACCATGATGTAAACCCTAACCAGAATCCTAATCCCAATGCTAAACCCTAACCCAAACCCTAACCCTAACCTTAACCATAATTTAAACCCCAACACTATCCCTAACCCTAATCTTAACCCTAACCCTAACCATGATGTATATCTTAACCCTAACCATTACCCTAATCATAAACCTAACCATTGTGTAAACCCAAACCATAATCCATACCTAACTATGCCATCAATGCTAACCCTAGCCATAACCCCAAACCCTATGCCTAACCATAACCCTAACCCTAACCATTATGTAAATCCCAACCCTAATCATAATCATATTCCTAACCATAATCCTACCATAATCCTAACTCTGACCCTAACCCTAACCATGACATAAATCCTGACCCTACCCATGATGTAATTCCTAACCATAACCTATCCCTAACCCTAGCCCTAATTCGTACCCTAACCCTTAACCATATCGATAAACCTAACCCTATTGCTAGCCATCATGTAAACCCTCACCCTAGCAATAATCCTATCCATTAAACCCTAAGCCTAACCATAATCCTAATCCTAATCATAACCCCAACAATGATGTAAACCATAACCCTAAACCCTAACAATAATCCAAACCCGCCAAAACCTAACTTTAAACCTCAAATTATTGCTAAATATGACATAAACCCTAACCCTAATCATAACCATATTCCTAACCATAATCCTAACCCTAACCCTAACCATGACGTAAATCCTGACCCTACCCATGATTTAAATCCTAGAAATAAACTATCCCTAACCCTAACCCTAGCCCTAACCCTAACCCTAACCCTTAACCCTAACCATAACCCTTAACCCTGTCCTTAACCCTAACCCTAACCCTTAACCCTAACCATAACCCTTAACCCTGTCGTTAACCCTAACCCTATCCCTAGCCATCATGCAAACAATAACCCTAGCCATAATCCTAACCATTAAATCCTAAGCCTAACCATAATCCTAAGCCTAACTATAACCCCAACAATGATTTAACCATAACCCTAAACCCTAACCTTCATCATAATCCAAACAATAACCCAAACCCGCCAAAACCTAACTTTAACCCTCAAATTATTGCTAAATATGACATAAACCCTAACCCTAATCATAACCATATTCCTCAACATAATCCTACCATAAGCCTAACGTTGAACCTAACCCTAACCATGATGTAAATCCTGACCCTACCCATGATTTAAATCCTAACCATAACCTATCCCTAACTCTAACCCTAGCGCTAACCCTAACCATAATCCTAGCCCTAACCCTTAACCCTATCCCTTTCCCTATCCCTATCCCTATCCCTAACCCTATTCCTAGCCATTATGTAAACCCTAACCCTAGCCATAATCCTAACCATTAAACCCTAAGCTTAACCATAATCGTAACCCTAAACATAACCCCAACAATGATGTAAACCATAACCCTACACCCTAACACTCATCATAATCCTAACAATAACCCAAACCTAACAAAACCTAACTTTAACCCTCTAATTATCACTACATATGACATAAACCCTAACCCATAATCCTAACCCTTACCCTCTCTAATTCTAATCTTGACATAAATTGTAACCTTTACCTTAATTATATAATCTTAAACCTAATCCTAAGTCGTAACCCTTTCCATAATCCTAACCCTAAACTTGACCATAATCCCAAATACTAAATCTAACCCTAATCCTAACTATTAACTTAAACCTAATAATGATGTTGACCATTACCATAATCTTAATCGTAAACCTCACCCTAACACTAACATATAATTTGAACCTAACAATGTTGTTAACCCTAATCGTAACCATAACCTTGATGTAAAGCCTTACCCTAACCATAATTATAATCCAAACTCTATACACTTATCCTAACCATAAACCCAAAATTAAAACTAACCATGCCCTAAACCTAACCCTAACCCTAGCAATATCCCTAGATATGATATAAACCCCAATCCTGACCATATTCCTAACCCTAAGCATGAACTCTAACCCTAGATTCCTCATTGAACCCTAGCCCTAGCCTTTTAATTAAATACCAACCCTTACCCCAAACATTATCCTAGAATATTAACCTTAATTGTAAGATAACCTTGACCCTAAACTTAATCTTACCACAATTGAAACCGAACTATAACCTAACCTTAAATTTAACTCTAGTCCTAGAATTAGACCCTATTAAACTATATGCCTAAACTTAACCCTAACCCTAACTGAAATGTAATTTTAATTAAACTCTAATCCTTGACGAATCCTAACACTAATCTAGCCCAAAACCTAACTATAATGATGGATACACTAATAATAAACCCTATCCCTAACCATAAACTTAACCCCAACCATAACCCTAACCATAAACTTTACCCCAACCATAACCCTAACCATAATCCTAAACCTAAAGAAAAACCTAACCTTGATGCTAACCCTATCCACTATCATAACCCTAACCCTAACAATGATGTAAACCTTAACCATATCCATAATACTAACCTTAACTCTAACCCTAGCCCTAACCCTACATTGAATAATCATAACTAAAATTATAATCCAAACCCAACCCCCTATTATAATTATAACCCTAACCCTAACTGTAATTATGGTTATGCTAACCCTAAATTGGATATAAACTCTACACATAACTGAAATAGTAATAATAAACCCTAACCCCAACCATATACTTAACCCTAACACTAAAACCTAACCATAAGCAAAGCCCTAACCCTAATTGTAGTCCTTAACCCTCACGCTAACCATAATCCTAAAGCTAAACCAAACCTTAACCTTAACCTTGATCCTAACCCTAACCATGATATAAACCCTAACCATTATCATAACCTTGACCCTAAAACCTAACCCTAATTATAACTGTAACCCTAACCCTAACAATGATGTAAACCTTAGCCTTGACCATAATAGTAACCTTAACCCTAACCCTAACCATAAACTTAACCCTAACACTAAATCCCAACCCTATCCCTAACCCTAACCCTAACCATAATTCTAAACCTAAATCAAACCCTAACCTTGATGTAAACCCTAATTGTAGCCCTAACAACGATTTAAACCTTAATTCTAACCATAATACTAACCTTAACCCTAACTCTATCTGTAACCATAATATTGAGCATTAAATAATGTTTTATACTATCATTAAATAAAGTCTAATATAAATCTTACATTTAGTATATGCTTTAATCTTGCAACACATATATTTATTAAAAACTGAATGGATATATAAAATTTCACATATCTCCACATAATAATATAATAATATAATTCAATTCAAAAGAAAGATACTATATAATTATATATTGCATTTATTTTATGTTTTCCATGTCACGCCGTGCGACTGCCACTAGCATATATACCTTAAATTTTAATTTAATCTATATAAAATACGTCGAGAGGTATCCTCCTCGAGGCACCTATTTCAATTTAGGGTATAAAATTGATTAAAAATAGGCACATCAAGAAGGATATCTCTCAGCGTATTTTATATAGATTAAATTAAAATTTAAGGTATATATGCTAGTTTACCTTACAATTACATAAACCTATTTTATTTATTAGATATAAGGTTTACTCAAGATTGTGATTTATTTAAGGTTATAGTTAAGGTTCGATTAGGATCAACTACGAGATTCAAGTAGGGTTGTTGTGATGGTTGAGAGTTTAAGGATTAATTCTAATAATTGAATTACAAGTCAATCATAGGTTTATTTGGAAGTATTTGGATACAAGACACATAGTTTGCAAAATTTAGGTTTCAATGAAAGAATATCATTTAAAAAATTACATTACCAGTAAAATAGAGGGCCATAACGAAAGTGTCATCTGAATACACCGATAACACTTTGTACAGTTAGTTAAAATATATGAATATAGATAAAAATAGAAATATCTTTTGACCATTTGAATTAAATGATGCAGTACGACCAATTAAGTAGTGAAAACATTTTGTACCATGCTACCTTCTTTTTATTTCTACAAATATTTGAACGTATGTAATGCCATTTAATTAAAATATTTAATTACTATTTTTGATTGTTTCTTTTGAATGCATGTCATACCATTTAATTAAAATATTTAACTACTACTGTCAATTGTTTCTCATCTATTACTATTAGATCAATAATTATCAAAACAACTACTACAAAATTTTAATTACTAAATTATTATTATTTTTAATGAAATTTAAAGAACTTTTAATTTTTATAGAAACAAACTCTTAATTTTTTTAAAGAAACTCTTTGTTTTTAAAATAATTTTTTTTATAAGCTTTTAAAATTTTCTAGGAATTTTTTTTAAATTCTAATCGATCAAGAAAAAATTTGTTTCTTTGGTCGTGGATCTCGAGTATGTTTTCTTTTGTGCATTTTATCTTAAATTTTTATAGGTTGGAAGGTTTTCTTCCAGCGAGCTTTCATTTGTATAAAACTGGTCTTGTTTGTCTCTTTGAAATTATTTATTTGTATGAAAAAAAAATTGGTTGTAACTTGCAAGAAAGTTGTAATTATTCTGTTGAATTTTATAATGGTAGCATAAATTGAATGTTCATTAAATTTATTACGATAAATTTTAAACTCCCAAAACAATCTATTATAACAATAGATATGTAAGGAGATTTTATTCTCTTTATATATAAAATTTATATGACATTTTATGATTTAATATTTAAATTTTATTCTCTTTATATATAAAATTTATATAACATTTTATGATTTAATATTTAATAAATAGTCTATTTTTTAGAAAGGATATCTTATCCAATTTCATTCTAAAATGTAATTTATTTTAATATTGATAAAATACTTACAATTTAAAAATTAAAAATTAAAATTAAAATAAATTGAGGAATAAAATTAGGAAGGGTTTGTGATTTAATTTTTCTTTTCATAGGAGTCAAGAAAATACAGGTGGATTATTGTATTATCGATGGAATGGTCGTTGCCAGAGAATCATTTGTATTGTGGTTGAAATAACAATGATACCTCTCATCCGCTAACTATTCATATCTACTGAATTATCAAAAGAAAGACTTGAAAGTCTATTGTGGGTACACTCTCCAGGTGATAGTGATGGTGGCTTGCATCATGCTACCTTGTATGGAAGGATTGCTGCAGTACTTTTTTGAGGTTGGCAATAACTATATATTGACATGGTCCACTACTTGATTGGTTAGATATTTGGGCCAAGTGCCTCCAGTCAATAATAGATCGACATATAATAACAATAAACGAGAAAAGTTATTGTTGCAAGAGTTCAAAAATATGGTTATATTGAATACAATATTTAGATAAGATGGAGAAAACTACTAATAACAAAGGATTCATCAACTTTTGACAAATCTAAGAGAAACAAACCTACAAATTGATGACTAGAGGTTGCTTATGATAAGAACCCCTATTAGCATAGATGCTACAAGTAATGTCGAGTTTGACAATATTGTCTATTTGTTCTCCACAAATGAAAATGTTCATAATCATAACAAAAGAAAGTTATATTCATTAAAACATCCCATTGCTCATAGTCTCGTAACAAAAGTGGGAAGTGTGCATCAATCAGAAGATTATTCAAATAATGAACTTGACCTAGAGATATTGATCAGTAAGAATTCAAGGGTGATGTTGACTTCAAATCTTTAGATAAATATTGAAAATAGAGAGTATATTGCTAGTGTATAAATGGTTAGCTTATTCAAAAAAGATTTGAAATAGTATTTGACAAATTTTTAAAGTTATTTACACATTTTAATTATGACTAAATTTTATTTTGACACTATTTTATAGATGTTGTTTGAGAGTTATTATTACTGCATAAATAGTTAACTAGGACTATATTTATTAAAATGGAGAGTTAGTGATGAATGCATTTTGTTCATTTGTGTTACCCATTACATTCTATAATTTCTTTCGAACACTTTGAATGGTCTATTCAACCATATCTTTTTAAATTCGTTACTAACAAACTCTTTATTATTATTTATGAATATTAAATATTTTTATAATTTGATATCTCTTAGCATATCTTACTTATATTTTTTAAAATATAAATTATATGCTAGTTTATTAATTTTAAGTATAATAATTAAAAACTAGCGATTGCACCTTGGGGTGCAATGGGTACACTGAAGAGGTTTGGAAGGTCAATTAAGGAAATTTTGGGTCTATTTATTTGCATACAAGTGTTGTAATATGGTCGATTGGTAGGGAGATATATATGGGTAAAAAGAGATGGATAAACAATGAGGCAGAGATAGAGGGAGATATGGACAAAAAAATATGGAGAGGCGAAGAGATAGATATAAATGTAAGAGGGGAAGAGGGAGATGAATATATAAAGAGATAGAGAGACATGGAGGGAGAGATAAAGATAGAGACAAATAGGAAGTTTGAGAGAGAGACAAAGAGAGATATAGAGGAAGAGGGGAGGATATAAAGAGATATAGTTGGTGAGATACTTGTGATAGAGATAGATGGAGACATAGAGATGAGGAAGAGGGAGAGGGAGATAAATGGATAAGTAGTGAGAGAAATAGAGAGTAGACATAGAAACATGAAGGGGGTGATAGAGAGGGAGATAAAAAGATATATGAATAGAGAAAGGGAGATATTGGTAGCGATAGAGAGATAAGGGGAGAAGAGGGATTGAGGTAACTTACATCGTATGAGACTACTTCAAACTCTTATTTATAAGCAATAAAAAAATGTGTTATATGTACCCTTCCCCTACAAAATTCAAACCTATAACCTTTCTTTAGAAAATGAAAATATGGCAAATGGCAAGTAAATATTTGTTTAAAATGCCCTTAAAAAGCATAGAGTAGAGACATGGGTCCTTATCAAGATAGTGGTAGAATTACCATTATTTGTAGTAGTCAAAGAATTGAGGGATGTAATTTTTTGGGTTGATAAGTACATTCTATAATTAATTGACATTAGCTTTGATTTTCTTAAGTTCTTCTATTATATCTATGCATTATCCATAAATTTAATGATTATTTCATAGTTAATGGGTGTTTAATATATCATCTTTTATTTTGTGAAAGTGTTAATATTAAATAATGATTTAAAAAATAAATAATTTTAAATTAAAATAATTCTATTAATTTTAATTATTATTTGTAATTACATAAAAAGATAAATAATTAAAAAAAATAAACTTAAAATCTAAATAAAAAATTAATATAAATTAAATTAAATACAAAATCCAAATATTAATAAAATTTGAAACTTATAATGAATAATACATTTATTAAATGAATAAATAATTAAATAATTAAATTTTAAAGTACTTTTTTATTTTTTATTTTTAAATTTGAAATATTATATAAATCAAGAAAAATCAACATATAATTATTCTACAATAATTTCAACTTAAAAATAAAAATAAAAATTGAAAGACCTATTGAAAAATAAAATCAACAATAAAATATACATAATAATAATTTGTTCAAAATAAAAATAAAAATAATCTTTTCTCAAATGTTTTTGAAGTTTAAAAAAATAAGAAACAAAAGTGAAAATATGAATTTTGCTATGGTAAAGCCCACCTTTTTTTAAGATCATCTCAATGATTTTTAACCCTTGCTTTTTACGAACAGGTTATGTAGCAGCATAAAAATATTTCACCTACACAATTGCTGATGAGAAGAAAATGAAGAGAGTTTTGCATGGATGGTGCAAAAAGAAGATTTCTACATGTAGTCATGCAAAATGATTTTATTTTGGTTTTTATTAATTAGCAAATGATGTTTTTTTGTGCAACATAGGATTCAATTGAGAAGTGATAGTTTCAAATCAATTGCGCATCCACTTACAAGGATCTAAACACAATTGAAACAAAATCTTTGAATCAAGAAAAAACACACAAAATGAAATGGTATCATATCAAACAAATCATGTTCTATCCAAAATCAATACAAAATAATAAATGTCCTAACATCTCCTAGATAGTCAACACATAATAATGTAGCAAAAATCTCAAGTAAAATAGTGGAGCTGGGCCATTTCAACACCTCTAGTCCTAAGTCCCTGTTCGTGGGTAACTATGTTACTAGATGTTAAAAAATGTTTAATATACATTTTTTTTAAAATAAATTTATTATTAAATTTTATCCTCCATTAATAAAGATATATGTTCAAATTAAAATTTTACTTAACTGTATCTTTAAAAAAATATAGATCTAAATTTTTTTAATGTATTTTAAAATAATTCAAAATAATAATTATATGTTTTAACTTTGATTATAATAATTTACAATAATTTAAAAACAAAATTATATAAAAAATATCATTAAAAAATAAATATAAATAAATAGTACATGGTAAAAGATTTCTTTTAAGGCAAACTAAATTGATAGCTTTCTATAAATTAAAAGAGAATGTTTTTAAAGATGTTTAAAAATAATACCTATACACATAGTTTGGAGAAGTTATTAAGTTTTTAAAAATAAAATAACTAATTCTCATTTATGGAGGATAGATCATATCGTCTCTAATTCGCATTTATGGAGGACAGGTCCAAGTCATGGCGCTACGTACCTAAGTCGCTTGAACAATCATAAAAACCAATAGGGGGAAGGACCCAGTAGTTGAGCATGTACCAATTGTTGTGAGGGTTGTTGATACCTTTTGTTCCAAAAATTGAACAAATAAAACCTATTGTTTGAAACAAAAAATATCAATTTTTGTTAGGAAATGTACCAACAATTGTTAGTAAATGTACCAATAGTTGTTAACAAAAGTACTAATATTGTAAAAAGTAACCAATCAGGTGATGCCATATCAGCTGCACAACTATTGGGGTCTCTTTTGCACGCCTATTGGTCTCACTTTTTTTGGGGCTATTTTGGACACCTTGGCAAAAAGCATGTTGATGTGCATCATATTTGATGATGTGGCCCTGAAACCTTAGTAATAAGCAAGGGACTTGCCAAGTAAGCTGCCATAAAAAAATTGAAGTGATTTGAAATTTCCAAGTAAGATTTTGAGAAGCACGAAGTTAGGGTGTGCAACTACTGGATCCTTTTCCCTAATATTGTAAAAATAAATTATTCATTCCGGAGGGAAAAAGGCAATTGTACATGTTTTATTCAAAATGGAAAAACTCCTTGGCAATTTACCAGACGTGTCTATTCTGGCTCCAAAAGTGACCCGTCGTACCAACGACATGCATCGACATACATGTTCGAGACATGCATAGCCCATGCATACCATGCCAATTTGGCGCAGGCACCGGACCCGGGGAAAATGACGCGGAGTTGTCCTGGACTCGGCTGTTTCAAACATCGGGGCCCACATGAAACTATGTGGACATGCCGGAGGACGACGGATCATGGGCCGCAACTCGCACCGATGTGTTGTGCCTAACACGCACATTAAAAGCCATAGAAAACAAACATCCGGCGGCAAGTGTTGATGACCGCGTCCGGATGCCAAAATGATGGGAAAAAGAGGGCATAGGCTTCCAAACCACGCTTGCTCCCTCCAAAACCTCTCATACGTGCTACTAACAGGTGGGTCCTTACTCAGTCAATCCGTCAATCGTAGCCGTTCAGTGGAAAATCGACCATGTAGAACGTGCCACTAACACGCGTGTTATGAAAACCATGGTACGTCGTGTACCGTTTCAGCAGAAAACTGACAATTAGTCAATCGCAACTATTAACTACAAAATCGATGGTGTAAAACACGAGACTAACACGCGTGTTAGTCAATCCGTACTATCTTTTTGGAGCCAGAATAGACGCGTCTCGCCATTTTCTGTGGCCTCATGTGGAAAAAATTGCAACCGTTCATTGAAAAATGGACGATGTAGAACCCACACGTGTTAGGTGAACTATACGATGCATCCTCCCACCATTTTCTACGTGTTGTGGAAAAAAGGAAGAATAAAGGGACTAATGCGCGATTAGAGAAAGTCCAAAGCCCTCATTGTTGAAGTGTTATGCTGCTTTTGAAGGCAAAGAAGGGTTTCAAGGAGGCAGTGAGGACATACTTTTCAAGGGCAGCTAGCATTAACAGGTATGTTGAGTAGCCATTTTTTCTGGTTGTATACAGTTGGAAAATTTGCATGTTTTATTCTTTTGTTGAGTAGCCGTTCTTCTAGATTTGTATATGTAGTGCGAAAATTATATTGTTTTGTTTTGCTTTGGTTATTCTTGTTTTGTTGTAGCTTGAAATTATTCGCGTTAGGGTTAGATATAGGGCTAGATGCGTGTTTGTTGGCTCCAAAAAGCCGTTGTAAAACGCGTGTTAGTATCTCTGTACTGTCGTTTTGCTAGGTGTTTGGTGTCTGTTAGTATCTCTGTACTGTTGTTTTGGTCTATCATTTCTGTTGCGCTTTTCAGTTATCGGCAAGACAATATTATGCTTTTGCCGGTTCTCTGATGAAACCACTGTTTCCTTATTAATTTAATCGGCGAGAGTAATGCCGATAGGTCCGACCTTGGATTTCCATGCGTTGTTATCGGTTTTGCCACTTCTCTGATGGATTTCCATGCGTTGTTAGTCACGCAATAGCCGCGACCTTGTTGACTCTGCCATACGCATTGAGTAACACGTGATTACACATGTTACTCCTTGGGTGATTAACAATTAACAGTAATATTGAAATTATCTTCAAATGATTCAAATGAATATGTAGAAATACCCATATAAATTTGTAGTTAATTTTACACAAGGTTTTTTGTCTGCTTTTTTTAATATGATTTACTATTTATTGCATAAAATAGTCTAAAATAACAAAAAAAATGTCTGTTTTGGAGCTATGGCCGAACGCGTAACCTATTTTGCAATTAATGGCTGCGATTGAGTAACCTATCGCTAACACGCTATTTTTGGTCCTTGTTTCCCTCCCGATAGCCGAAACATAGTCCGATATGTCCCATCGGGTATTGACATAGTTCAATTTATGTCCCTTCAATGCCCTGATGATCTCAATATACCAGTTCGCATTGTGACCAAGTCCCCCGTGTTATCGACATAAATCACCCCGAAGAATTCCTAGCAACTCTCCATCCACCTTAATAGTCCTATTGGGACTCGGCATAGCATAAAATGGCTTCTTCTGATGTCTCAATGAGTCCTAATGCATGTTTACTTTATCAGTATAATTTACACCGATATCCCCACAGGTGCTTTTATCTTCATCGGGGGTCGGAATAGCCTTTTTCTATTCCTCCCGAAGTCCAGATCAGTCTCCGATGCACTTTTATGCTTTATGCTTCCGAGTTTGTTTTATCGGTATAGGTAATACCGATGGTTCCACCTTCTGATTCTCCTTTTTATACAGTGTCTTAGCGATAGGTTAGTCAATAGCAACCGCACGTTACCGACAGGTTAGTCAATTGCAACTGCGCGTTACCGATAGGTTAGACAATCGCAAAATGTTGCTCGCAATATGGATGGTGTAAAACGGACTACTAACACGCCTTAATAGTCCTATCGGGACTCGACATAGCATAAAATTACTTCTTTCGATGTCCCGATGAGTCCTAATGCATGTTTACTTTATCGGTATAATTTACATTGATATCCCCGTAGGTGCTTTTATCTTCATTGAGGGTCAGAATAGCCTTTTTCTATTCCTCTCGAAGTCCCGATCAGTCTTCGATGCACTTTTATGCTTTATTCTTTCAAGTTTGTTTTATCGGTATAGGTAATACCGATGGTTCCACCTTCCTGATTCTCCATGTCATCGGGGATCGATATAACTATTTTTGCACTATCCCGATATGGTCTTTTTCTCCGATATGACCGTTTTAAAAAAAAAGCAGGACTAGTCTAATCTGTCAAGCCCACCATCCTTTCGCTACTTCGCGAAAGATAAACTCCACGCTATTTTGCTCACCAAAATAACATAGACCGTCAGATCCTTTTCAAGATGCACCTTCTTTACTTTCCATGTCATCCTCACGTTGGGCCCACTTCCCTTTCGCTGCTTCGGGACAGGTTAGTCAATCGCAACCACTAACTGCAAAATCGATGGTGTAAAACACATGACTAACACACATGTTACTCATTACTGACCGGGTATCGGTATAGCAGACCGAGACCACTCCCGATAGTTGAAACATAGTCTGATATGTCCAATCGGGTATCGGCATAGTTCAATTTATGTCCCTCCAATGCCCCGATGATCTCAATATACTAGTCCGCATTGTGAGTAAGTCCCCCGTGTTATTGGCATAAATCACCCCGAAGAACTCCTAGCAACTCTCCATCCACCTTAATAGTCCTATCGAGACTCGGCATAGCATAAAATTGCTTTTTTCGATGTCTCGATGAGTCCTAAGGCACGTTTACTTTATCGGTATAATTTACACCGATATCCCCATAGGTGCTTTTATCTTCATTGGGGTTCGAAATAGCCATTTTCTATTCCTCCCGAAGTCCCGATCAGTCTCTGATGCACTTTTATGCTTTATGCTTCCGAGTTTGTTTTATCAGTATAGGTAATACCGATGGTTCTGCCTTCTGATTCTCCTTTTTATACAGTGTCTTAGCGAAAAGTTAGTCAATCACAACCACACGTTACCGACAGGTTAGTCAATCGCAAGCGCGCGTTACCGACAGGTTAGATAATCGCAAAATGTTGGTCGCAATATGGACGGTGTAAAACAGACTACTAACACGCCTTAATAGTCCTATTGGGACTCGGCATAGCATAAATTTGCTTCTTCCGATGTCTAGATGAGTCCTAATGCATTTTTACTTTATCGGTATAACTTACACTGATATCCCCGCAATTGCTTTTATCTTCATCGGGGGTCAGAATAGCCTTTTTCTATTCCTCCTGAAGTCTCGATCAGTCTCTGATGCACTTTTATGCTTTATGCTTCCGAGTTTTTTTTATCGGTATAGGTAATACCGATGGTTCCGCCTTCTGATTCTCCTTTTTATACAGTGTCTTAGCAACAGGTTAGTCAATAGCAACCACGCGTTACCGACAGGTTAGTCAATCGCAACCACACGTTACCGGCAGGTTAGACAATCGCACAATGTTGGTCGCAATATGGACGGTGTAAAACGGTCTACTAACACGCCTTAATAGTCCTATCGGGACTCGACATAGCATAAAATTGCTTCTTCCGATGTCTTGATGAATCCTAATGCATGTTTACTTTATCGGTATAATTTACATCGATATCCCCGTAGGTGCTTTTATCTTCGTTGGGGGTTAGAATAGCCTTTTTCTATTCCTCCCGAAGTCTCGATCAGTCTTCGATGCACTTTTATGTTTTATGCTTCCGAGTTTGTTTTATCGGTATAGGTAATACCGATGGTTCCGACTTCCGATTCTCCATGTTATCGAGGATCGATATAACTATTTTTGCACTATCTCGATATGGTAAATTTCAAAAACCAACCTTCAGATAGATAGTATGAGTTGACTGACACGCGTGTTAGTCTCACGTTTTGCACCGTCAATTTTGCAGTTAACGGTTGCGATTGTCTAACCTCTCAATAACACGCTATACGACAAGACTATTTTGGAGCTAGAATAGCCGTCCCTTCCAGAGGCAAGATGGCTGAAGCTATTCTGGCTCCAAAATAGACCTTTTGGACAACGTGTTAGCGACAGGTTAGTCAATCGCAAACCGTTTATTACAAAATCAATGGTGTAACACGCGTGACTAACATGACTGTTAGTCAATCCGTAGTCCGCTTTGGAGTGGGAGCCCCTATTGTACAGCTTGTTAGCATTGTGTTAGTCAATCATTGCCCTTTCATTGCAAAATCGATGGTGTAAAACGTGCGACTAACAGGCATGTTAGTCATTGCGTACTAACATTTTGGAGCGGTCATGGGCGAAAGCACATAATGTACCTTGTTAATCGAAGAAACTTTTGATTAGCTCTGTGCATCACATGGAAATGTGTAAGTCTACAAAAACATCCACAGACTATTGTGCAGAAACTTAGATTGTAGAATAACATGGAATATGTGGTGGATGAACTTAGTTATTAGAAAGCACTAAAAAATTAAGGCATAGGTTGATAAAAATTGAAATAATTTATAGACGTTACTGTTAGTCTGACATATTTGCATGTCTATTTTGGAATAACAGGTATCTTGATTTGAAATATGGAGGCCAAGTTTTCTTTAGAAACAAACAAAACACAGGTCGCATTTTGGGGACGAATAAGCGATGATAGGTTGATGAACCTATTTATCTATGAAGACACCACATTCCTGTCCACAGTGAAGTTGATCCTTGGGCCTGAGTATGTAGAAGGTGGACGGAAGTACAGAATGAATGCGGACATAGTGTCTCTGTTTATGGCATGGTGTCTAGAGCTCCGACCTATTCTGAAAGTCAGAGAAATCATGAATAGGTGTGTGAAGAAGGAATGGCTAGGCGAAATGGAAGCTTTATTAGGATTGGCACGAGACATGGATGACTTTGAAAGTGTGGGCAGAGTGTGGATTCACGTGAGTGAATTTAGTCCTCCCTTGCGTCTGTTCTTGCTCTGGAGTGTGACATTTGATAAAGAGGCCAAAAGAAGTGTAGCATAGGCTGGGATGTATGGTATTGTGCAATACCTTGAGACGGTCAATGTCTGAGAAGCACGTGTGGAGATGGCAAAATGGGGACCTTGGTCAGAATATAGAGCACTTGTGCAATGAACGGTTCCTGCACACACAAAACAATAGGGTCGACCTTGTGGAAGAACAACTAAGAAGGGTCATGTGCTACAGTTTGGTGAAGGCTCCAGCAGGGAGACACAAATTAACCAAGTTAGGAACATGGAAGTGCTGGACGTGGAAGAGGGCACGGTCACTGTTCATGTGGTGTAGCCAGATGGCACATACAACCTTTTTTGAAGCAAGGATTGTGTTTTTTTTTTTTAAATGTTTTTGAATGTGTTATGTATGGACTGTTATGTATACCGTCCACCGACTTCGATGGTCTAGTCAGCTAGCCGTCGAGGTTTATCTTGCAGAATGTAAACATCTTCAGAATTAATATAAAATATAGCTTTACCGGACAAATAAAAACTTTGTTGACACCGACTAGTACTCTTATCTTCTTTGTTTTGAAATTGTTGTTAACATTTTATTATATATGGTGGAAAAACAAATGTTTTTTATTGTATGTGCATGAAATTGATGTATAACATCAACGTCAAGCATTTCAATATATATGACTACAATAAAAATTTTATTCTTGTAGCACAATTAAGTTTCTATTCTGGTCATTTTGGTCATTCTCAGAGCATTTTATATGCCATTTTGGTCATAACCAATACTTCATCAGTTTCCCAACCACCGATTTACTAAAAAAATGCAAAGTTTCTCAAAAAGTTGCAAAAAGTTGTCAAGCAACAATGACAACTTTTGGTCAAATGTGCATTTTTGTCTTTTATGCATTTTTACTTATACTGAACCTCCTAGCATGACTTCCTAACATTAAACTGATATGCCTAAATGCCTAATGAGGCTTTAGAAGTTGTTTTAGATCATAATACAAATTTATACTATTTTGGGCTTATAAGGGCTCATAGGCCAGATTTGACAAAAGTAACAACCTAGGGGACAATCATCCTTGAAATGACTATCAAACACACATGTGGAGCTCTAAGTATTCTATTATTCAAACACCTAATCCAAAATATGGATCATCAGCTCAAAATGTGGAAAATGCATAAAAAATGGTAAATAGTTTCCTAACACCTCACTTGGTATGATGAATCTCCTTAGCATGGTCTTAATTTCCCTATCTCTTCCATTTGGTCGAACAAGTTCTTGGTGCCCAAAACAATAGATTGGAAAACAAAAAGACTCACCAAACCCTAAAGTAGTGCGATCGGCCTTGGGCAACGAACAGGGATGGTCGAAGACCAATTCCCTCGGCACTTTAGACTCCACTAAACCCAGGTGGGTGTGCCTCTTCGTGTCAAGCACAAAAGAGGTTATTTATATTGGATTTAAACCTTACTAAGATAGTTCTTCGCAAGATATTTTCCTGTTGCTGCTGACTACTTTTATTTGAATGCTTTTAAAAATTGAAAACTGAATGAAAAGATAATTGTGTACAAAGATTGTTATATTTTGGAAGTAAAATGGTTTCACGACATTCAAGATATGTGCAATAGAATAATTCAAAAGGTTTCAGAAGAATACTTCTCTGTCAAGGACCTAATGCATATTAAATCAAGATCTCAAAGAATTAACAACAGAGCAGTGCCTCTATCTCAGAATATAATGATACTTTGTGGACAGATAACATTATCAACTCAAGAGACAATATGAATAATCAGTATAATGGTTCAGTATGTCTCACATAAACAATAAGAACCCAATCTCACATTTAATGTAACAGAATGTGATTCACATTACAACAAATTCTTAAACAGATTTATGAAGAGGACAAAGCATGTTTCATCAACAAAGAAAGTAATCAGTACATTTGAAGTAGAAACAGTGAATCTTGTATATTAATGTCTAAAAAATGACAATACACAAAAGCTACACTTGGAGATACTTCATTGCGATTTGCTTACACAAAATGACACTTCTGCTTCCTATCAAATTTCATAATACATATGACTTTCAGTCCTTATAGCAATGATGTTCCAAAACCCCCCCAAAAAAACTCCCTTTGTTACGCAAGATGACTCAATACAAATACAAATACTGAAAGACATGAATGAAAGGACACACCCTTTCATTATCTTAACAACTAAGTGAACATAAATTAAAACGCCTAACCAAGATATCAATTACATTACATAAACTAAAACACCACACTAGGACTTTCGATCCAACCGCTATCCACTTTTTTTAATATGCCCCAAGTAGGCCAGATCCTTATATGTTCTAGTGTTGAAGATGACATCCTTGGCTGCATTCTTAATCGCATAAATTTTTTCCAATTGACCGGTCGTGTGATTCATGTCAAGGACATCTGTTTTGGTGATGGCTTGGGCTGCATTAAGCATAGACTTGCACTCAGCGATCCATATGGTTTTGTCTTTGATCACACCTGCATCATCTACCAGACTGGGAACCCCATGCTCAACAATCTACTAGCATTCATCAAATGCAGACTTCAATGCCTCTGGAACTCCGTCATGTGTAACAAGAAGACCCTGCAGCTTCTTTTTTTCTTTCTCTTTGGTCGTTGCATCCTGTAACATCATGTCGAGTCTATCTCGAATTCTGGCGTGTGAAATCATATTGTCCATGTTACTCTAATATATACCCCAGAATTCATTCAATGCTTTCTCCATATTGTCATACCTCCTACTTAGCAACACGCAAGCAGTATCAGCTGTAATGCTCTTCATTTATTTTTTCAACTTGTTATGTTGATAAGATAGCTTTTCAAATTTTTTCTTCCATTCGCCTCCTGAATCTGTAATTTGGGGAACAGGGTGCCCACTCCTCTTAAGGGTCTATTCATACAAAGCCTTATACTTATTCTTCTCTGCTATCTCATGTTTCATTTGGGTCTTATTAAATTTTGAAATATTGATACCCATGTCAGCTGTGACTATAGGATCTACTTCTCCAACCTTCAAGGTCATCATGTGACCAAAAGCTTTATCTACATCAATGATTTTTGGCCTCTTATTAGGAGGATATAAGGCCCACAATAACATTTCTTCCTCCTTTGGATCATATCTTGATCCAATAAAAATATCTTGCACTCCGTGGATGTTTAACTTCATATCCTTATTATCTGAATGTAACAAAGAATCAAAAATAAATGAAGCACTCAGGTCCCATCCTGGAAACACAATTATTCTTGTGTTTACTAGCAATTGTCTACCCCTTTGCGGGGTCATAGTCTCAACTTCTCTGTCAATGTCTTCCTTCAATCTCATCATCATTTCTGCTTCATTATCAGGGGTCACATTTGGCACTGCTTCCATCAATTTCTTACCCTTGAAGTGGTACAGGAATGATTTGAATTCCTTAGACTTAATGAAGTGATCATCAGATACAAAAGAAACATGTTCAGCCATTCTTTCATCTGTCTCTGCATTTAGAGCAACAATAAGCCTATCCTCTGCCTCTGAATCCTTCTCCTTCTCAGGGGCACGGAGCTTGGAGACTACTTCATTTTCCCCTGAATCACTTTGGGCTGGTTCTCCCTCCATGTTTTCTAGTCTCTGCCTTCTTTCCTCTAGCTTCTTCTCCAAGGTCTCCATAACTCCTACAAGCTCTTCCACCTTCTTATTCCTGCACATGTCTTCAAATTCATCCTTCTCATGGAGGTAGTCTCTCAAATCCTGTCTTTTCCTACTTGAATGGATTAACCCTCAGGATCATAGCGTGCTCTAGATACGTGCCGAAACAAATTGTATTCATCCACCAGCTTCTTGTCAATGGCCTCGTATGCCCTAGTTGATATAATTTTAAAATCCTGAAAGTGAAGTGTGCCAGGGAGGAAAGCTTGCTTGTGTGCTCCTCTGAAATGTTTGGCATTAGACACACTTAACTGCCTTACAATTTCCAAGAAGGCAATCCTGTTTGGTGTAGGCTTAGGGAGAACATATGGATAACCCTCAAATCCATAGCATCAAACAAAAGTGAAGTTTTGGCACGAGTACCAATCACCCCAGTTGTGATTGACCTTTGGACTTTGATGCTTGTGAGGCCTAAGAAACTTCTTAACCTCCTCCAAAAATGATCCTTGTCGAGGCTCACCAAAGAGCAAGAAAAATGGTTTGACAAAGAACTCCTCAAATTTGAGGTAATGAGAACTCGCAAACCTGTAATCCCAAAGGGAAACCCATAATTGCATTGGTTGCTCCTTTCCATCTTTCCCAACTATATTCACATTCAATTCTTCTGGCCATAACCCTCTAAGTCTCCCATAAAATAAAATGATGTGCATTAACAGTGAGTAGTGCTTGAAATATTTGTTTGGATTGTCTTTCAGGTTTAAGAAACCTTCATGCAATCTGTCTACCAGGTAAGAAGCGAAGTCAAATGCCCTAGGCTCATGCCTCTGAACTTCTGTTGCTAGAACAAGTGGTCCTATGTTTGCCACATCGAGAGCTTCAACTCCTCCCACCTGACCACAAGCCATATATGTATATTGCAGATACTTCTTAAAAATAGTCATGTCATATGGAGGACCTTCTTCCTCTGTTAGCCTCCCCTTCTCTGCTTTATGGACATCGAGGTTCCAGCCCTGGTATGTAGTGTCCATCTTCCTGTACTCTTCTTCCAAATCTACAAAAGATAAAGGCAATTCCGCCTCCAAATCTACTGCAAAAACTTCCTGAATTGTAGCCTTTGCAAAATGCACTAGAGTAGTCCCATCAGACAACATAATGCATCGCTTGTTTGCATTATAATTTCTTACTAAAAGCTTCAACAAATCAATGTTTACAAACACATTGGGTACTACAAGTTTACCGAGATCCGTTTTCCATGGGTTCGAAATTGGCGTGGGGTTATCCCTGCGGAAGTAATGGAAAAGGAACAACTCGTTCCCTCGCACTGTGGTGAATATATCCCCAATCCCTCTGTATCTATCCTCTAACTGCTCTCGGATTGGCAAATTTGTCTTAGCTCTGTGTGACCTAGCTCCTGGAGATCCCATTTGGTCTATCATGTCCTGATTCAGCTTTCTACCTGATTTCTTTGTTGTGGTACTCGATACTTCGGCATCTTTTCGCTTCCCTTTTGAGCTTGACCCCTCCATTTCTGCAAATTATTTCACTCTATAGTCAGTAACTCAAAAATTTTCTCAGTAAGAACTTAATATCTTTCTACAATTACTTCGTGAGAAATGCTGCTCTACAATACCGACTATTTGGGACAAATTTGCATGCAATCTTTGTAATTGATTATTGCAATCTTTGACAGATTTGCTTCGTGCGGAAATGAATGTACTCAATTTATGCATTTAATGGAAACTATGTTGTCATGGTTAGTTCTTCTCATTATGAAAACCAACGGCTAATCAGCGACACTCCTCCCAATGATTCAAATGTTTGTCGTTGGTTGTTATTACTTTACCAATTTTTGCTTTTTGATCGGAACAAACTACCCCAACCCACTTATCAGGTCTCGAGATACCTATTTTTTCTTTATCCTGATGGTTCATTTCATCGCGATGGGAATCGCTTCAGTATCCTCCTTGCCTTTTCTCTTAACACTCCATCGACATAACTCTCTCCGATGCATTCGCCTTTGGTTTCTTTTTACTCAAGTCATCTGGTGTGGGCATAGTTTATTTCTTGTCCCTCTGATACTCCGATGATCTCAATAGACCAACAACTAAGACCACCGCATTATCAGCACAACTTATCTCGACGAACTCCTTGTTATTACTATTTTGACTTTTGGGTGATTTTGTTCCATAGTCTGCTAAAATTTGCAAAATTGTGCTTATCACTTCATCTTGCCTGGATGCGGCTATTCTTTCTCCAAAATAGACCTGTCGTATAGCGTGTTAGTGAGAGGTTTGTCAATCGCAACCGTTAACTGCAAAATTGACAGTGTAAAGCGCGCGACCAACACGTGTGTTAGTAAATCCATACGTTTAGGGTTTTTGAAATTTACCCTTTTTATGTCTTAGAATCCCCACGTTCTATTTCTATGTTACTTTTCCACTTAAGTGGAACGGTTGGTCCATCGTGAAGGAAGGGATGGCGGGTCTCTATTAATGTTTTATTTTGCGCCCTTTTCCTAAGTTTTTAGTTCTTTGTCAGGTCCCATAAAAACCATGCAAGTTCTAGTAGATCCGATGGTGTACGTAAATTCGTAAAGGAAAATAGCCCGAACTTTACCTTTCGCGAAGTCGCAAAAAAAGAGTGGCGGGCCCGACTGGTGGGTTAAAGAATGAAGGTTAATGGATGATATCTTCCGGTTGATCCAATGGCCCGCATTGTTTTGTAAAGGAAAGATGCTCAGAGTTTATCTTTTGCGAAACAGTGAAAGGGAAGTGGGCCTAGCGTGAGGATGACGTGGAAAGTAAAGAAGGTGCATCTTCAAAAGGATCTGACAATCTGCATTATTTCGGTGGGCGAAATAGTGTGGAGTTTATCTTTAGCATAGTAGCGAAAGGATGGTGGGCCCGGTAGATTAGACTAGTCCTGATTTTAAAAAAAAACGGCCATATCGAAGAAAAAGACTAGTGCAAAAATAGTTATATCGATCCCCAATGACATGGAGAATTGGGAAGGTGGAACCATCGGTATTATCTATATCGATAAAACAAACTCGGAAGCATAAAGCATAAAAGTGCATCGGAGACTGATCGGAACTTTGGGAGGAATAGAAAAAGGCTATTCCGACCCCCGATGAAGATAAAAGAACCTACGGGGATATCGGTGTAAATTATACCGATAAAGTAAACATGCATTAGGACTCATCGGGACATCGGAAGAAGCAATTTTATGCTATGTTGAGTCTCGATAGGACTATTAAGGCGTGTTAGTAGTCCGTTTTACACTATCCATATTGCGACCAACATTCTGCGATTGTCTAACCTGTCGGTAATGCGCGTTTGCAATTGACTAACCTGTCGCTAAGACACTGTATGACATGGAGAATCAGGAAGGTGGAACCATTGGTATTACCTATACCGATAAAACAAACTCAGAAGCATAAAGCATAAAAGTGCATCGGAGACTGATCGGGACTTCGGGAGGAATAGAAAAAGGCTATTCTGACCCCCGATGAAGATAAAAGCACCTACGGGGATATCGGTGTAAATTATACCGATAAAGTAAACATGCATTAGGACTCATCGGGACATCGGAAGAAGCAATTTTATGCTATGCTGAGTCCCGATAGGACTATTAAGGCATGTTAGTAGTTCGTTTTACACCATCCATATTGCGACCAACATTTTGCGATTGTCTAACCTGTCAGTAACGCGCACTTGTGATTGACTAACCTGTCGCTAAGACACTGTATGACATGAAGAATCAGGAAGGCGGAACCATCGGTATTACCTATACCGATAAAACAAACTCAGAAGCATAAAGTATAAAAGTGCATCGAAGACTGATTGGGACTTTGGGAGGAATAGAAAAAGGCTATTCCGACCCTCGATGAAAATAAAAGCACATGTGGGGATATTGGTGTAAATTATACCGATAAAGTAAACATGCATTAGGACTCATTGGGACCATTGGAAGAATAAATTTTATGCTATGTCGAGTCCCGATAGGACTATTAAGGTGTGTTAGTAGTCTGTTTTACACCATCCATATTGCGACCAACATTCTGCGATTGTCTAACCTGTCGGTAACGCGCGCTTGTGATTGACTAACGTGTCTCTAAGACACTGTATGAAATGCCCATTGGGGCCGAATACCATCCAAGGTATTTAGACAGCTCCAAAACAGACCTTTCATACACCTTGTTAGTGACAGGTTAGTCAATCGCAGTCGCGCGTTACCGACAGGTTAGACAATCATAGAATGTTGGTCGCAATATGGACGGTGTAAAACGGACTACTAACACGCGTGTTAGTCATGGGGAGTTCGGGAGGATTAGAAAAACGCAACTCTGACCCACGATTAAGATAAAACCGCCTATGGGGATATTGGTGAAAGTTATATCGATAAAGTAATCCTTTAGGGCTACAGCTATTCTGGCTCCAAAACAAACCTTTCGTGCAGTGTGGTTAGCAATAGGTTAGTCAATCGCAGTTGTTTATTGCAAAATCGACGGTGTAAAACACACGACTAACACGTGTGTTGGTCAATCTGTACAATGATTTTGCATAACAATTTGAAGGTAACAGAGAGATTGAAGCAAGATTAAACTACAGAAAAGGCAAAACTAACAACTATAGATCAATACTTCATGTGACAGAAAATTTGTATTTGAATACATCTATACTTAACAAACATTGTGTTAAAAAATTGGCAGCAGTGTGTAAGAAGCATTGGCTCTTTACAAATTGTAATGTCCACCAGTCATCCCTCATCAGTACATGTAGATGAAAATGATATCTTTAAACATAAAAATATTGGCTACAAAATAACCATCGAAGGCGCTCCATGCACCTACAATGGTGACACTTTCTCCTATTTACCATGACAAGATGTTTTATAACTTATCTGGTAACTACCTAAAATAGTGCTACTGCTAATTTTACAAAATTAATCCTATTGTCTGCAATAGGGTCATAGAAGTGTAGCGAGTGACATATGCAAAACAGGAAATTGTAGATAAATAGCAAAACTAACTCCCAATGTATTGGAGTATGACACCCATGTTCTCTCCAATCTCCATTACTTTGACAGCGGCTGGTGCGGAGAGCCAGTTATCATTGGAGTTCAGTAGCCTGCGGAAGGGATCCAGATTCCCATTCCTCACCCCCACCCTATACACCTCCCACGCCTCCTGGATGAAGTTCTTCCTCCTTTCCCATGCTGCCCTTTTTTGGGCAATTTCCTCATCTTCAGTGTCTGACTCCTCCGATTCAGAGGAGATGTAGTTGGTGTGGTTAAAATAGATGTGGAGGGTGCTTACCCAGCAATCAGAATCCAACTCTAGAATGGCATTTCCTAGGGCTTGCCCATCAAACGGGCAAACAAAGTCATCGATCCTCTGTATGGTCGCTTCATTTGAATAGAATATGTCAACCAAAGGGCAAATGACAGCCTCATAAACAAACCCATCACACCAGTGTCGATTAGCACCCAATATACCATTAGCCACCCGCCATACAGCATTCCAGAGCACATCGTTTGCTTGAAATAACCGGCTGCATTGGGCCTGGATCAATTCCTCTCTACACAGGCAATTGACACCAAAATGATGCACCATCGGTTTAGATCGAGACTTCCAGGCTTAAGACTACAATCTGAACCATTCCTTATGAAGAGGGAAAAATAGTTTTGAAAGGTAAACTGATCAAAACATAATGAAATAAACATGCAGAATGCTAAAATATCATAAAAAGACCATTTCACCTTGCTATTTTACCTTCTCCTTCGGATTGAGCTTGATGAAGTGAAGGCGCCCCTTGATAATGCTCCACTTGATGTGCTCCTTTGATTGCTAGATGTGGATGGCTCTCCAATATTGTGCACAAATGATAAGGATGAATGATAAGGATGAGATGATCAAGTTGCCAAGATGATTTCCTGGGCTCAAAAGGGCAGCATAAGCTTACTGAATTTCAAGATGTTTTGAATGAAGGGATGGAACCCTATTTAATAGGAAGAGGAGAGGAAAACAGATGGCTAGGATGACTTCGAGATGAAGGGCTAAGATTTACTTGTGAGGTCACACGAGGTCCAAGAGAGGGTGTGGAGACCAAGAAATATGCCTTAAAGGCATTTCGTATCTCCACACTCTACAAGATGCATTGGAGGAATTAAAAATTCTCCAAAAACGGATATTATGGGGATTAGAAGAATAAAAAAGAATTAAAAATTCCTTGGGAGAGAGAAATGCCTAGAGGAATGTGAGATTATGAAAATCTTACATTCATCTAGAAAAAGAGCATTTAAAGCTAGTGGTTGGATGAAAGGACAAAGAGTTGACTTTGTGGCTAATCATGATGATTAGCCATTAATGACTCATTAGGAGGGGAATTAGAGGAAATGTTAGGTGGGATTTATATTTGTAGGAGAATTTGACTAAAAGAATAATGTTAAGTGAGTTTAGGGAGTTTCTAGAAGAATTTATTAGGTTAATGATGAATTAAGAAGATGATTTGTAGGAATAATGTAGGTTAACTAATTAATTGAAATTAATTAGCTAAAAGGAAGATTTGTGAGGATTTGATTTTTTAGAAGAATAAAGAAAGGGATTGATTTATCAATCATATGCTATAGGGACAATATTAATTATATTTAATTAATATTGAGAAGAATTTTAATTAACATAATTAATTAATTATGTGAGGAATTAAAAAATAATTAAAATAATTATTTTTAAGTGTCTACATTTTGCCCCTCTTTGAAGCGAGGTGTGATGACGCATTGATTCAAAGAATAATCTTGTTTTGATGTTGATATTGGTTTGATAGGATGCCCCGGATCTTGATTTATAGATTACGGTATGGTGATGCCCCCTCGGGAGATCAATTGAGGATTTGATCTTTGGAGTTTTGCGAAATTGATATCTTGATAGATTTGATTTGATTCGATTGATAAGATCTAGATTCAGTCTGGTTTCAAGAAGAATTCATCCTGTATAAGATAAAGATGATCAAAGTGTCTGGTTTCAAGAAGGATTCATCCTGTATAAGACATGATTGATCACAATGTCTGGTTTCAGAAAGGATTCATCCTGTATAAGACATGATAAGAGCGTCTGGTTTCAGGAAGGATTCATCCTGTATAAGACATGATTGATCACAACGTCTGGTTTCAGGAAGGATTCATCCTGTATAAGACATGATCGATCACAACGAATGTCTAGTTTCAGGAAGGATTCATCCTGTATAAGACATGATCAGAGCGTCTGATTTTAGGAAGGATTCATCCTGTATAAGACATGATCAGCTCGTCTGGTTTCAGGAAGGATTCATCCTGTATAAGACATGATCGGATCACAACGTCTGGTTTCAGGAAGGATTCATCCTGTGTAAGACATGATCAGATCACAACGTCTGGTTTCAGGAAGGATACATCCTGTATAAGACATGATCGATCACAACGTCTGGTTTCAGGAAGGATTCATCCTGTATAAGACATGATCAGATCACAATGTCTGGTTTCAAAAAGGATTCATCCTGTATAAGACATGATTAGAATCAGAATTGATTATGTGAGGGAAAAAAAAAAAATAGAGGAAGAAAAATTAGGGTGGAAGGGATAAATGAGGAAGATATATGAAGTAGTCATGAGGTATTTGGAAAGAAGAATAAGAGATGCGAGACCGCGGAGGAAAATGGGGGCAATTGAAAACTCCATGAAATTATTGAGTTTACGATTTGATGGAATGATGGTGAGATTTTGTGCACAACAAATGTGGAGAGCCAACCTAGTTTGATGTTGCCCTGAGTGACTTGCACCACTGCTTATAGAAATCAGGATGCCATGAGAAACTCAGGGCGTGGACTGACTCTGTAGACAAACGGGAATTTCTTGCACACAACAATGCAAGTGTTATGAAACACTAATACAAAGTTGTGGGTTTGTGCAAGGAAACCCTCAAACACACCGATACCTCTTGTATACGAGAAGATAAGTGTTGATAAACACTAGTACCAGGTCGCCGGTTTATACAAGAAGGATCCAAAACATACCATACTATGAAATATGCCCCAGTATGCACCTATCATAACATACCTAGATATGGAAGAACCCAGGCAGTCGTAAATAGTGGCATTTGTAGGGCAAAAGATGCAAGCCTATATGAAAAAAATCTAACAAAATCTAACAAGTCTCTTCCTTGTGACCAAATGATACCTCTTGCCAAGAGTAGAACTAGGATGGACTTGGGATTGTTTCTCAAGACTTCTTGAAGCTTATACAGAGGCATGAAAGCTCAGTTTCACTGGGACATTTCTTGTTCATGACTTAGGCGAAGACTCATCATCATACGCATGTTTTATTGGGAGGCGGAAAAGAAGGAATGTTGTGCATGGGTGGGCTAGATGGCAGATGATTTGTAGTATCGACCTAATAGACAGTGGATCCGGTTATTTACCTTGGCACCCGCATAGAGGTTTTCACCAAGATACTTGCCCATAGCGCCACGAATTGTTTTTCTCTCTTTTTTCTTTCTTTTTTCTTCTTTTTTTTTTTAAATTTTTTTTGTATCATAAGGGCCAGGTTTGCACCAAAGTGACAATTTTTTCAGGATCTTTTTTTTTTTTCATTTTTTTTTTTTTTTTGACAATTTAAGACTTTCTGAGGACTAAGCATAAAACCTTTTGAGGTGCATGATATTCATCGGATCATCCAAAGGATCGCCTTCAGGAGTAGCCAGCTGATAAGCTCCTGATCCATATTTCGTTGTGATTACATATGGTCCAAGCCAGTTAGGCTCGAACTTGCCTTTCTTTTCTCGTTCTTGTAGATTTTTCTGATTCTCCATCAGGACAAGATCACCAACTTGGAATTCTCGGGTTCTGACTTTTTTATGATAACTTATATGCAGACGGTTTTGATATACCCGGAGATGATTCAAGGCCTTGAGGCGCCTTTCATCCAACAATTCTAGCTCTTGTAAGCAGGCAATTCTATATTCTTCCTCTGGTAGGATGTTTTGCAGCGATACCCTTAGAGAGGGGATCTCGATCTCAAGGGGAAGGATAGCTTCAGAACCAAATACTAGGGAATAAGGAGTGGCGCCTGTGGGGGTGCGGATGGAGGTGCAGTAGGCCCACAATGCAGGATGGATTTGGAGGTGCCAATCACCGCCCACTTCATTGACTGTCTTTTTGAGGATTTTTAGTAGGGTTTTATTAGAAGCCTCAGCTTGGCCATTGCCTTGGGGATAATATGGAGTGGAGAAGTGGTGTTGGATGTTGAATTTTTGGTAGAGTTCTTTGACATCCTGGTTTTTAAATTGTTTACCATTATTTGTGATGATAACTTTTGGGATGCCATATCGGCAGATTAGGTAGTTCAAGATGAATTTGGATATTTGCTTGCCGGTGGTGAAAGTAAGAGGGATAGCCTCTACCCACTTGGTGAAGTATTCGGTGGCGGTGATAATGAATTTATGTCCGTTGGAAGATGAAGGGTGGATTTTCCCAATGAGATCGAGCCCCCACTGCGAGAAGGGCCATGGTGTAATGAATGGCTGCAATTCTTGTGATGGTGCATGAATTTTGTCACCATGTTGCTGGCAAGGGATGCATTTCTTCACATAGTTGTATGCATCTTCTTCCATTTTAGGCCAATAGTATCCTGTTCTCAAAAAATTTTAGCCAATGTGAGTCCACTTGAGTGTGCCCCACAGATGCCCTCATGTACTTAACGTAATGCCCATTCGGCTTCTTGTTTATCTAAACACCTTAGGAGGGAACCATCAAAATGCCTTCTGAACAAGGTGTCTGCAAGGATGGTGTAACGGGCACATCGGCGGATGAAAGTTTGTTGTTGGGTTTTGGTGAGATGTGGGGGAATGGTGTTGTCTTTGAGGAAAGTGAAGGTTTCTTGGTACCAAGGGGACTCTGGACCAACGAGAACACACACCATTTCAGATTCCGGTAGGTCGTATGACGGTATAAACAATTGCTCGACCAAGAACTCGCACTTCTGACTATGTGCTGGCATTTGAAGGAGGGAGCCAATGGTGGCCATTGCATCTACAGCCCTATTGTTTGTTCATGGGATTTGATCAAACTTGATTGCCATGAAATGTTGCTTAAGTTCTTCAACCATGGTACGGTAGGGAAGGAGTTTATCATCTTTTGTCTAGTATTCATCATTGACTTGTTTTATGATGAGTTGGGAATCGCCATAGACTTGTAATTCCTTTATTTTCCAATGGATAGCCAAACGTAAACCTATGATGAGGGCCTCGTATTCTGCTATGTTATTAGTACATGCAAAGGCTATCTTGTATGATTTGGGGATGCCATCTCCTTGAGGTGTGACCAATAATATTCCTGCCCCCGATCCATTTTGAGTGTAGGAGCCATCAAAATACAATTTCCATGTGGAGGATGTGGTAACAGTCATAATGAACTCATCTGGTAATTCTGTGAGAAGAGGATGGTCGCCTGGAAGTGGAGCTTCAGCCAGTTGATCTGTAATGACTTGTCCCTTGATTGCCTTTCTGTCCACATATTCAATGTCAAACTTGCTGAAGAGCATGACCCATTTAGCCGTTCTGCCAATGAGAGCAGCTTTTGACAGGAGATATTTAAGTGGATCAATTTTAGCAATTAATTTTGTCTTGTTGTTTAGCATATAGTGTCGTAGTTTCTGTGTGCTGAATACTAATGCCAAACATGCTCTTTCAATGGGGGTGTAGTTGAGTTCATATCCTACTAGCATTCGACTGATGTAGTAAATGGCGTGTTCCTTCCTTTGATCATCTGTTTGTGCCAGCAATGCCCCCAATGCCACTGTAGTAGCACATATGTACAAAATGAGGGGTTTTCCAGGGGTAGGTGGCATCAAAACTGGAGGTGATGCTAGATATTCTTTTAATTTTTCAAAGGCCTTTTGATAGAGGCAATCCCATTTGAATTTTGTGTCTTTACGTAACAAATGTGCAAATGGATGGCACTTGTCGGCTAGCTGTGAAATGAAACACCTGACGGACAGGAGTTTTCCCTGGAGACTGCATAGTTGTCTGAGAGTTTTTGGCGAAGGCATTTCCATAATAGTGTTTACTTTTGCGGGAAACAATGAATCCTAGTAGTTTTCTCGATGTGATGCCAAACACACACTTTTTAGGATCTAGGCGCAACTTGTATTTTTCCAATCTTTCGAAGATCTGTTTTAGAATAGGGATGTGCTCTTGTCTTGTCTTGGATTTGCCTAGCAGATCATCCACATAGTCCTCCATAATTTTGTGCAAGAGGTCATGAAAAATTGTTGTCATTGCCCATTGATATGTAGCTCTAGCATTTTTAAGGCCAAAAGGCATGACTCGGTAACAAAAAGTACCCCATGGTGTTGTGAATGCGGTTTTATGCTAATCCTCATATGCTATCCTGATTTGGTTGTATCCAGAAAACCCATCCATTAGCGATAGCATTTCATGTCCTGCTGTAAGATCCACAATCATATCTATGTTTGGGAGCAGGAAATTGTCTTTAGGACAAGCTATATTGAGATCTCGAAAATCTGTGCAAATGCGGATGCCTCCAGCAGGTTTTCTGACAGGCACAATGTTGGAGACCCATTCAGTGTAGTCTATGGGTTTGATAAATTTTGCGTCCAACAACTTTTGAAGTTCTGCCTTGACCAAGAGAGCAATATGCGGGTGCATTTTGCGGAGTTTTTTTTTTACAGGTTTTGCATCTAGGCGGACGGCGAGATTGTGAACCACCAAGGCAGGATCCAACCCTGGCATATCGGAATAGGACCATGCAAAATTGATTTTAACCTCTATAAGGAAGTTGATGAAGTCTTGTTTCTCGATTTCGGTGAGGGATTTGGCAATGAGCACATTTTTTGGAATGACTTCAGTGCCCATGTTGATGTTGTTCGTTTCTTCTATCAACAAATTTGATTTGTCTTGTGGAAGGTAACCAATGGTAGGGAGGTCAAATCCCTCATCATCAAGTGCCTTTTCCAGGTTTTCACTTTCATATATGCCCTTTGTTTTTATTTCTTGTTCATCCAAAGGTGCCTCAGGGAGGTTTTCACTTAGGAAATCATATCTTTTTCTTTTATTATCTTTTTTGTGGATAAGGGCATTGACTTGACTACCAAAATATCCCTTTTCGTGTAGTTGAATACCCTCAATTCTGTTACCGTCTTCCATATTTTGCGTTGTTAGGAGAGCAATGAGAGCATTATCATCGACGCAGATATCTAAATTGGGTTTGTCTCGTTGGCCCCAGTCAATGAGCTCAGGATGGACAAGATGTAGCTCATGTGAAGTGGGAGGGGTTACGGGGGTGATGGTATTGATGTAAGCATCGAAGAAGGTATCTTTCTCATATTCATAAGGCATTTCATGGAATTCCTCTTCGTCAACGCTTTCGATATCCAAAGAAGGACTAGAAGGGGCACCAGCGATAGTAATCTTAGGCATCGAGGTGTACCCCAAGCCTCTATTGTATCTGTAGGAGATAGGATTTATGGGTGGTTTTCTTCCTTTCTCCTCTGGTCCCAGACCGTGTCCTTTGTAACCCATTTTTTCAACTATGGCAAATGCTTTTGGATACATTTCTTTGGATATTCTTGTTGGATCATCGTCCTCTTCCCGGTACAGCCATGAAGAGATATCTGCTTCGAGGTTCTCATTATCAAGTGGGCCCCATTGCTGGAAGGTGGTGCTTTGGCATTGCATGACTGGTTTCGGGTCCTTTTTTAGCTCTTTTGGTTTGCCAAATGACTTAGGAGAGAGAGGGAGGTTTCCTATTAATAAGACTTCCTCCAATTTGTATTCTCCACAGCCATTATCCAAGATCTTGATTTGATTATTTGGTTGGGATGATGTGGAGGCAACATTTGATGTGTCAGATGGAAGCTTTGGCGAAGGTCTATTTAGTGGGCAATGATACGGATGCTTCCCCTCTAATAGTTTGCAATATTGAAAAGGTTGGGGATCACCTTTGATAGTGATCACTCTTCCATTATAGGGGAATTTGATGCATTGGTGATAGGTGGAGGGTACGGCCTGCAAGGAATGAATCCATGGCCTCCCGAGGAGAATGTTGTAGGGGAGATCAAGATCTAGTACTTGGCAAGGGGTTTCAATTGTAATGGGGCCCACTTGAAGAGGTAAGGTGATCACGCCCTTTGAAATTCTTTCTGCATCATCATATGCCTTTATTGTGATTCTTCCTAATGTGTCTATCAGATCCTTAGAAAGTCCCAATTGTTTTATCAATTTGTATGTACATAGATTAAGCCCAGATCCACCGTCTATCAGGATACGTTTGACCTTGTGCTTGTGGATGAGAGCTTCGATGTGCAAAGGTTAGTTATGGTCCTCATCTACGGGAGCATCTTTGGAGTTAAATACAATGTGTTGCTAGGCAACAAGGTTTCCAATGAGGGTTTGAAATTGGGTAGCATTGATGTTTTCAAGAACGCGTGATTGGAGAAGGGCTTGTTCCAAAATTTCTTTATGGACTGGAGAAGTCTTGAGAAGTTCCAAAATGGAGATCTGCGCGGGTGTCTTCCCAAGTTGATCAAGGAGGTCATATTGGCGGGTGGAAGACATGGGTGGAGGGTTTGGTGGGGGAGGAATTCCTTGGATGGTGACTCTTCCTCAGCGTGTAGTTGCATTACAGTCATTCTATAAATGGGAGGTGGAAGGCGTGGCACCTTGAATGACTATTCTAGTCAGGTTTGGTCTGCTTTGGGAAGAAGGAGGATTAACTCCTTGGATGGTTATGACATTGACATGATTGTTTGCAGGTTCAATGCGACTTACTAAAAAATCAAAACCGGTTACGTGATTAGCATAGTCATAATCCATTACGTTAGATGATGAGCCTTTTCCTTTATCATGCTTTGGGAAGGGTTCTTGGTACATTTTGAGTTTGTCATTGTTATTACCAGGTTTTGCATTTGCTACCTCAATCTCACCTCTATCAATGAGATCTTGTATGTAGATCTTCAGTTTCATACACTTTCGTGTATCATGTCCCTTGATACGATGGTATTCACAATACTCATTTTCATTATACCATCTTGGTTTAGGTTGATTGGGATCAAACGGGCGAGTGATTGGAAAAACCACTATACCTGCTTGGACAAGTTTTTGAAACACCACTTCAATAGGCTCAGCAAGAGGAGTGAAATCTCTTGGAGTCCTGTTATTCGATCGGGGTGGTCGTCCTTGGATTGAGACATTGTTGTGAGGTTTTTGAGATTGATTTGAATTATTTTGATTGTTGAATTGATGAATATTGGTGGTGGATTTTGGGGGAGTGGCCACGGTTTAGACCCGCTTCACATCAGTTACACCATCATTGACCATGTTTTTATTTTTAGCCCAGAATTTTGGCTTGTCGTTATGATAAGAGGAAGAACTTTGTGATGACTTCTGGTAATGTTTCAAGGTTCCTTCCTCCAACAAGACACATTCGAGGGCGAGGCCCTTATCGGTCAATTTTTGGAAGGATTTGATACATTGAGATATTAAAGGTCTTGAAAGTTCAGGCACCAAGTTCTTTTGAAATAGTTCAATTTGATGTTGTTCTGGCATGTCCCATTGGAATTTTTTGATAAGATGTCGCCATCTTTGTAGGAAATTGGCGAAGGTTTCTCCAGGCCTTTGTTTTGTATTACATAGGTCCATCATAGAAACATCATTACCCATGTTGTATGCATAGTGGGCCACAAATTTTTCTGCCAAGTCTGGAAAAGAGAAAATGGAACCTCGTGGTAAAGATGAGAACCATGCCAGGGCGTCTCCCATGAGACTCTTGGGAAAGAGTCTACGAAGATAAAGGTCACTATAGGAGACTTCTTGGCATAAGATGTGGAATTCGCGGACATGGTCGCGAGGGTCTCCTTTGCCTTCATACTTGGTGAATTTAGGGATCTCAAATCTCGGGGGAAACAGTGCAACTGATATAGATGGGTCATAAGAACAAGGGCAAAACTCTTCGAATGAGTAAGCTTTCCTTTTATTAGTCTTTTCTTTCATGTTTTTGATGATATTCTTCATGTCTTGAATTTCCTTGATGAGGTCTTGTTGTGGACTTTGATATTGATGAATTGTATCTGCCCCAAGAATTGGATGAACTAAAGAAGGTGCACCACCACCAATATATTGATATGATGAGGAAGTGGGAACGTGGGATGTGATGATCGATGTTGCTGGGGTTCGTGTGATAGTTGGTTGCGATCCGCCAACTGTTGTGATGGGATTGAATGCGGTCTGGATAAAATTTGTGACATTGTTGGGAGAAAGGGAAGTTTGTGGAATAGAAATATGTGGTTGAATAGAAGGAGGTGGTATAGAAGTTTGTTGGAGAATGGATGAGATTGGATTTGATAGTGGTATGGATGGTAAGGAGGAAGAAGGCAGGATGGAGATCGTGGTAGGAGGTGTCGCGGGTGGCATTGATTGGGCTTGGATGATTGATGGGGCTGCAATTGATTGAGTTTGAATAGTAGGTGCAACACTTTGTGTGGGAGCGAGGTCTCCTTGTGGTTGTTGGACAAGAGCGGATCTATTAAATTCAGGTGGAAGTTGAGCTCCATGTTCAAGAAGAGTTTTCAGAAGTGCAGTAGGATTGTGTTTAATAAACTTTTCTATCATCTCTTGGTTATAAGAATCCGCTAGGAAAGTTTGCACTTCCAGACAAAGTTCATCTTGGTTAACCATGTCAAGATTTTGGCTTTGATCTTGATCGCTTGGTTGCCCACTTTGTGTATGATCTTGTGTGGGATCTTCATATAGGACACCAATGTCTGGCATGCCATATTGTTGATCAGCCATCTTTTTCTTTTGGGATTGAGTTGTGACCATACACGATATTTGTGATGAAAAGACTTAGGAAAAATGTGATGAAATGACTTAGAAAATTTGTGATGGAAGGATTTTAGAAACTTGTGATGAAAGGACTTAAGAAATTTGAGAATGAAAGGACTTAAGAAATTTGTGATGAAAGGACTTAAGAAATTTGAGGATGAAAGGACTTAAGAAATTTGTGATGAAAGGACTTAAGAAATTTGAGGATGAAAAGAATTAAGAAATTTGTGATGAAAGGACTTAAGAAATTTGAGGATGAAAAGAATTAAGAAATTCGTGATGAAAGGACTTAAGAAATTTGTGATGAAAGGATTTAAGAAATTTGAGGATGAAAGGACTTAAGAAATTTGCGGATGAAAGAACTTAAGAAATTTGTAATGAAAGGACTTAAGAAATTTGTGATGAAAGGACTTAAGAAATTTGAGGATGAAAAGAATTAAGAAATTTGTGATGAAAGGACTTAAGAAATTTGAGGATGAAAGGACTTAAGAAATTTGTGGATGAAAGAACTTAAGAAATTTTTGATGAAAGGACTTAAGAAATTTGAGGATGAAAAGAATTAAGAAATTTGTGATGAAAGGACTTAAGAAATTTGTGGATGAAAGAACTTAAGAAATTTGAGGATGAAAAGAATTAAGAAATTTGTGATGAAAGGACTTAAGAAATTTGAGGATGAAAAGAATTAAGAAATTTGTGATGAAAGGACTTAAGAAATTTGTGATGAAAGGACTTAAGAAATTTGAGGATGAAAGGACTTAAGAAATTTGTGGATGAAAGAACTTAAGAAATTTGTGATGAAAGGACTTAAGAAATTTGAGGATGAAAAGAATTAAGAAATTTGTGATGAAAGGACTTAAGAAATTTGAAGATGAAAGGACTTAAAAAATTTGAGGATGAAAGGACTTAAGAAATTTGTGATGAAAGGACTTAAGAAATTTGTGGATGAAAGAACTTAAGAAATTTGTGATGAAAGGACTTAAGAAATTTGAGGATGATTGATGAAGAAGGTATGGTAGTGATGGTTTAGAAGAAAACTTGATGACTAGGTTGTCTTTGGCATGAACATGAAGGATCTATTTAAATGGCAAGTTGTATGAAGGGATGTGACCACCCTGATTTGGATGATAGTAGGTGTTTCAAAGGACAAACTTGAATGTTGACGTAGAGGATAAACTCTTAGCTTCTCTCTTAGGCTTATGAAAAATGGGACGGATGGAGTTTTGACGCAATTTTGAACTTGGTGTGGGTAATAACTTGGACTATTTGTTTGTGTCTTGACAAATATTTTTGCAAAGTTTTTTGGGGATAGTGATGTGTTTTTAGTCTACTCTTGGCAAGTATGTATCAAACAAAGCAAACACAATGATTAAATGCATATTATCTCAAAGACACTCATGCTCATATACAATATTCTTAAGGCTGGCAAGGACAATAGTCATTGAATCCCAATTGGTTTCCCATCTACGCTTACCCAGAGCGGACACTTAGATGCTTGACCCCACTGGCTCCCCTCCACGACACTCACTTCTTGAGGCAGCCAAGAATCAATTCCCATGAAAACTCCTCATAGCGAACTTTGTGTCTCTACTAAGGGCCATAAGAATATGGGCCGTTTCAGAGGTCCAACCTCCTGCACCAATGACTAGATGGTTTTTGGCCACTATGAACAAGGTGTTTAGTAAGTCTTCCCGTTAGGAGCTACCCTTCGAAGTTGCGCAAGCGCAATTGAGGCCTATAGCCCAACGAAGCACCAAGAACTTAGTAGTCACGCAAGCATGATTGAGATCTCTAGGATCCTACTAAGCACCCAATGTGAGAGTGAACTCTCATATAGCCCCAACCATTAACCTTTTCTAGTCAATGGCCTATTTATTATAGTGAGTTGGGAACCCTAGGTCCGGGTGTACTCACTTGGGTCGTTCCCCTCTTACCTTCTCAAAGAGCAAGTTGGGAGGGCAGGCCCGCTAGAGATAAACACGCAATCAAACAAGAAAAGGTTGGAGGGTCTGGATTTCTGATCGTCTAGTAAGACGAGAGCATACTTTCCTACCTTTATGCTTTTCTTAAAGACACATAAGACAATGGTTCATTCCATTTTAATTAATATCTAGGTGCCTAATTTAAATAAATGCACAATATTTGGTTGAATCAGCTAGGCAACCTGCAAAACCACTTGATTAGTAGTTTGAAAAATGGAGTCTTCAAAAAACGTCCTGCAAAACAACTTGATTAGTAGTTTGGAAAAATAGTCTTCAACAAGCGTCCTGCAAAAAATCAACAAAATGACAAAAATATTAATTTTTTTTAATTTTTTGGGAATAAATAGAAAAACATGAATAAAAACTTTTTTACTAATGACAAATGAGGATTTGAAGAAAGCTTTGATGGGTAAATGGGGTTTGACTAGGTTTTTACCACTTTCTAAGGGATATGCAAGCGAAAAAATGGGGATTTTGGAGGAGAGATGAAGGAATGGGAAAATTTGTCCAAGAGGGACAAATAAGCAAAAGTTGAAGATGGATAATATGGGAAAAATTTGGAGGTGATTGGATGAAAAGGGAAGAAGTTATGGCAAACCCTAAAAATAGAGAAATATGGGATCTTAGGCTTCAAAAAGTGGTTTTTTGAGATAAGGCCTCCAAGGAAGAAAATGTGGAAAATTTGTCCAAGAGGGACAAATAAGAAAAAGTTGAAGATGGATAATATGGGAAAAATTTGGAGGTGATTGGATGAAAAGGGAAGAAGTTATGGCAAACCCTAAAAATAGAGAAATATGGGATCTTGGGCTTCAAAAAGTGGTTTTTTGAGATAAGGCCTCCAAGGAAGAAAATGTGGAAAATGACAATGTGGAGAATATGGTGAAGTTTGAAGGGAAATGGAGTCAAGATAAAGAAGATATGGCAAAAAAACAGAAAAAAATTTACTCTTTTTGGGTAAAACCCTAGATTTAACGGAACAGAAACCCTAAATTTAACAGAACAGAAACCCTAAATTTAACAGAACAGAAACCCTAGATTTAACAGAGCAGACAGAAACCCTAGATTTAATAGAGCAAATTGTCGCACTAAACAGAATAAAATAAAAATGTCAAAGGTCCAGATTTCTGATTGTCTAGATAGACAAGAGCATACTCTCCTACTTTCACACTTTCCTACGGATGGACAGATTATATTTAAACAGAGCAGATAACAGGAAATAAATAAATTAAATGCAGACTACAGTTAGCGCCTAAAATTTTCAGACAGATTAACAAAGCAGACAGTAGCACTACACAGATAGAAAAGTGTCAAATGTCCGAATTTCTGATTGTCTAGATAGACAAGAGCATACTCTCCTATTTTCACACTTTCCTGCGGTCAGAGCATACAGTCGTGCTAAATAGAATAGAAAAGTGAAAAGTCTAGATTTCTGATTGTCTATATAGACAAGAGCATACTCTCCTTCTTTCGCACAGATTATACTAAAACAGAATAGACAACAAATCAAATAACAAATCAGATAACAGAGTTGTCATGCTGGAACAGAAACAGAAAAAAAGAAAGAAACATAACAGAATAAGGAGTTATCGAGCAGAAATGCAGAGCCATGATTCTGGAACCTGCGAAAAAGATATATATATATTTTTTATTTTTTCTGCAGTCACGCTATTCTAGAACCTGCGTCTCACAACTCACAAAAACCTTAAAAAAAACAATAACATTAGTTCTCAGGGATGTGAGTCCCACCGGGTGTGCCAAAATGAAGAGGGAAAAATAGTTTTGAAAGGTAAACTGATCAAAACATAACGAAATAAACATGCAGAATGCTAAAATATCATAAAAAGACCATTTCACCTTGCTATTTTACCTTCTCCTTCAGATTGAGCTTGATGAAGTGAAGGCGCCCCTTGATAATGCTCCACTTGATGTGCTCCTTTGATTGCTAGATGTGGATGGCTCTCCAATATTATGCACAAATGATAAGGATGAGATGATCAAGTTGCCAAGATGATTTCCTGGGCTCAAAAGGGCAGCATAAGCTTACTGAATTTCAAGATGTTTTGAATGAAGGGATGGAACCTTATTTTATAGGAAGAGGAGAGGAAAATAGATGGCTAGGATGAATTCGAGATGAAGGGCTAAGATTTACTTGTGAGGTCACACGAGGTCCAAGAGAGGGTGTGGAGACCAAGAAATATGCCTTAAAGGCATTTCGTATCTCCACACTCTACAAGATGCATTGGAGGAATTAAAAATTCTCCAAAAACGGATATTATGGGGATTAGAAGAATAAAAAGGAATTAAAAATTCCTTGGGAGAGGGAAATGCCTAGAGGAATGTGAGATTTCAAAAATCTTACATTCATCTAGAAAAAGAGCATTTAAAGCTAGTGGCTGGATGAAGGACAAAGAGTTGACTTTGTGGCTAATCATGATGATTAGCCATTAACGACTCATTAGGAGGGGAATTAGAGGAAATGTTAGGTGGGATTTATATTTGTAGGAGAATTTGACTAAAAGAATAATGTTAAGTGAGTTTAGGGAGTTTCTAGAAGAATTTATTAGGTTAATGATGAATTAAGAAGATGATTTGTAGGAATCATGTAGGTTAACTAATTAATTGAAATTAATTAGCTAAGAGGAAGATTTGTGAGGATTTGATTTTTTAGAAGAATAAAGAAAGGGATTGATTTATCAATCATATGCTATAGTGTCAATATTAATTATATTTAATTAATATTGAGAAGAATTTTAATTAACATAATTAATTAATTATGTGAGGAATTAAAAAATAATTAAAATAATTATTTTTAAGTGTCTACACCTTATATAAAGTTTCAAACTTTCTAGAGAATTCTAGATACCGACCAGAAGAGGCCCGAATTCCAATCAAGGTTCGTCTGAACAACATATCTTTACTATTATGAGAACTAGCCGTCAAGTTCCCTACTCCTACGTACTTTATCTAACCGGCATGATGCGAATCTGCCAAAGCGCATGAAAAAACACAGAGGTCTCCGGTTTGTCCTTCCACTAAGGTATGGTTGGCCTACGTCTAGCTAAAATGAAGCTCCAGATGAAACCACATTAGCAAGCCAAAGGAGGATTATTGATATCACTTATACCAATGAAATAGAGTGCGGACTCATTGGAGCACATTAAAAAATACTCAACTCGGTGTGCACTTTTCAAAAGATCGTGAAGGCGAGCCCATCGGAAAGAAGATTCATATCGGAGTAATGCAAAAATTGCTATATTGATCCCCGATGATATGGAGAATCGGAAGTCCAAGCCATCGGTATTACCTATATCGATAAAAGAACTCGGAAGCATATAACACAAAAGTGCATCGGGAATTCATCAGGATTTCGAGAGGAATAAAAAAGGGCTATTCCGACCCCCGATGAAGATAGAAGCATTGGTTGGAGTATTGGTGTGAGTTGTACTAATAAAGAGCGCATCAAATGAGGATTCATGGGGAGGATGCGTCTATTTTGGCTCCAAAATAGTAGTATGAATTGACTAACACACGTGTTAGTAACGCGTTTTACACTGTCGATTTTGCAATAAACGGCTGCGATTGACTAACTTGTCGCTAACACGTTGTACGAAAGGTCTGTTTTAGAGCCAGAATAGCTTCAGCCCTATTCCTCCCTGTAAGAAAATCTAATAACTTTGTTTGTTGCTAAAGAGGACACGAAGAAAATAGAATTCCAGACTAACATATACCAAGGTTTGAACAAAACATTCTACACTTCAAACTTATCCAAAGCTTAGGTGGGTATACCTTTTGTGAATACTTTCACACTTTTAAATTGAGATCCACAGTAAACCAATGGTAAAAACCTATAGACTTCATCACCTCAATAAAACTGAAACATTAAAGAAAACTTATGCTCATTTTCAGTAATTGATCCCTAGAAAGAATGAATGCACACCAGAAGACAAAGAAGATTTAGGGCTGAAACTTTGATCTGTATATTTATATTCATTTTGAGAATTTTACATGACTCAATGTAATTCTAGAGAGAACCAAAAACACCGTAGATATATTTCAGCAAAGTTTCTTTACAAATTCTTGTGATGATTTTTTCTAAGTCCTGGTATCCATTTATAACAATATGGCTGCAATCATTTTATATCCTAACGACCTTTTAAGTTTGTTGTTCCGTTGCAGCATCTTCTAACTGTTGTGGGACTTCCTCTTCTTGTACTGCATATTTGTTTTTCCACTCTTCGAACACGCCATCACTTGGCTAGGAGAAGCTAACAATCTTCTTTTTCATCTTATTTAGCCTTTTCCATGTGATTCCCAATTTCCCAACCTCTGTCTGCAGAAAACCATAATGTGACTTTTCTTTCTCAATCTCCTCATCTGTCTTAATAAATAAAGAAGTGTCATCTATATTAATGACCTCGTTTACCCTCTTCGACAAGTTATACCCCAACTCATCAAGCCATGCCTTTTCCTCTTTCAGTTGATTTGGACCAACAAAACCCCCGGGAAACAACTCATACTTCTTGTCAGAATATTCTTTTCTATATATGTGGGCTTTTCTCTTCACACCTGCCCTTTCTTCTACTAATCCAGTCATCCCTTTTATTAACTCACAAGTGGATTTGATATTGGCATCACCCTCTACCTCTACATGAGATGAACACATAAGTTCCAACTCCATTCCCCTAGGCATCCGCTTATTCAGAATTGGGTGTAAAGTGGCCTTATCTTCTTTCAAATCAGTCAAAATATTCAAAATTCTTTTCATGTAAATGTATACAATAGAGGCTCTAACTGAGTCACCAATTTTCAAAATTGTACCTCTAACCTTTTCTTCATAGTTGTTTCTAAGTAAGGCATGACCCTGTTTAAACTTTTCCATCTCATCTTCCAAGGTTTCAGTTGCTTCGAAACTAGAGGTCATAGGAGAAGGGGGAAATTCAATGATAGGACTGGTGGGTGGGGGTCTTGCTGGAGAAGATGCAATCATTAAAGTAGATGCCTCACCTTTCTAGTACTGCCCTGCCAATTGACTTTGTAAACTAGCAATGATGCTATCTTGGTTGGCTATCTCTCATTTAGCCTCATTATAAGCCTTTAAAATTGTTTCCAGTTTTACCTAGAGATCAACTCTCTCCTTAGCTTCTTTCTCAGCCACTACCACACTGAATTTTGCAGTTTCTAGAACTGTGCTGGCAGCTTCCACCACTCTGGTGTCCTGAAGTCTCTTCACTATCATACCTCCTAGGTAGTTGGATTTTGAGGTGTTCATCCTCCATTTTCTCTCATCCCTCTTTAGGGACCACATAACCAAAGCAACATTATCCTTAGTGAATGTCTCTCCTTCTAGGGGCTTGGTTTTTTTCCTTACTGCTTCAATCACTAAGGCATTTGCTATGTCCCATTCAGGAAGGATTAAAACACCAACCTTTGACACCATTTCTCTCCCCTTTTGAGGAGTAATGGCTTTGAATTCTACCATCATTTCTTGCTTCACCTCTTCCTCCATTGGATTTGCATCTTTGTGGGGTTGCTCATTCTTTCTCTTCTCACATCTTGCCTTATATTGCACAATGTTTTGTTTCTAAACAAATTGCGTAGAGGACCCTGTTGTAACAAAATTATTATCAGCCAGGAACTCATCACTGGCTTGTTTGATAGCAAGGTCTAGCTCCTTTCCTTTGAACTCATCTGCAATCAAATTCATCTTAGCACTTGGTGGCTCTTCGGGCATTCCCTCTTGTGTTTCCTCATAAGTGTAGGCAATCTCACCGAGACTTCCTAACTGCAACAATTGGTGTGCGGCTGCCTGTTCATCTCCCACATGGATAGGGGATTTGGAGGGAGAGTATAGAGGTTCACCTATTTGCACCTCTTTGCCTTCCCTTTGCCTTTTAGGGGAGTTTTGGATGTCAGTGACATCTTCTATTTCTCTCTTTCCTTTTGAAGTAGAGGGCTCACTAGTTACCGACACTGGCATAGTATACCTTCGCTTCTTATGCATCACATAATCATCCGGAGGGATGGCCTTGGCAAAGGCAGGCTTGGCTAAAACTAACTTAGCCCTTTCAGGATCGTTCCTCATTATAACCTCCCTCTTCTCCTTCAATGGCTGCATTAGGTGTTCAAAATGAAGAATTAAGAATTTAATTTTCTCCTCAAAGGGAGTAAAACTAGATAGAGGATCATAACCACCATCAAATTGGTGAATAAAATCAAGAGCCTTCTTGTATGCTACCCATTTTTCTTTTCTCTATTCTTTCTCATCTAGATTGAATTCATTTCTGATTAGATCCTTAGGAAAATGGAACTGATGTGGTCTACCTTTACATACTGCTCTCTTTCTGAACATACCATTAAAGAAATCTTCAGGGTCAGCAAATCTTGATACTGTAGTAGGCAACCTATATGGTTGAAAGAAATCATCAAATTGTTTCCAGCCACCCTTGGTAATTACAAATTGATGAGCAATGGTGATGGTAGGGAAAATGGTCCCTTTCCCCTATTTGTTAACTCTGCCTCTTGGACACCCCCGATTTGCCTTAGGATCTCTGCAATTCCTATCTTCAATGGGACTTGATAAGGAAGAAAATATGGAGTTCCTCTGAATCCGTAAACTCTAAATAGATAGGGTATAAATATACATCACCCCAGTTGTGCACAATCTTGATACCTTCAACAAATTCTTTAGGCTTAAGGAACTCTATGAGGGCCTTAGGGATCCTAGGGTTTTGTTGGCACAAGAGAATCCCAAACCTAGATGCAAAGCATCTGTCAAACTTCAAGTAACTGGCATCCTCTCTATCCCAAGACAAAATTATGCTCGATAATTGCACGGGCATCTCTTCACCATCCTTTTCCTTAACCAGATCCATTCCATTAGCGAAGTAATCAGCACCTTTAAACAAAAACATATGCATGAGAAGAGAGTACCACCCAAAAGGTCTGTCTACCTTACCATTTTTAATCCCTATCACCCCTGGATGGATTACATCAGTGAGATAAGGTGCATAATCAAAAGTTACTACCAAAGAGGGGTTTAAGATCTGTGCTATCATTAGCATATAGTGAGTTGGCATACTGGTTTGGGCATCTTCCCCAAAAATATGACAAAGTGACCAATACATGCCTTTAGCCCTTAGAGTAAACAAATTCACAGAGAAGGGTTCCATGGTACTAGGGCCTACAACAGTTAACCCTCCTATTTTGACAAAAATTTCTTTCAAAGGACCGCTCCTGAGATGATCTCTCTGTACATTGTAGACCTGTGCAAGTGTATCAAAATTGATTGGCTCTAAGTAGTTTGATACCTCACTGAGCTTAAACACCTTCCTAAACTCGTCATCATTAATCTCAATTAAGGCTCCCCCATTCACATTTCTCACACATTTAGCAACAGGTTCATAATTATTTGCAACCTGGGTTAATAAATCTACATCCATAAAAATCCCAGGGACTATGAGCTTTCCCACATCTAATTCCCACAGACTGTTCATTGGAGTAGAGGAATGTATTTGGCCAAAACCCACCTTGAAAAGTCCCAGCCCTGATATCCCTGTCTGTGAATCCCTCAACCAGTTCCCTTTGTCATACAAACCATCTCCAATTCTCAAATGGGGGGCCTTGGGCACTAATTCTTTGATCTTAGCAGCGACATTTGTAGACATGGTTAATTGTTCCAAGAAATCATCACATATAGCTCTATCCCGATAATTCACTTTCCCTGTGAAATCTCTTTGTGGTGCCATCTTGAATTATAGGTATTTCAATTTAAAACTCAAACAGACCTCTGAGAATTTAAACACCTGATGAAACCAATTCGAACTGTAACTTTTAAAATGAGTGTAGAACTTACTTGTTGCCTGAAGAAATTCGCTCTGCGCAATGGTTCCTCTGCAAAATTACTTGAATTGATACTGAAATTCCATTGATGTGAGGCTTAATAGGGCAACAGAGCATTGAATTGTGACATTAATCCACATGTTTTGGCAATCAATTCGCAATTGAATTTAAAAAAAGCTCCAACAGACCACAAAGGAAATCTCATTGTCCTGGATTTTCGTTGTTTCGCGTAGAATAAAAACTGTGCATTCACTCAATCTGTACTCTCCACGGTGACCGCTAATCCTTTTCACAAACTGTATGAAGTCCTCACCGCAAATGGTTTTTTCTATTTTGCGAAGTTTAAAAACCTTTCATCCCTGGGCTGCGAAACAACACTCATCGTTGGATCTCTTTCGAGATGTAAAACCTTTAAAAACTAGGACTAGTGTAATCTGTCAGGCCCACCATCCTTTCGCTGCTTCGCAAAAAATAAACTCCATGCTATTTCACCCACTGAAATAACACAGACTATCGGATCCTTTTGAAGATGCCCTTTCTTTACTTTCCACGTCATCCTCACGCTGGGCCCACTTCCCTTTTGCTACTTCACAAAAGATAAACTCCAAGCATATTTCTTTTACGAAACAACGTGGGCCATTGGATCAACCGGAAGATATCGTCTGTTAACCTTCATTCTTTAACCCATCATCTTGGCCCGCCACTCTTTTCGCGGCTTCGCGAAAGGTAAAGTTTGAGCTATTTTCCTTTGCGAATTTACGCACACCATCGGATCTACCAGAACTTGCATGGTTTTTACGGGACCCGACAAAGAACTAAAAACTTAGGAAAAGGGAGCAAAATAAAACATTAATAGAGACCTGCCTAAGGCAAAAAGAAAAGTAAAGGGGGGACCCCTTCCTTCATGATGGATCGACCCTTCCACTTAAGTGGAAAAGTAAGATAGAAATAGAACGCGATGATTCCAAGACATAAAAATGGTAAATTTCAAAAACCCTAAACCTTCAGAATAGACGCAGCCCAAACAGATATGGATTGACTAACATGCGTGTTAGTAGCACGTTTTACACCATGGATTTTGCAGTTAACGGTTGCGATTGACTAACCTCTCACTAACACGCTGTACGACATGTCTGTTTTGGAGCTAGAATAGCCTTGTCCGACCCCTCCCGATAGTCGAAACATAGTTCGATATGTCCCATCGGGTATCGGTATAGTTCAATTTATGTCCCTCCAATGCCTCGATGATCTCAATATACCAATCCGCATTGTGACCAAGTCCCCTGCGTTATCGGCATAAATCACCCCGAAGAACTCCTAGCAACTCTACATCTACCTTAATAGTCCTATCGAGACTCCGCATAGCATAATATTTATTCTTTCGATGTCCCGATGAGTCCTAATGCATGTTTAATTTATTGGTATAATTTACACTGATATCCCCGCAGGTGCTTTTATCTTCATCGAGGGTCGGAATAGCATTTTCCTATTCCTCCCGAAGTCTCGATGAGTCTCCGATGCACTTTTATGCTTTATGCTTACGAGTTTGATTAATCAGTTTAGGTAATACCGATGGTTCCGCCTTCCGATTCTCCATGTCATCAGGAATCGATCTAACTATTTTTTGCACTATCCCGATATGGTCTTTTCCTTTGATGGGCCCGCCTTCGGTTCCCTTCAGTCATCAGGTATCAGGATAGACTTTTCTCATTACTTCCGATCTGTCGATGATGTAACTCCATGATCTGCATTGCCTTATCATTACAAGTTACAACGATAGGTTCATAAGTGCCTCATCCCAATGAATCCGCCCTCTGATTTATCGGTACATGTTATGCCGATATTTTATATTTTGCTTGCTAGTGCTGTTTCATGGAGACTACTTATGTTGATAATTAAAATTTTACAATTTTGAACAAATGAACCATCCACCTTGAACCGATAGAGGTTGTGCCTGCCGATAGAGATTGTAGATTTTCTTCACACTGTTTCATCGGTTAGATTTAAACCGATGAGTATGAACAAAGGTCAAGTGAATTGGAGGCATATTTCAAACAACCTCAGCTACTATAGCTCCAAATCAGACCTATCGAACACTCAACATATCACTCAACATTCCCTTCAATATGCTGAAGTGATGCTTTCTCATGAAGATATTGCAACATATCACCTGTACATACAATCCACCACTAAATGCTCTTATGATGAAACTAAAAGTGTCCACATATAGCACAAAAATATTTTGTAAAAATATGTGCTAACAGGATGGGCAAGATGAAGGTCTAACAGTAAAGTAGATTTGGTCATTTGTGCGAAGCAACCAATATCATGGCAAACACATTTGACATCAACCAATATCTCAAAACAGTATCACACTGAAGATATAATCACTGTGGTTGTTTACTATTTACGATATCTCTTTCTTTCTCCGATATGTGTAGGACGAGAATGGGAAAACACCGGAAATGGAAGGACATTATGGTATTGGAAGTTCAAGATGGTGGTGAAGGTTTGCGTCATTTCTGTTCAAGGGATATTCAATGGATGCCAATTTGTGTCAAAAATGATTCAACGATAGACCTATGTGCAGCAATTCCACTGGGTAGATTGGATGCATTCATGAGAGGGGAATCGTTGCGCAAAGGTGTTGAAACCCATTTCCTTCGAAAGTCGCACAGTGAGCACGATAGTGCTCTGCACAACATGCATACAACAAAGATGTACAGCCGGTTCGTAGACACATTCTTTCATATTCTTTGTCTACGTTTAATGACATAACGACTATTGTTGATAATAGGAGAGTTGTTTTTTAGAGGTATTGGTGTTCATATGGACCAGAAGACAACAGGAAGAAGTCGTCGAATAAGAAGCACGCGTGGACATATCAGAAAAAAAGGGGTTCTACATGCCACTTCATTGTTAAGGTGTTATATGGTAGGCCAGATGTGGCCATCTTGATATTCAATCAACCATTACATGTAGACAAGAATGGTGAAGCTTGTCATGGCGAAGGTGATACCAACAATGAGCTACGCTCTCAATTTGCACCAAACCTTTCTGATGAATGCAAAGCATATATAGAGAGGTTGTTGGTGATGGATGTGAGCATTGATGCTATTGTGGACAGACATCTTGATGATCCCATTTTTCATGACATGTTGAAGAAGAGAGATTCATTCGTGACACGCAAGGATGTTATCAATGCAGCGATGAGGGTCTGTTCTATTCGGTCACGAAAGCATGTGCACGATGCCACTAGCATCTTAGAATGGAAAAAATAGGATGAGGCAAATTTCTTTTTTTTCCAGCAACCACAAGGTGCTGGCAGACCTTTCATTATGGGAATACAAATGGCTTGGATGCTTGACATGATGGTACGATTCTCGCATGACTCAATCATCTCAATGGATTCGACATTCACAACAAACAAATATGGGGTATGTCTCTTCGAACTTAACCTGTTTTCATGCAGCCCATTTTATCTGTGGATGGTCATGATCTTCCTGTTTGTTGTTTAAAATAGTATCAATTGTATTCATGTCTCGTCTTCGATGAGCAGCAATCGGGGGTGCCTGTTGCATGGGCTATGACATCAAGGAACAAGATCGAGGATATCCAGGTGTGGTTGATGGAGTTACGGAGATGAGGAAAGGAAAAGAGGCCTGATTGGAGGATCAATGCATTTATCATGGATGATGCAAGTGCAGAGATTCAAGCCATAGAGTATGTGCAAGAGCGATATTTTGTCTACATGAAATCAAACAGTATGGTACGCTATTTTACGTTTTATTTTAAATGACCACGCTCCCGGCTTAGCCCAATTAAACGTTTTGTTCATAACAGGATTGTTTTTGAATGTCATGTCATACTTTATATTTGGCATATGCGTCGAGCATGGTTGAAGAATGTATACAAGTATGCAACGAAGGAAAGAGCGATGGACATTTTTCACCGTCTAGGGGCGATAATGATGGCAATGCATGAAAGTGAATAGAGCACGGTGGAGGAGCTGCACACTTTCTTTGTCGATTTTAGTGATCAACCATGTTTTCTAGAGTATTTCTACAACACATGGTGTCAAGGAGAAGGCTGTATCGGTGAGTTCGACATTACATTCAAGTGGTGGCTTTATGACTTGTTACCCATTTTGGTTGTCGTTTGGTAGTTGACATCCTACTCCTATTTCTAATTTCTTTATTTCAATTTTTTTTTTTTTTTGGCCAGCTATGTGGGCGAAAAACTCCAAGAATTTCGCTCATGCTAACCAGGACACAAATAATGCCATCGAATCATACCATGGTAAATTGAAGTCACTGCACCTAAGAGATGATAAAAAGACGTGCTCAAGGAGGATGGACAATCTGTATTTTATACTTGTGTATAAAGTGGAACCATTCTACCAGCATAAGCGAGAATTGCAACATTTTGGATTTATCAAAAACTATAGGTTGACACATTTGCAAACTAGTATAGAGAGGGAAAAGGCAATTCCTGATGCCGATTGTGTTCCAGACGACACTACTCCTGGATGGTACTGGGTGAAAAGTCAGTCCTCGTGCAACTAGTATTTGGTTAGGAAATTTGGGGATCACTTCTACATCTATGAATGTCCATGGAGTTTGCGAGGAAACATGTGCAAGCATGTGTTGAAGGTTGTTGCAATGATGAACAATTCATTCCACGATTCACGTGTTCCGGGTAAGTGGATGTTCGTGAATGTTGTTTTTTGCTAACTTAAAAGATGTGTACTTCACCCTAAGACCTTGTTTCATACAGATCCTATTCCTATGTCGACTCCAACATCTGCTAATATTAATGAAAACCCAACACCTGAACTTGTCATTGATACTATTTCTAATGCACATACAAATTTAGAGGATGTGGACACTGTAATGTGGAACGAAGCAAACAAAAAGTTAAACATATTGTCGCAAACAATGTCAGCTTCAGGTGATAAACTAATGGCATTTGTAGGTTGTCTGGATAGGTTCATGGTTGATCTTCAGAATGTCGGTGCCATGTCATTTGATTTTAGACCGTCTATCGATCCAGCCAATACAACCATCGAACGTATGCTTGATGTCCCTTGATGTTTAGCCATTCTTCATTCAACCTGTTGCATAATATGGAACAACTTTGTTTATTGTAGTTGCATTGTAATGTTTACTATAATTGTCCCTAACCATCTTTTATAATGTATATTTCTATAAGGTCCGTTGTTTTTTCACCCTATTTTATCACTAAATGGCATTCACCATGCCAGGCGATAGGCGCAGGTTTTATGCAACTTAATTTTTAGTATTACGCTTTTATGTCTTCAATTTATTGAATGCTCTAATTAAATAAATAATACTCTTATGGTGTGATTATGTCTTGCATTTTTTGAGTGCTTGATACTCTTATGTCTTACATTTATTGAATGCTATAGTTATATTACTAACATTCTTATCGTATGTATCTGCAGACTGCTAAAGAGGTTGGCAGGAGAATGACGAGGAGTCTGCCTTATTTCAGCGCCTCCCGGATATCATTGTTTTAGATATTATCCAAACAATAACTCCCAGACGGGCCGCTGAGTGAACCATTTGAATGGGAAGACATTATACCAAGGACAATATGTACACGGTCCACATAGAAGACATGATCTCCTTCGCCAAATTGTCGACTCCGTTGACAGTTGCTTTGTATAGGCGACTATGGCCAGTGTATTTCGCCCTTGCGTACTGGCCAATCACTCTCCCTCAGATTCACATAATCTGTGCTGACAGACCCCATTGGAGACATGGACGGTCCCTGGTGCCATACTCTGATGATAGTATCGAGGATTTCACGACATTCTTTCCATGGAACCTGCTTATTATGGACTACACCCCCATTTTCACAGGTTATGGTTGTCCACGGCTAGTAGGGAGGTTTATGAGGATACATAGTAGATTCCCATCGCAGAGGAGGGCCTCTAACTAAAATTGTATAACTGCTCCTATATGACTATGCTATTATTTATAAAACAGTTAATTTCTATGGTTACATAGCCGATCTTTGAACGTTGTTTGTCTCGAATGTTTATTACCATTTATATGTTTGTCTCGGTTATGTTTACAATTTATATGTTTTTCTCGGTTATGTTTACAATTTATATGTTTGTCTCGGTTATGTTTACAATTTATATGTTTGTCTCTATGCACTTTATTTGTCTACAAAGCAATACACTTTATATGTTAATTTAAATCTAATAAATATAATCCTTTCTCTAAACAGGACGCGTCTATTCTAGCTCCAAAAAGTTAGTCGCGTGTTTTACACCGTCAATTTTGCAATAACGGTCGTGATTGACTAACCTGTCACTAACACGCGAAACTAACAGTTGTGATTGACTAACCTATTACAAAAAACATGAAACTAATGCCTGCGATTGACTAACCTATCACACAAACGCGAAACTAACGGTTGTGGTTGACTAACCTATCGTAAAAAAGCGAAACTAACGGCTACGGTTGAGTAACGGTTGCGATTCGACTAGTGGCTAGTGGACTTTTCCTTTTGCCACGCAAAACGGTGAACTAGATTAACACATCATTGAAACTAACAGCTGTGATTAACTAACCTGTCACAAACACGCGAAACTAACGGCTGCGATTGACTAACATGTCACAAACACACGAAACTAACTACTGTGATTGACTAATCTGTCAGTAACATGCGAAACTTACAGCTGTGAATGACTAACCTTGCACAAACACGCGACATTTACGGTTTTGTTTGACTAACCTTTCACTAACATGCGAAACGAACATATGCGATTAACTAACCTATCGCTAACACGTTGTACGAAACTTCTGTTTTGGAGCCAGAATAGACACAGCCTCCAAATCAGAAAGCTCTTCTACAATGGGCTATCTATCATAAAGATATCACCCACACTGGTTGATAGAGAAGAAGCTTTTGGACATCTGATGATACGACAAGTTGGAACGACTGATTGTAGAATCACTAGCAAACTAAACTTAGATGTGGCTAAACTGAATCAAGATCAAATAGAGTTTTTGTTGAGGGAGGACTCTACATATAAGAGGGTATATGAAAAAAAGTGATGAAGACAAGCAAAGACTGCAAGCAAGATTAATAGTTACAGACCTTTCGTGTCGTAAATCTTTAATAGTTAATACTCATTGATCTATATTTAATATTTGCGAAGAATAATAGTCATTGACTAGTCTATCTTATGTACTTGTGATTCAGTTTATCCATCATTAATAAATAAGCATTTTTTCGGTCTATAAAAAAAATTGCCATCATACAATTAGTGGTTCTTTTAAATCCGCTATAAAAAAAATTTTAACCTAAAGTTAGGTTTGAGGTATAGATTCACCCGCCTTGGTTTGCGAACACTGATTGGGAAGTCATATTGACTTATTAAGAGAAGTGCGAAAACCATTCATCATAGAAGACGTGTAGAAAAGCCACATAGAACCATTTAGAAAGCATGAAAAAGTGTACAAGAAACCAATCATTAACCATTGATGTTTAAGTGAAGTCAATAACATTTATTTATTTTTTATTTTTTTTGACAAGGTGCCAAGGCCACTTAATATATTTTTACAACTGGTTCAAGAAGGGCTCTCGAAGAAAAGAACCAGAAAGAAAAACTTCGGTCAATCAAGTTTATTGAAAATAACCAATCATGAAGCATACAAAGTGTCTTCCTAAATGAAAGAATATGTCTGATTACAAAAATTCTGCACCACTACAGACGTTTTATTGAACATGAAAACTTTCGTAACAGTGCAAGCCTATTATAGAGGTAGAGGTTGAGTATTTAAATGACTTTTGTTTCCCCCAGTGGTCGGAGTAAGGGGAGGCACATCATTCCCATCATCTTCATCAGTTACAGAGGCAAACACCTCCGCATACCTCTGTTTCCAGTACTGAGCGCGTTGTGCACAAACATCTAGTCACTTATGATTTTGTTGTTTTTAGCACACGCCTCACGAACTACCTCGTCTCTCATTCGCCATCTGCAAACCACACACTTCCAGCTCAAGGTCCGTATTCTTATCGTCCAGGTCCATGACCTTGTTATTGAGCTCCATGCATTTCTTATTGAGTTCAGTGCATTTCTTATTGAGTTCGGTGCATCTCCTTTTCACTTTAGTGAGTCTCCATTCAAGATTAGAAACAATCCCCTTCAACATTTCATTTTCAGCGTGGGCCATTTCGACCTTCTGCATTAGCAGTTCTAATTGCATGGCGTCAAACTTCATTGTGTCCATCCCATCATTCCAGTCTGCAAAGGGTGGTGGTGGTTATCTTGCAGACTTCCCTAAACCACCGTCGGAGGTGAGAACATCGGCCACCCCATTCGCCTTTGAATTCATAGCAGGCGTTTCGTTCTGCGGAACAATTGTTTCGACACCCTTTCTTTTTCCTGTCTGTGGTCTTCCCATTGCCATCCCTGCAAACAATGCCAACAAGAAGTATCTATAGATAGGTGGGCAAGACAACATGAAAAATGCAGGAAACAATAGTTTATGCCAACAAGAAAGGAATTGCTATCTGTTGCATTTTTTGGAATGAATAACATTATGCACGATACACAAAGTTAACGTGTTCAGTAAAGTTGACATGTTCACTAAAGTGGGCACTTGGGTGGCAGGTTACCTGCCAATTGGGAATCCATGTTTTGGGAAGATAACTCCATCAGTCAGCACTCCTCGTCCTACATCCAACTTATTACACATATGCCATGAAACTATAACAGAAGTCTGGTGTATTTTAATAGATTTTTTTTTTTGTTATTTTTTTGTTAATTCATTTCAGATTCAGTGTTCAAAAACAAACAATAACAATGGTATATTCAATTATTGTAAGCTATAGTGGAAAGATCACATGGTTCACAATTTCAATCAAACATTTCGCTTCATCTGTATACGTAAAAGAGTTGCAGGGACCCTATTGGTATGCAATAACAAAACCTATGCATATGCAATATATAAGAGACCTTGAACAAAAGTTGAACAATAAACGACTTTATTGTACCATCCACTATCATTATTAAAAATGTTGCACACCCAAGAAAGGTTTGTGAAGTTATTAAAGGGTAGTTGATGGTGCAGGATCAACATGAAAGAGTCCAACAAATCAAGCCTTTACAGTTATTTTGCTTAAAATAGAAGGAAAGGTTGAATAATAATGTACAATTCATCTAAGACAAACAATAATTTAGAGGGTTTAAACTATGCTAAGGTAAAAGCCATTTCAATATAACATCTCTAAATCCCATCTGAATAAAGTCTATCAAGACTGAAATTCCACCACAGTATCTCGCTCTAAATATTTGGAAAGAGGAACAACAACTATGATTGAATAATATTATCGCCTCCGCTGTCTGGATTGCGCAATGGAGTTGAAGGCACCATAAAATGCTTTACGCTTCTTCTCATTCTTATGCAACTCGGGAGGGGTGATTCCAAGTGATCACAGCTTGTGACTTACCCATCTGATCACAGGGCTGCGTTTAACATCCTCTTTTTCTGGCTGGACAGTTTCTCCAACTTTATCCTACCACATACAAATGACATCATACGAGTGTTGCCTATTTCATTCCATTGAAATAAGGTATAGGATGGAATGAGAAGACGGAGGAAGGGATCTTGTCATCTTCGAAACTTACCAAGGGTGGGGAATAGACCAAGTCTTCAATGGGCCACACCACCCACGAGTTTAGGGAATCCGATAAGACATCGACGAAAGGACCTGGGAAAGGCAGCTAGGCATTTGCATCAAAGACTTTGACGATGCAAACTTTAGCACAATGTTGTGGGAGTGGAATAGTATGACACATTACACCCTTCCCTAGGCCATCAAGAATGCCTTCGCCAACCACTACCCCATCCAGGAGTAGGTGGACTTCAACTCCAATAGAAAGAGCATGAGCATCTTCATTGGCGCACTCTTCTTTATCTTCCACGGTTGCTTGCATCAATAACGAGTGGACACGGTCGCTTAAATAAAATTCTTTATACATCTCGATCAAACATAGTCAAATGAATTCATGGCAATGCAGTACAATAGTACCAAAGTAGCTGTCTCTCCCAGCTCGTTGTCCCCATCGCGGTCAGGGTCTGCATTTGTACATCCATCATCATTTCCCCCAGACTCTTTCTCAATGCTTGTTTCTATCAGATTATACTGCAAAACGTGATACATTGTACAAGAGTGTAAGTACACATTAAACCCATACGCCTACGAACACTACTGGACCAAGGCCGATGAATTTTACACAACTGAGGCAATAGCAGGAACACAGATAATGGACACAAACCACAACATCATAAAAAATGCTCCAGTATAACACTGCCCCTCACCGCCTGTTATCTAAAAGAAGAGCCTAATACTTGTTCATCTCCACTCTTATCCTCCAATGTCTGCCCCAATTGAGTGGACTCCTCTACAATCTTCTCGCCACTGCATGCACTCAAATTTCCATTCACCGTCTCCTTCAGTTTCTCCCTCAAAATAGACTTCTAAAGTTTCTCGTCCAATATCACGGCCGACTGCATAAAAAAAGAGTTATTGTATAGTATAACACACCATGTCATGATATAGCACTATATGTCATGCACAATGGTGCCACATTACCTGTTCATCTTTGCACCTATCCTCCAACCTCTGCCCCAGTTGAGGAGAGTGCTCTGCAATCGTCTCGCCACTGCATGCACTCGATTTTTCAATTGTCGTCTCCTTCAGCTTCTTCCTCCTAACAGACGTCCGAGATTTTGGACTTGTTTTTTCGAGAACACTACACACAGTGTCATCAGGCAACTGCATTGATTGTTCTTTGCTCATATCGTCCATCGTCTGCCCCAACTTAGGAGACTGCTTCACAATCTTCTCGGCATTGCATGCACCCAATTTTTCATTCGACGTCTCCTTCAGCTTCTTTGACGAAACAAACTTATACATAATAGACGCCCAAGTTTTTCGACTTAATTTTTTGCGTACACTACGTTCTGTGTCATCCAATACCCCGGGACAGTCCATGCTCCCTCCACGGACCCCATCAGCCTATAATGACATGGACAAAATAGTCAACATACTACACAGTGCAGTGCAAAGCATACCATGCAATGAAAACACACATATGGACAGGCCAACAGACAGTCACCTTTGATGACAAACGTGTCACATCATCTGAAGTCAGACTTGTTTTTTCTACAGCATTCTTCTTTTCTTGATTCCTCGACGAATCACATGTGAGCTCATTGACTGGCACGTTTGTTTCAGGATGTGAAGTCTGCCTTCTTTTTTCTGCAACATTCTTCTTTTTTTGCTTCGTCGACAAAACAGGTGCACCCTCTTTTGTTTGATGACCTGAAGCCGACCTTGATTTTTTCACAACATTCTTCTTTTTTCCTTCCCCAACGAAACATATGCAGCCTCATTCACTGGCATGTTTGTTTCGCGATTAGCCTTCGATGACAGAACCTCCTCGCCATGGCTTGCACTGTCACTTAAAATCTGGGCACCAAGATAGGATACGTCAATAAGTCGTTCTTCACATGTTTAAAGGAATTTAGTAAACTGCAAAAAAATATGATCACTAAAAAATTACCTCTGTTGCAATATTCTTTCTTTGCAGTAACTCTAAAACCTTCTTCCTTCTCATCTCCCTAATCAGACTGTTGTCGTACACTCGCATTGCTTCCTATATCTCTTCCTTCCCTTCAGTAGGAAGCTCATCACATGTTTTCTTGTCATATTTCATACAGACCCGGTTAGTGACATGTTTTTTTTGCATACTGCGTTGTACGCCCATTTGGTATTCAATGTTAGACTCCCTCTTTTTCAACTCCAACAATGATTTCTTCCTATGATTCGCACTGCGCTTTCCACTTCCACATTGTTCACGACTACATCGTGCAATCCCCAAAAATGGTAGTTGATGTTCTCTGGCTCTATGCATATTAAGCCTCCCCAGATCCCAAAACAGACAACCTCCATTTTCGGAACAATAACGGAAGAGACAAAAGTAGTGCGACCTGCCATTAATATGTTATCTTTTGTGATCGGCCTATTGTTGCACATAGCCAACAAAGACAAAGAGTCACATTCAATTTTGCACTAATCAAGTATTATAAAGATAATCCAACATATAATGACTAATAGTGGACCTCCTTGTTACTCACCCCTCCTTGTTCCTGTTCATGAGCGCTGACAAAATCACGTTGCCATTCAGCCTCCTGCTCTATGCTCACCTCATGCTCGCTACAAACATCCTCTTTTTCACTCTCACCGCCTCGAGCATCAGTATAATCACCCTCATCTACACTTCCAATGGCCTCATCTTTCTCACCAGCATAGCCACTATCATAATGTTGTTCAATACAATAGCGCACATCATCGATCCATTTTATGCCCATGTATATATCTACATTTCCACTTATAAATCCCAACTTCCACCAACCATGCCATGCAATGATGGAAAAAATATATAATGCAATGATAAATAATTACCAATGTGGTTGTGCAGTCACTGAGAAGCCGACTTGACAATGGGTTCAAAATTGGAGACCCGACTGGTGACTCATTCAGATTTGAATCCCCAACTAGTCCCTGACCTGAAGGCCCATCCCCTGACTCTTTCGGATTTGGATCCCCAACTAGTCCCGCATCTGAAAGCCCAATTCCTGACTCTTTCAGATTTGAATCCTCAACTACTCGTGGATGTGAAAGTCCAACTCCTGAATCTTTTAGATTTGAATCCCCAACTTGTCTTGCATCTGAAAGCCCAACTCCTGACTCTTTCAGATTTAAATCCTCAACTACTCGTGGATGTGAAATTCCAACTTCTGAATCTTTCAGATTTGAATCCCCAACTTGTCGTGCATCTGAAAGCCCAACTCCTGACCCTTTCAGATTTGAATCCTCAACTAGTCCTGGATACGAAAGCCCGGCTCCTGAAACTTTAAGATTTGAATCTCCAACTGGTCACACATCTGAAAGCCCAACTCCTGACTCTTTCGGATTCAAATCCTCAACTACTTCCAGATGTGAAAGCCCAACTCCTGAATCTTTCAGATATGAATGTCTAACTCGTCCCGCATATGAGAGCCCACCTCTCTCCTAGGTATACAAATTAGTTCTCCAGTCACAAGCATTAAACAGTTACAACACCAAGCACTACTACATGTTACATAATCCATTAAAACTACTTAGCTTACAGGCAGGCCGATGTCACATGTCATTGGGAAGCGAACGCAACCAACTCCCAGGAGATCATCTGCCTTTAGCTCTAGCAACCCATAATCAAGATCCACATTTTCCCTCAACCTTTTTCGCAATGCAATTGACATGATTGAACTGAAACATAAAAAAAATGCAATTCATATTCATCACACTATCAATAACACCACACATTCACTACAAATGACACAGCCACACACGACTGGTTATGCCCACATTCCAATACAAAGTCAACATGTCGTTGTGTTATGTACAACCCAGCTAATGGTTTAGCCATAAACTATCCATGACATTCTGCTCTAGAACATATTTGGTTGCAATCGCAATGAAATAATGACTATGATCCATTGCCAACGTTGTTAAAAAGGCTTCCTGTGTTCTCCCCATCCAAAATACAACACAAAAACTAGACTTTCTTAAGGATTGATAAAGAAGGATGCAAAACACGCTTAACGGATTGGCTGTGTCTATTCCGGTTCCAAAATGAACCTTTCCTACAACGTGTTACTGACAAGTTAGTCAATCGTAGCTGCTAATTGCAAAATCGATGCTGTAAAACGAGTGTGCAGCAATTAAGATGGTCAATCTATGTCAGAGAATAAACAACGATTCATTACCATTAACAAAGTCTATGACGATAATTAATGGGTACAGAGACCTCCAATTCATTTTTCGAAAGACACAAGTCTTTTGAAACGAGTGTCTATTCTAAAGCTTCCATCTCTTTGTTGACATGGGAATAGTATTATTTATTAAGAACGTACTCTTAAGTTACGAAAAGAAAAAAACACTCTAAAGGATGGAAACATGAGGAGTTCGTCGTGCCAACCCGAGACATCTCAAACAGAAGCCCAAATCACATTTCAAATCGGAGTTGGATCATCAAACACATGTACTTCTCAAACATCATGAACATCAATAATCTAGAAATACAAATATACTAGGATGAACATTAACACTCTCATGCAAATCAACAGAATATATACAAATTTATAACACATAGTTCGCAAGAATCAGGATTTCTAGTTCATATATTCAACACTGGTTTCATGACTCGAAGATCCATAAATAACAATCGTACTACGTTCAAATTCGAAAATTATATCTTATTGTCTAATATGGTGCATATATAGCATATAATATAACGCATCAGCCAATTGCATTGTTCATTTTCATTATTATCAAATTCAGTAAAAGTAAGGACATTAATATTACATGATCAAGAACTGAAATTTATACATACATTTGTACCACATAAAAAAAATTATATACAACAAACTATATATATATATATATAACAAGCGCCTTTCAAAAAGTTGCACAAGCGCAAAGATTATTAATAAGGGGACATTACAGTGCAAGTAGTATTAAAGAAGGGAGACAGAGCAACAACCTGAGAACGTCTGGACGTTTGCCGGGGGACTACTCAATAGTCCTTGAAAATCAACAACTTGCATGGATAACTAATGTTACTGGTAGTCTACATTGGGAAGTACATGCATTTCAAACGACATTAAAGGAACCTACATGTTCATATATGAAAATGCAGTTTAACATTCAATATAAACTACCACTAAGTAATTTATATCACCTAAATTATATCTATCCATTTGCCATAGTGCCAGAGCTGTCTATATCAACCACCTATTTTCGTACTATTGTTGTGCACTCAAGGACAGACGCCTCTATTCCAACTCAAAATCAACGCTATGGTTCGACTAACATGCAGCTTAGTCACACGTTTTACACTATATTTTACATTCAACGGATGCAATTGGTTAACATGTCACTAACACGCAGTACCATTTGTCGGAGCGGTTGTGGCTCTTCTGGTTCCAAAATAGACAAATCGTACAGACTAATAGCGCTATGTTAGACAGAAGCAGCCATCAAATGCAAAACCTACAATTAAAAACCTGCCACAAACATGGGGTGTTAGTCCCCCCATTCTGTTTTTTGCAGCCACAATAGAGGCGTCCCACTGCCAGAGTAACTTGAGTTTCGCGCTAGTTTTTTCTCTGACAAAAGTACCAAGTTTTGCAGCCCGCGGCCTCTTCTTCTTGTCGGGATGCTATCCGAACGCAATTCCTTCATTCGCAAGCTTTTAATGTGCGTGTTATGCATAATAAACCGGCGGTAACCATGAAGCATGCCGTAGCCATCCTCCGGCATGTCCACATAATTTTGTGTGGGCGCGGAGGACTGAAACCGAAAACTCAACAACAACTCCACATCACATACCATGGGTCGGAGCACCACGAGAAGTTGGCATGGTATGCATGTCTTGGAAATGTATGTCGATGCATGTTGTTGGTACGATACGTCCACTATCGAGCCACAATACACATAGCCTCCCACATATATTTGCATATATGTTTATTCTGCAATTTTCGAGTGTGATTAGATGCTTCGAACTTGTGTCATGTCTATTCTACCTTCAAAAAGAGATTGTAACAACGACATGAATCAACATACATGACACGCGTCTATTCTGGCTCCAAAAAGGACATATTGTACCAATGACATGCATCAACATACATGTCCAAGAATAAATATATATGCAAATACAAGTGGCAGGCACCTAATAGCTACATGAAAGACAAAGCGAGGTAAAATGTTTTGTTTCAAATTGAGCTTCTTTTACATGGTCTTGACCTCGTTTACATGTTATGGTTTTCCTTTTGATGCAAACAGACTCCTCAAAATCAAGTTGTTGACTGGTTGATGCAACCATTCCTTGACTGTGTGTGACCTGCTCTTGTTTAGGAGTTGATCTATTGTTTGTTGACAATTAGGAGTTGATTTGTTGTTTGTTTGATGATAGCAAACATGACGCCTTTTTTATTTGCCAAACGTGGAAAAATTAAGACTAATGCGCGAATGAAAACATTATTGTTGAAGGGCTCCTTGTTGAAGTCAATTCGTCAATTCTGGATCATTGTTGAAGGGGGATTTATGGGACTGTAGGTTTTCTTTTTTTTATCTAATGAGCACCTGAGAATAATGGAAACAGAGCATAATATTTCCATAGTTTTTTTTATCTATGTTTTATTCTGTCGTTTTCCTTTGTATTACAATAGACATGTTTATGTGTGTGTGTGTGCCTCTCTGAGTGTGCGTGTGTGTGTGTGTATTGCTTCATATTCACATATATATTTACTAACACACACCAAAACGCAAACAAACAATGCAAACCCTGACGGTTTTCAACAAAATCCTAAAAATCAGCCCTCAACAATGAGCCATCAACAATCAAACAGGGACCCTTGGTATCCTGACATGACCATGCTGCAAAATGATGCCTAATTTTCACAGACAGAACACAAAATGATAGAGAAAATAAAATAAAAATTATTGAATGTCTTAGGGTTTCAAATTACCGCAACCGCCTCAGCCTCCACCCAAATCGTTGTCCTCTTCACACCTCCCGAGGGCACACTCACAACCACCTCTGCGATACAAAAATGATATAAAAATTTACAATTTCAAACATAGGGTTGACGAAGGAATCATAAAACTATCTTTATCTGTTAGGGTTTGAATTTACTGATGGCACCATAACCCTACACAACAATCTTCAATCGTACCACCCCCTATATGCTACGATACCTCCCCCCTGCACATGAAAAAAACCCTGCGTGTTAACAAGCGATAACAATAGGACTAACAATATACCCAGACAACTTGGGTTATGCATGCAGTTGACTTTTCTCCTCCCCTTCGGAGCCACACATATTTTGAGAATGCATATCTATAACTACAATTGAATTGCAGCTCCTTCGCTCAGTGATTCAACCGGGGACAAGAATTTACAGCCTGAATTTACACGATCGAATATTTTGTTTCGCCTCCACCAGTGTGTTTTGCATGCAACTACCGAACGAAATATATTTTCAATTTTCACGAAATCGAGTTTTCATTCAAAATTTTAAAAAAATTGAATTGAAAACTGTGCCCATAACACGTGACCGCCGCCCGATGTTAGTCGACTCGTGGATGCAATAAAGCAGGTTAGCCAAAAAAATTACCGCGTGGCCATTCAAAAAAATAAAATCAAAATTGGCGGTCACCGAAAATGTAAAACGCTTGCTCGGCGGTATGTTAACTGCCTCGCCTGATGTAACCGTCACATCGCGGTGACGACGGCCGGGAAAATGTTAACCGTGAGCAAGCTTTTCCGTCAAACGCAAAACGACAACATCATCCACGTCAACGTAGCCGCAAATTCCTCCATGTCATCTGTGGGTCCCAGGAACGTTGCTCTCATGAACTTGCCGTACTTGAATGGTATGCCTTCGGCATCATATGGAGGCATGCCGTTTTGGAGCCAGAATAGCTACAGCCCAGTTTACCGATGGTTAATTTAATTTGAAAGACATGTATAGACGAAACCGTACTAAAAAATGAATTTTGATAAGGAACAGACGTGATAGTACACATCGTAGGGAATAGAGACGCAGATATATACGGCTAGAAAATCGTATCCTGTTCTCAAAGATGTGGAGGACAAAAAAGTAATGACTAAAAAAAAAAGGTGAGGAGAAATAGTTCGGACATCGTTAAAGTCAAATCAAAATACGACATCTCATGTAAAATTAATGTAAATTTTCGCTGGACAGTTAAAAATAAAAATTACGTCCAATCATCAATGTGGTAAAAATTGGATGGAGGAGATATATTCAATGGTCTTACATTTCATGTAAAGCATTTTGCATAGTTGATATTTGAAGTGAGCTGCTCAACTTCATATAGGATACACCTTCGGTATAAAAAATCAATTAATAAATAACCTTCAATAAAAAAACAGTTGGTAGTTTTTTTAAGTTCTCTTGTTTCTTTCAACGTTGGGTCATAGTTTGTTTTTAGAATTGTTAGTTAACAAGTCTTCCACTATTTTTGGTTCTGCTTGAGCGGTGAAGACGTTGTTTAACTTTTTCTTATTTGTACGCTGGCATATACAACAAGTCTTGAAGAGCAACTTCAATCATTCAGATAATTCATTTCCTTTCAATCTCTGCTATATGCACAGCTCAGAGCAATATTCAAGTTTATTAATATCTTTTCCAGCATTGCTATTGATTCTGTTCATAAACAGATTTATTAAAGCTTTTTGATTTAGAGGTTTATTATTAAGACTTCTGTTCTGATATCAAATGAAGAAATTAAGAAGTACACGAGATTAATTGAAATTAATTGTAGCAATAAACATACACAAATAAATCTTTTATTGATTCAATTTTTTGATCGCATGATCAAGAATTTACTATCAGAGATGACAAATGAGAAACGCATTTCATTCTACCTTTCTTAACAATTTAAAAGAGAATTAAAAATCTCATGCGAATATGCACAAGTAGAAGAGTAGTCACAGTATCATAAATTATGGATACACCAAGAATTGAAGGAAACAGGGGAGTAGCAAAATAAAGACACAGATTTATATTAAACAAAATAAAGTATTACATTGATTGACTGAGCTTCTGCTCTTACATTTAGACTTTCTTCAGACAAACACCTTACATTCATCAGCTCTGTGGAGCTGGACTCTCAGAAGAGAGTGCATACAAAATGCAGTGCTATGAAATATATAGACCTTCTACATACCACGGAGGAGAGAGGGCATACATAAAATAATATATTTTGAACTGCCCAAAAAGCATGTGATTTGACAAAAAGACAGGTTGAAGAGTACATGATAATCCATCCAAATCCAAGGAAGAAGATCTACTTCAATCTCTGTTTGTGGCAAGTCTGCAGATATGATGTACATATGGAAGATTTGATACATGACAAGTTACTGGGGGTAGTTGAGATTATTTTCAACAAGAATATGATGTGAATTTTATTAAAAGCTCCATCACTAAAGGGAACCAAACTGCAGATAGAAACAAAGAGGAAAGACAATCCAAGGCTTATAAAAAATATAAAACACAGTTACATCATTCCATATAGCTTGGAAATTATGTTTTTAAATATAGGAAGGGTTTTCCATTCTTCGCCTTTCTTTACTGTGGCTATACACCCCTTCTTTATCCGAGCATGATCATCGAAAAAACCATCAATATAATGTACGTACTGTTGAACTTTGTTTATTTGCCCTCCGGTGGCAAGAACCATGGTGAGAATCCATTCTCCACTTGCAAGGGAGCCCCTCGTGTTATGGAAAAAATTCATGCGAATAGGAGTCTAATATATTTCTCCCAGGGCTTTGAACCACAGCACACACGATAATGTCGCTCAATGATTCTGGGGAATTCAATGTTGCCTCGATTTCTCCATTTTCATTTACATGAATATCACTCACTGCATCCACACCGATCATATCGGAAAAGAGATTGGCATTTATAGTGGACTCCGCTGCATTACCTGCTCTCCCGATTACTGTTGTGAACTCTGATGGCATCCTCTGAATTGGCAAGCAAAAACTTATCGTCTTGGTTACATTAGATTCAGATGAATGCTATAAAAAACAAATAACCTTTGATTTGTGATCTACATAAAGCATAACTATTCATAATGATTCTTGGTTCCTTAATCACAAGCTCAAAAAATTGCACTCATTTCTTGAAAATGAAACATACTAATTCTATTACGAAAATACTTGTGTTAAGTACCTGGAACATTTGAATGCAATTCCATGCAGCTCTGTCGCCTGTTGAAAGATAAAGGCTCTTTAATTCTTTCAATTTTTCAATCTCTGTTATATTCTGCAACTTCTGGCATCCATCGAGGGTAATATTTCTCAGGCAACTCAGAGTTGCAAGGCTTGGCAACTCTTCAAACTGCTGACATTCAACAATTCTTAAGCTTTCAAGATTTTTCAGGTCAAAGTTCCTGGCAATCCTTTTCAGTTTTATACAGGAACCCAACATAAGAAAATTCAAAGTTGTTACCCCTATTAATTCCATTTCACTTAGATTTGACATATTTGTAATGTGAAGAGTTTTGAGGCTAGGACAGTGCTCCCCACTAATTAAGACTTTGGTCAAAAGTTTTAACCCATCAATATCAAGTGTTTCTATCCTAGTCATTGGGGACACTGGGCAACTCAGAGCTATATAGCCTGACAACTCTTCAAACTGCTGACATCCAACAATGCTTAAGCTTACAAGATTTTTCAGGTCAAAGTTTCCCGCTGCCCTTTTCAGTTTTCTACAGCAAACCAACATAAGAGAATCCAAAGTTGTTACCCCTGTTAAATCCATTTCACTTAGTTTTGACATATTCGTAATGTGAAGAGATTTAAGGCTAGGACAATGGTCGCCAACAATTGAAACATTGGTCAAAAGTTTTAACCCTTCAATATGTATTGTTTCTATCCTAGTCATTGGGGATGCTTCTCCACTTTTGCCAAAAGTAACTTTCCCGCTTACTTTTAAGTGCCTCAAAGTCAATGTTCTAAGATTAATAAGTTTCTTAAGCGTATCTGATAACATCTTCCCTTCAATTGTTTCTTTGCACCATCTTGTTATGTCCAGTTTGTCCAGATGAGTTAACATTCCCAAAGAAGTTGGAAACTCCCTCAAATGCATTCCGTGAAGCTGCAGCTCTTTCAATTGAGAAAGGCCCTGAAATTCTCAATTTATTTGTTTAAGATGTTATTTTTCCATGGTAAATGATCTCCCGTAATAAAGTTATTTTTAAACTATATTTAACAGGTAAAAAATAATTTTGATTAATAAAACAAAATAAAATTATATATTTCTAACTTTTTGACCATTAAATTTGATAATATTTAAATAGAATGGTGAGACTATAAATCCAAAATGGATCATGTAACTTTGAAGAGACTCGCCGAAAAACAAAATACCTGGGCAATGCTCTTCCACAGTTGTGTTTCATGGCTTATGAGAGTTCTTAAACACCGCCGATACATATGCTGCCACAAACTGTAAGGAATCCCTGAAGGTTCTTCGAGAATGCTTAGAGACCGTAGATTTTGCAAAGGAATCCATGAAGGAATTCTTTTCGAATGGCCCCGCTTCACCTCAAACCATAGCAAGATTGTTGATGTCTGAGCTGAATTATTTGAATTTCCTAAAAAATATGTAATATGGGTACCTGTATCCTTGTCAAAAGTAGAATTGAGGCACCTGAAACTATGGCCGTTGGCTTCTGTGAGAATGTTTTTGAATCCCTTTAATGCCTGTATTCATACGTCAAGATTAAATTTGCATGTCACAAGAAAACGAAAATTCTTCCATCCACAATTCTGAAAATATCTCAAAATAGCCCTACTAGAACTAGGAATACCCCATGTCAGAACATCCACCACCTAACTACACAAATGCTGAAAAAGGTTCGAAACCACTTGAGTCTCTAGAGAAAGAAGCAAACCAAAAATTGAAGATCTCGAGGGCGCCATATTCGACAAGGAGTGCCCAATTCAACTGCCATTTGCCTTCCTAAATCGCGGAGATTGTCATGCATTCTCAAAAGAAGATCCCAGCTTTTCACTTCATGAACAAGACATTTGTCTATTAAAGTCTGAAGTGCATGCTCGCCGCTCCAGCCCGACCCCTCCCATATTATCATGGCCATGTTCTTCGGCTTGCCTACGAAGAAACACGCGATGTCCATAAAAATTTGTTTCTGCTCGCTGTCGAGGGCATCAAAGCTTATTTTGAGTCTGCATATTATATCTTCAGGCAGCATTTTGCGAACTTTATCCAATTCTAATTGCCAATAATCTTTGTCACAACTACCATGAACATGTCCTCCCAAGACTTGAAGAGACAAGGGTAAACCTTCACACACTTTCACAAAATTCTCAACCAAATCTTCATAACCTGTGGCTGGACGCCTTTGATGGAAAGCGTGCAAACAAAATAGCTCTCTGCTATTATTCAAGTCCATTCTTGGCATTATATAACGAAGGGTAATTCCTGTGCGTATTAACACCCTTTCATCACGGGTCGTAACCATCACCAGACTGCCACAAGGCAGAGATTCTATGTCAAGTAGAGATTCCAACTGTTTGGGTTGATCAATATCATCTACAACAAGAAGGAAGCGCATGGACTGGCTCTTTTCCAAACGATGCCTCAGATAGCTCGCTCCTTCATCTGTACTCTGAAATCTGCGTTTTTCTTTAAGTAGATCTTCGAGCAGCTTAGATTGCAAATAAGGCAATTCGCCTTTTGAAGATGCTTCCCTTACGTCGAAGAGAAAACATGATCCATGGTATTGCAAACGCTTCCTATTGAACAACTCTTTGGCGAGAGTTGTCTTCCCCACTCCCCCACTCCCAAAGATGCCAATCATACCAACCTTCTGTTCACTAACCATCTGGCACCGCCTTTCAAAATTTTCTACAAGTTCATTTAGTCCCACTGGATTTTTCGCAACATCTATAGGTCTTGTCTTCTCTACTTCTTCTAATACTTTGGATACTATTTTTTTTAATTCCTTCTCGGAGTTCCTAAAAATTTAGAGCGCAAAACCAGAATTTGTTTAGAATGACTTTCACTATAGCCAAATCATTGAGGTAAGTGGTAACTGGTAAGAAGCTTTAGAGGGAAAAACCAGAATTCTATGAGAGGAATGTTCTTCTATAACAAAATCAATGACCTCAATGTTCTATCAAACAGTAAAAATGAGCCATACAACAGTCTTTAAATAAAGGATATAAAAATATATAAAGAAATTCTAAACAAAAGCTTTAAAGCTACGCTTTAAATCATCCTCTACACTTCAAATCGTCCTAAAAACTCTTAAACAATACAATATGCTGATTCAGAAATCAGCACCTGATTTCTCCCAAAAACATTAATTAAAAACTATCTAAATATTAACCTAAACATGAATAAAAAACTATCAAAAAATTAACTCTAAAATAAAAGGCAGCATCAACTATCCAACAGTCCTATAATAGCTTCTCTGTAGTTCCAGAAAATTTAGAGCTCAAAACTAGAATTCGATCAGAACGACTTCCACTATAACAATATAAATGAGGTAAATGGTAAAAAGATGATGATAATATAGGATCAACATCAATGGAAAACATATTAAAGAAGTCTTACTGTTGATTATCCTTGGTGAGGTCGTAGCCAGAGATGGAAGAGACCAAATGAAGGGCTTTTTTCCAGTCCTCGAGTTTATCAAGATACCTGCCCTTCTCTTTATACTTTTCAAATGCAAGGCCATACTTTCCTTTTTCGATGCGGCGGAGCTCCTCAGGTGCAACATCATAAAATACAGGAATAAGTTTAGCCTTTGTTTTTAACATTAAACGCAGCTCTTCTAAACACCAAAAGGATTCGGCATATCTCTTAGAGAATATAGCAATATGAACTGCAGCAGAGTTAATGGCATCCTTTATTGCAGATGGAAAGAAATCTCCCTTCTCCAACTCTTGGGAATCCAGAAAGGCCCGGCATCCCTTTTCCTCAAGAGAATTATAAAGTTGACTAGCCAGAGACTCTTTGACATCGGGGCCTCTGTGGTTGATGAATACATCAAAAATCTTAGGAGAGGCACATGGCCTTTGGGATGGGCCTGCAGCTTCCATCCCACCAAGTTGTCATGAATGGAACCACGGCAAGCCAAGTGCCAAAATGCTAGAAAGTAGAAAAATATACCAACATTTTCCCCACCACAAGACTCTTACTGAGAATTGGGAACCATGAATCCAACAATATACTATATGGGGAGAATAAGGATTCTAAGATGAGAATTACATAAGAAGAATGGCCAACAGACTTATGAAGAACAACAAATTACCCATTTCCAAGTAAATTTTGATTGATAAAAAGGAAAAAACTAATCATTTACAATAATTTCCATTCTAGACATCTCCGAATTCCAAGAATGGAATATACAATAGGACTATATCTATGCTATACTCAACATAGCATTCGATATGAAAGCTTGCAATGTTAAGAGAGTAGAGAACAGGATTAATATCGATTTAAACATAACAAGGCGAGTTTGCTGGAAAATGAAATGAATCGGAAGCATTTATATAGAAAAACGTAAGAACTCAATCGAAGAAGTCTGATCGTAACCTCTGCAAATTGCTGGAAGTTTGCGAGTTTCTAAGTTCCTATCGGCTTCCTGTAAGTTTCCATGATGTGAAGCTTAACGCCAAATTCCACGCCTGGTCCTCTATTGCCTTTTCAGATTTGATTGATGCATATCTGTGGGCCCTTGAAGTTGTTGGAAAACTCAAATTAATTACCTTCAAATCCGTCGGCACAAACAACAAACCGACCATGAAGACTTTCCGGGCGTTAAAGATACAATAAATTTATTAGGTCAATTGAAAAACCATTAGCCAAGTTAGAACCGTCCAGCCGAGGAGTTCAAATAGCAGCCCAACGTTATATCTTTTTACCTCAATACTGGAAGCATCAGCTTTGCAATGTAGTGGAGAGCAAATATTTAATATATACCTTATTTTAATTTAGAATAATTACGCCGAAGGCGTCTCCTACTATGAAATGGACAGGGAAATTTTTAAAATCTAAGGGTCCAAAACTTAACATAAACATGTAAGACGATCACAGTGTTTTGGACCATTGATTGGATCTTTGCCCTCTTTTTTCGTCCGCCATTCGTTGAATTCAAACTTATTTCCAAGGACTTGCAACTTGTGCCCGAACGGTACTATCGCCCTCCTTAGTTGAAATCAACTTGTGCCCGAACGGTACTATCGTTGAAATGGACAATCTATTTTTTTGGATCAACGGTTAAAAATCGTTTAAAAGAAATGCAAGACGATCAAATAAATGTTGATTGTTCGTTTTTCTCTGACAGGTCCGTAAATTCTTCTGTTCCCTCGTCAGTACCGCCACCTCGTTAATGCTGCCACCGGCGCCAAATAATATTGTCGTATGCATGGTTAAGAATGTGATGTGCTCGACCTGTTCTTACATTATAAAATAAGATAAATTCTTATTAAAAAGCTGCCCAGCATTGTGCAATGGTCAAAATTCTACGGTGCAAGGAGGTAAGTGTGTTTCACAATCCAAAGTTTCGTACTGTGCACTAAGACCAGACTGTCCAATGACCCACTGCGGATGCCATTCAAATCAAATCTCTGACAACGCTCTTTTCTTGTAAGATGTAGAAAAAGAAAAAATTGCAAACTTATATTCGTAAACCATTTTTAAATGTGCCCAACTAGAAGTGCGAATGAATTCCGTGTGCCTCCCAAAAAGTGAAAATCAAATACGGTAAGACTAAAACTATTGCTATTATTGCTGGAATTTGACACTAAAACCACTAGGTAAGACATAACATATCTTGAAATCCCTCCAATAATTATTAATTAACACATCCTCCAATAATTATTAATTAATATTAATATAACTCCATCTTGAAATCTCCATCCTCCCCTCTATCTGTATCCCCTAAATATATCTCCTTACCTCTTCATTCATCTCTTTCTCTCACTATTCTACCCTCTATCTCTTTATCTTTATATCTCTCTCCCTCTCTACCCATTGCAAACATAACATGAGCCTATTTGTAATGGAGTATGATTATCTTCTCGATTAAACTATCACTTTCCCATTGATACCTTTGTTGTACAAACAACACTATTTTCTAAACTGCCTAAATTAACCTCGTGTACTATAGAACTGTATGCAAATAATAGACAAAAAATTGTTAATTGACCTTCCATACAAATGTATGGGTCTTAAGAGGACTTGAACTCATAATGTATCAATATTCAAGAACACCTTTAATGGTATCTTCATAGTAATAAAGCTTACATCATCAAAATAGTATCTTCATACTCACAAGGTTGTATGTGAAAGTAAAGCAAAACAAGTACAAATATACCTTTTTATTGTTTCCCATTCACGTTTCCTTGAAAGACTCATTGCCTGCACATGTGTGAATTATGTCTGTATTTATAGGATATTTTTTTGCCAGTTTTTTAAATTTGTTAAGCAACTTCCTTTCATTGATGATGTCCTTAACTTTCTGCGCTTCTCTTTTCAAACATAGCCCATAAGCACAATATATGAATATATATAATAACACTCTTTCTCTATGGGACACCATCTCATTCTTCTGAACTGGATAAACATGATGGGGACGAATTTCATAAACAAAAACAAATGCCAAACAATTCTACCCATAGAAGTGACAAGAACTCAAAAATATACTACAACTTATAGACTGATAGCACTTTTAATACTTTGTCAACAAAGGATGAAAAATACTATATGATGACAACGTTTTTTCACAGCAACAGATACAAATTGTTAAGACAGAAAATTCAGAAATGTAACCAAATTCATAGATGTAGAATAGATTTAACAGCACAAAAGATATACAGTCACATAAATCAATTTGCTTATACAATCAATGGTCTTATCTTCACTTTGGCAAAGACGTTTTCAAACCAAGTGGCCTTCTTTTACAATTACAGAGACATCCTCAGACCAAGACATTACCATAAGAGTCAACCATGGAAAGAAGAAAACCATTACTAGATGATGCACATATTATCTACAAAATGAGGGTAAGAATTATAGAGCATCGATTTCAAAACCTGTTCTTTGATTGCAGCTTAAACTTCCTTTAAAACCAATGTCCCCCTCTTCAATCGATCCCTTCCAGATATAGATTAAATTGATATACCAACGCCTCTTTTGTTTTACTCAACTCATTCCAACTACCATCTCTCCCTTGTCCATAGCTCTTTGTTTTGTCCCAATAGCTTGAAGATTCCTAAAACTTGCACCAAGTTTATAAAAAAAAAAAAAAGACAATTGCAAAGGATTTGATCTAGAAAAATACACATTTTCAGAACTCATGTTTTGATGTACTTACCACAAAAGTATTGCAGGCTAGCTATCCTTGATTTAATGAAAGTTAATATTCAACTAAAATTAAATTAATGAAAAAAAAACATCCTGGTTGGACTTCTTAAGGAATAAAATAATATAGTTAATTTAATTCAAACATAGTAGCTTTTATATATATTTTGTATAATATCAACATTAAGCCTTTCATTTGATTCTTCTATAGATTGTTTATTATTTTGAAATTGAGGATAAATGAACTTAAGGTCCTCCTCTTCTCAGCATAATCCCTTAATCAATGGCTACAAATATGGCATTTTTTAAATCTTTGATTAGGAGTTTTTTATCTTCAATTTCAATCTGTGTCACAACTTCAACCTAATACGTAGATTGATCATATACAAAGGTTAATCATCAAAACTCAACAATCAAACATTAGAACTCACACACTATAGATAATCATGTGATAAGATAATCAACAACATTAGTCTAAGAAACTTTGTAATTCTTTATTTTATTATAATATCATCTTATACATATTAATATATTTAGAATGTGATTATCAACACACAAAAGTCATTACAAGGGTGCAAGGTTGTATGGATTTTACTACAATTTAACCTTAAAATGTATCAATATTCAAGAACATATAGTCAACATAGTATCTTGACGGTCATAAGGTTGTATGTGAAGCTAAAGAAAAACAAGTACAAACAAGTCAGATATAAGATACAATAGATCACTCACAATAAAGTCAAACCAATAAGTAATTTATGGCATCATACATATTCAATGAAAAATCATACCTCATATGCAATTTCTAAGTAGCTTCCTTGGCACTCTCTCTACAAAATCCCTAAAATGTATTATATCTTGAGAAGTGAATAAGGGAACTAAAGGATAGTGCATATGTGATGAAAAAAAATGAGGTTGTACAAGTCAACTATGAATAATTCAATGTTTGTGAAAACTATTACAATTGGTTGAAAGATAATTTACCAAAGGTAGAGCCACCATACTAGGTGTCAACCTATGTTGAAACATCTTTGTTGATGAGTTAATTACAAATTGGCCCAGACATCTCTCTCTCTCTCTCTCTCTCTCTCTCTCTCTCCACCTCAATCTTTTTCTCTCCCTCTACCTCTATATCTCTCTCTATTTGTCACCCTATTCCTATCTCACTCTATCTTCATCTCTACCTCTATCTTTGTCTCCCCCCTATATCTAGATATCTCTCTCTCTCTTTACCTATTCATATATCTCCATTTCTACCTCTCATCCTTCTTCCTAGACCTCTACTTCTATATGTCTTTGCCTCTCTATCTCCCTCTCTATACGTTTATCTCTTCAATATTTATGTCTCTCCCCCCCACCCCCCTCTCTCTCTCTCCATATTTATTTATATATCTCTCTCCCTTTCTCTATTCCCCTATCTCTAGACATGTCTTACTCTATTAAATCTATCCATTTATAATTGTCTCTCTCTTCCACTCTCACTCTATCTCCATCTCTACCTCTATCTTTGTCTCCCCCATTCTCTCTCTCTCTCTCTCTCTCTCTCTCTCTCTCTCTCTCTCTCTCTCTCTCTCTCTCACTCTCTCTCTCTCTCTCTCTCTCTCTCTCTCACACACACACACACACATCCATCGCTCTTCCTCTCTTCCTTTATCTCTAGACATGTCTCACTCTATTTATCTATCCATCTCTTTCCCTCTCACTATTGCAAACATAACATGAGACTTTTGGTTTGGAATCTTGATTCAAAGGTTTTATTTCACTTATGTTTGGTTTCCTGTAATGAGTGCACAACTGACTTAAATCTATCACTTCTTTGTTGGGACTATTATTGCATAAGCAACATCATTTTCTAGATGACCTTTATTAATTTACCTCATGTACTTCACAAATGTATGCAAAAATAGACGATTTTTTTTTGTAATTGATCTTCCACACCTATTCGACGTACCCATTGCACACCAAGGTGGAATTGCTAGTATCTAGCATTCGACAATGAAAGCATCAGCGTTGAAAAATAGTGGACAGCTCATAGGCGATGAGGACTGATTTGAGTAATTTGTGAATGGAACCAACTTCAGCCGTCCATGTTGTTCACGCTAGTTATCTCACCTGTCCACAATATATTATTTAGCTAACTCATCTCTACGGTGGACTTAACATTTAATATGTATTTGCCTGTAAATTGAATCAGGATTCAATTTATCGGATTCTGACCACGGTCGAATCAGGATGTAGCATTTAATATGTATTTGCATATAGATTGAATCAGGATTCAACTCATCGGATTCTCACCACGGTCCAATCAGGATGAGCAGTTGGGTTAGGAGTGAAATATGATAGTGAAACTACAGAGAAACAGCAGAATGGAAGATCTTATCAGATCGGCGAAAGTGTAGTTGCGTGCCCAGTGACAAGGATAGAAAAATGTGTATTGGTAGGTTCAAATTTTTTTCACGCAAGCCTCAATCAGCAGGAATAATTTATCACAGATGTAATTTCCTCACATCAGCAAATGTCAAATCTTGCAAGTGAAATACCTTTTGTATAACAGAAAGAATAAAGTGAGCAGAACAACAAATACAAACAAAGTCTTAAAATTTTACTCTGTATTTATTCTTTTTAATTATTATTCAGAACTAATAATTACTAATAATTACATCTCTAAGACTGAAAAATCCCTACAATTCCAATGCCCTTTTTGTTTACAAATATAACCCTAAATCATTGCTTTAATAGAAACTCATCTCCGTAGTTATCTCCAACAGAGACTGCGAGGATTTTTAACAAAATAATCAGTCGCTAAATTACTTCCTGCAGAGACTACAACACTCATTAACAGAAAGTTCACTCCTACATAGACTACAACAACAAAAGTTAAGGAAACCCACTCCTAATCTAATTCTTATGTAGAATACTCAACAACAACAGTTGCAAAATAGTTGCATCATTCTTCTCCTTTTTTAGAATTTTGAACCTCTTGGTTCAAAGTCTATTTATGTGAACACTATTTATGTGAACACTATTTAATGATTCAAACACTAAAAATCTCAACAATGTAACTATTACATTCATTTGGCAATGCAAAATTGTCTTTTGTCTCAAGATGCTACTACATCACACATCCAAAAAAGAGTTTGGAATAGATGATAGAACCATCCTTTTGACTTGAAAAACCAAGCCACGGTGTTCCCTTCCACCAGATTAAATATCTCTTCAAATAATCACTTTTTTTCTCTTTTCACTTCCAACTACTTGTTGGAATACAAAACCTCCTCTTTTGCCTGTTGGTTTTCTTCCTCTTTTCCTAGCTCCTTGAAAGTTCAAGTATTCTCCTCCATTGAAAATCATCATTATTGTTTACACCATTTGTATCACCTGCACATAAATCATTTAAGATAGAAATAAAGTTAAGGGAATAAAAATCTCCCAAAATTGCTTTCTCTTCTTCTGCATTATGCCATTTAGGCATACTTTCTTTGTCATATTTTGTGAGGTGACCTTCATTTCTTAGCTCAATGTGATGTTTTTCACAATTTTTTTCAGACGTTCTCTCAATTATGTTGTTCTCTCCTTAGGGAAGTGATGATCTAGATTCTAGTCCTTCTTCATCACTGATGGGATTGCCTAAACATTATTCTAGTTGTTTTGACAAGTTTTGTTCTCTAAAAATATTAGATCTTCATGAGGCTCCCAAAGATCTCCACCTCTACTGCAACTTCCTCTTCTACGTGGACCACTTCCATTGCTACAACAATTTGAGCCTCCACTTGTAATGGGTTGTATTCCTTCTCATTGCAATCTCTCAACTCTTCTTTTCCTGCATTGTAATCTTCAATGACTTCTCCTTTTTTAGAGTAACACAATTGAATAGCTCCCTCCCACTCATCCTCTTTTTTCTCATCCCATCCATCTCTACTCTCTATGACTCTTGGAATACCTCAGTCAAAGGTCTTTTATACATTAATATTTCTACTAAATCTTCAAGAGATTTTATCTTTCCCTGTTCTAGCAATTCCACTCGTTTGATTTCTAACTCAATGATTGTCCTATCTAAGAATGACTCTTGCCTACAAGGTGGATATTTGTTTTCACCTTCTCACAACTCTTCAATGTCCCTTGATGTAGATTTATTTCCTTTTGGCTTCTTATTGTTGCATGTCTCATCATCTTCCAACATGCATCATAACTCCTCCAATTCAAGCTCTAATTGTTGCAATTCTTTTTGTTGGTCCTTTGTTAGATTTTTCCTCTGCCTCTATTTAATCTTTTCTTCCACTTTGGTTATCCTCTTTCTTTCTTTATGGTATAACTCTGTATCTAGATTCATAACCATATTTACAATCCAAAAATAGAGGTGCAACTCTTTCCTCCTCTTTTATTTTGGGTGGATGATTCAATTACCATGTATTAACATTCTTGTGCTCTTCATCTTCTCAAAGTAATTAACAAAAATTTCTAGAACCGAACATGGTATAGATGGCCCAATTCTTGTCTACCTTGCTGGAGATGAAACTTTTGTGAGAAAGTATGTTAGGTGGGTAGCAAAAAGTGATACATTGGTGGGTTTTGTGGTAATAAAGAAGAACATCAATGCTGATCATATTTCTTGGTGACAGTTGGTGAGGTAGTTGCGGGCTATGATATCATAACATATTCTTTTAAGAACAATGTTATTGGGCACTATGCACATGTTATTATTGCAAACCCTTTACATGAAAAGATTCCTTGTTTGGTTGTGGTTTCTCATCCAACATGCAATAGGTTCAATGCAAATCGTGTTCATCAACAATGGGAAAGATCATATTTTTTGTGGAAGAGACACATGGAAAATAATTTGGGACCTATTGTTGGTCATTCCTTAGATGGGGATAATAGAAGAAGACAACTTATGTTGATGGACTATTGTTCAACAGAAGGTATTTGATATCAAATAACTTGGGAAGGGTGGAGACTAAGTGGGTTGTCCAATGGTTGCAATGTAACCGGATTGCATGACCAGGACTACATCCACAATGGCAAAAATGTAGTGAATCCTTTATTTAGCAATTAAAGAGATTTAATTTTAGAATAAGACAAGTTTTAATCACGTTAGGATGGTTTATAACACTTTTAAAGTGGATGATCACAAGCTTAAAAGTGAAGATATAGAGAGGATAGATTGACAGAATTGGGGTTCGACATAACGCATTGCTTCGAGGCATGTTTAGAGTTGTTTGAAAGAGATGAGAAGTACATCCAGTGGAAGGGTAGAGAGGATACTAGGCACAAAGACATATCTATTGTTTGTTGCTGACTAAATTGACATTAATTATTATCTCAGGGCTTGACTCTTTGGGAAAGATTGTGAAAAGATTCATGAGTTCATCATTTCTTCATGTTATGATTATGTTGTCTATGAAAAGAATCTAATAATAATGTCAACATAAATTTCATTAGCAGCGAGGCATATCAAGATGTGAAAATTTCTTGCCACTTTGTAGTTTTGTTGTTGGGATTGTTTCAAGATCAATACTTTCTATAGTCACACAAATCTGTCCAGCTTAATTAAATAGATATTCGCTATTTATTTGATTAAAAATCCACTAGCCATCAGTTAATTAAATTAATATTTAATTAATTCATCCCCAAACATTCTTCTATTAATTAAATAAATTATTCAATTTATTTTAATTCATTCATTAAACCAAATACAAATCAATTAAATAAATAAAATCTATTTATTTAATTGAATCCCCTTTTCCTCTTTTAAATAAATTAAATAAAACATTTATTTAAATCATTATCCCCATCCCACTTGCATTTTCCTACAAATGCAACTTGCACACATTTATTGAAATAAATTAATTTATTTTTAATAAAATCCTATTTTCCCTCACCCACCAAATCCACTTGCAAAATCTAATCCCCTTCTAGATTCTTCTAACCCCTCCCTAATTAACCTAATCCATCCCCTAATTATTGTCACATTCCTAAGCAAAATGGAGTCACTTCTCAAAGACTCTAAAGTCTTTGAAAAGCATTTAATACTTTGTGTGTTCAACAAATTAACCCCCAAAGTCTTCCAAGACCACTAATGGCTCTTACATGACCATTTATGGCTCCTACATAACCATTTATGGTTATTTCAAACTTGTCCCCCCAAACATTTATTGTTTTGACCATATTCCTCCATTTCACATTTGCACAAGAGTTTATCCATTGGATAAAAGCTTTATTCTTTGAATAAAGAGTTTATTCATTCAACCAACCTTGACTTTAACTTCCAAAGTCATGTCAAGCATTTAATGCTTATTCCCTCTCCTCTCAACCTATCTCACATTGACACTTGTCATCCTGGGATTGGGTTGAAAGCCCTCACATGGATTTGAAAGCATTCAATCCTGACCCTTGTTGAGATTGCTCAATCTCAACCATCCATTGCTCCATTTTTCCTATAAATAAAGCCCATTTCTTCATAATCCAGGTCCTGAAAACTTGTATGCATTTAAGCTATAGGCATTTTTAGAGAGCATTTTAGCATAATTATCTAATATCTTGTCTTTTTGATAAAATAAATCATTTTAGCATCAATAGCATAGTATTAGCTTTTCATTTCACATTTGGAGCACAATACTACAATCTCAATCCTCCATAAGCATTCATAGTGCAAAAAGCTGCTGAGAGCTACACTATTTTGGAACTTGGAGAGGAGAGGAACAAGGGAGAAAGGAACCAAGACCATGCTAAGAGGCATTTGGAGATGTCTCATTATCTTTGTTTCTTTAGTTAGATATATTAGCATGTTTTTAGTGTCTCTCTTGGTATGTCTTTTTAGATTAGTTTTTGATTGACTAACACTAACGATCTTTTGGTTTTCGTGTGTTGTTTGTCATTTGCTAACCTTGCCCATTTATGAAGGCATCATTTGGTGAACCCGACGTGAATCCAAGCACCAAAAAAATACCATTTTTTTTTGTAAACTAACATGTCTGATTGTTGAAATTGTCACACAGGTTGCGCTTTGGCGCTATTGAACACGTTCTAGCGCTACCGACACTTTTTCTTTTAGCGCTATTGTCACTACAATAGCACTATTGTTAAACTTTCAGCGCTGTTGTATTTGTTTTGGCACTTTTGTTGTTCTTTTGGCGCTATTGAAACTATTTCAGCGCTTTTGCCTCTCGGGCTTTATCCTTCTTTCAGCGCTTCTGTGTGAAATAGCGCTTCTATTTAAACACAGACTAGCGCTATTGCAAGAGAATGTTGTAAAACTCACCTTGTAACCGAAAAATTGAAAATCTTAGGCTTGTGGAAGCCCCCCTTGGACATAGATTTCACTAACAAAATTGTGGTTTGTGCAGGTTTAAAACTCACCACTAAAATCACAAATTTTCCTTTGGTGTTTTTAAAACACTTGAAAACAAGCATTTACTTCCATTGCAAGTTAGGATTCATCTTCATTTTGGTGCTTAAAATCAACAAACAAATTTGCTTTCCTTGCATCAAACTTAAAAATCACAAGCCACACTTCAATTTTTGGGCAAATAAAAAGAACAATCCACTTATTTTGATTTTTGCAAAAACAAATTTTACTTCAAGCAAAACATGTTTTTCATTAAGTTGACCAGGATTTCCGAATTCTAGAGTACAAAACACATTGCCTTTGAAGTTAAAAAGAACACCATGACTGTTGGAGCAACATCTCCAAATAGTTAGATCACATTTGAAATGGTGGATTAAAAAAGAACAAGTGTCTTTCGTGTTTGGCACGCTTGTGCAAAAAGTCAGTCGAGTGGTCCTACTTCTAACACACACTATCCTCTCCCTTGGCTTTTGTGGTCCTAGGTGGAAGAGAAAAGTGTTAGTAACACTCAAAATTTTATCTTTTTAAGAGAGGCCTGCCAAGGGATCGATACTCTTGGGAACGACCTCGAGCGGTAAATCCTTTGAGCCGCTATAGAAATCAGGTGAGAGCAAAAGCTGTAGCCTTGGGTATAGCCGTTCCTATAGTGTAACTGGCCGAAAGGACAAATGGGCCCCACCACTAGTTACAAGGCTCTTAAGTGAGTCACTGCAGAATGAACTTATGTCCAAAAACATCGAACATGACTAAACACCTTTAAGTAGTAGCCCACCTGTTCTATTGATTGAGGATATTTGCGATATAATTTAGTGCAAGAGCATAGATTGTTTTGCTCCCAAGATACTCACCATACATATTTCCTTGAGTAGAAACATAGCTTTTTGAAAAGTCACTTGTGGCTTGATAAAAGTGGTGACTCCCCCATCATAGGGATCATCTACCTGTTATACTCGTGCAAGACTTAGTATATCACATCCTTACCTGTCACGACGGGATTCATAAGGTATGTAGTACCAAAGTTGAAGAAATATCAAGATGTGGGCTAAATTTATCACAACTGGCCATTTGACCTTAGGGATAAAAAGTGTTTGAAGTGTGTTCATTTTAAAGACCAAGTGCAAATTGAGCCGACTTCAGGCTTTGGAAATACACCTTAAAATACATCTAAAGGAAGGGTCATATACAAGTCCAAGGATTGGGTTGATCTAGACCCATACTCATTTGTGCCTTTTTAGGCAACATTTTGGTGTATGTGTGTTTGCTTTGTTTTCTTGTCAAAGAAAAAATCAGAAAATCACTTCCCAAACACAAAGTATTCATCCAACCAAACATTTGTCAAAACAACCAAACACATCAAGAACAAAGAGCCAAACAACAAAAGAATCAAAATTTTTATGACCATTCTTCTCATCTTGCGAAAGAAGAAGCGTCATCAGAATATCAACTTGAAGAGAAGACCATTAAGCTCAAAGGCTTTGATCAAAAGGAGGAAATTCTTCTATATCAATAGACAAATCTTTGTCTCACATAGAGTCTTTCTGCGTCACATGCGTCTCTACCTTCAAAGAAAAACAAACGAATATGATTCTGAATCATTGAACCGCAGAGCTTTTATGTAATATAGAGCTCTGAGTTATCACAAAAACCAAGGAGGAAAGATTAATCCCAACTTCTTCCCAAACGTCTGTATCACATACAACACAGCTCAAGAAATACCTCCAACACCTGAAAGGGAAGAGATAGAGTTTGTCCCATTTGTGACACAAAGCTTTTATTGAAGTTGAAAACATTTCATCCGTTATCTTATTCATACATCATCATTTCATCATCAATCCATTTCCAACTCTCAAAACATTAAGAGGTTCTTGTCCCAAAGTTCTCTTTTAGATATTGCTTGAATCAAACACATCACATCACTTTTAGATTGTTTCTACATCTAGGATAAGCTCATCCTAAGAGACACATCTACGCAGGTTAAAACTAGTTCATGAGTGAATCCTCTCATTACTAGGTAGTTAAATCTATAACACATCTCAGATTTCTCTACACCTTATCACATCCAAACTTATCAAACAAACAAGCAATTCAAAGAAGGAATTTCGGTTACATCTACCTTAAAGTGCTAGAGATCTACATACCACACAATCCACCAATCATCAATTTCTCATTTCATCAAAAACTCATCATCATTTTCATGCAATTTCAACAAAGACTTATAAACAAAATGGCTCAAACCCGATCACAGTCACGGCAACGAGAAATAGAAATTGAGGAAGAAGAAGAGGAAAATCTCAATGAATTTCAAGAAGCACTTGGAGGAAATGCGAATGACGAAAACCCAAGTACTCCTACTCCTGCAACAATAGAAAGGGCTCAGCATAACCCTCTCTTTAATAGATTGTTTGACGAAATACTCAGGAGCAATGCAGATGCTCACTTCTTAAAACTCGCTCAAGAAGGAGCCAAACTCCCCTCAAACTTTGATCTTGCCCAATTAAGACAAGCATCAGAAAGACAAAATCGCCATGAAGAAGAAAGAGGTAGAGATCCCATCAAATATAACATTCCTCGAGGTAACCCACCACCTCCTCCTCCAAATGAAATGGAGATGTTGCGGCAACAAGTCGAGAATCTCGCCCAACAACTTCATAGTGGTGTCAAGACTAACCAATTCTCACTCAATGACATCTGTCCCTATCCTTTTGATAGGAATCTTTATATGCCACCCTTTCCACGAGGATTTGAAACACCCAAATTTGAAAAATATTGAGGAAAGGGGGATCCCCACGATCATGTCAGAGAATTTCATTCCGCTTGTCTTGAAGTGGCATATGAAGACACATACCTAATGCGCCTTTTTCCCCAAAGCTTGGGAGGAACAACCACATCATGGTTTTCCCGACTACTAGGTGACATTAGAACATTTGAGGAACTCATCCAGAAGTTCCTAGCACATTACTCTCATAACATTGAACGTGACATCACCATGGCTGATCTGTGCAACACCAAACAAAAACCAGGTGAACAATTCTCAGTATTCCTGCAACGATGGTGTCAAATGTCTAGCAGACGTTCTCTTCAGTTACCTGAATGAGAACTAGTGGAAATATTCATTTCCAACTTAAACGAAGAAATGGAATTTCACCTGGATGTCAAAGACACAGACTCTTTTAATGATATGATCACCAAGGGTTTGAAATGTGAAAGGGCACTCATCAAGAAAGGACTCATCAAAATCTTTAATGAACCAAAAGATGGTCCTCGCCCACGCTTCAATAGCAATAAACCAAACTTCTGGAATAAAAACAAGAATATCGTCAACGATGGGGTTGTGGATGCTCGGACTATTCAAAACGCACAACCTGTGGTTCGATTTGCAGGACAAAATCCTCCACCTCAAAACAACACAAATGTTCCTTCTAATCAAGGTCGCATCACATCTCATGATGAATCTAGACCTCGTCAGCAAAAACAGAAACGCACATACACTCCCTTAGGGAAACCCATTGAAACAGTATTGCGACAACTCATTTCTCAAAATTTGGTCACTCTACCTAAACTATCAAACTATGAGCCTCAGGTCAAACCGGCATGGTGGAGAGATACTGAACACTGTGAATTCCATCAAGGGAGAGGGCACAAGACAAGTAATTGTCATTGATTGAAAGATCTCATTCAGGATCTTATTGATCGAGGAGAAATTGAAATCGAAGGACATGACCCAAAAACAACAAATAATGATCATCTGATGTTCAAAAATCCACTTCCATCACAAGATCAAAGGGGTCCTTCCACTTCTAGGCGAGGCATTGATACCACTGATTATACACAGGCTGCGTATAATTACACTGTCAATCATCTATATGATGCCAATGAACAAGTTGCAACTATAACCTTCAAAAATCCCAACTCAAATTGCAATTTGGTTACGCGTCGTGGCAAAGTTACCATAAAGGCAGCTCCACAAGGCACCACCTCCATCCCAAAGCAATACAATCTTGTGGAACAATTAGACAAAACCCCTGTGCTTATATCCATTTTAGAGCTTTTGCGTCTATCGCCATCTCATAAAACTATCTTGGATCAAGCACTCCAAGAGGCATTAGTCCCTACAAATCTGAATATAGACCAATTTCAAGCCATGGTTGGAAGTCTAAAGTCATCACCTTGTCTCACTTTTTCCGAAAGTGACAACTCTTCCTTCCAACAACCTCATAACGCCTCACTCCACATCGAAGGATTTATTAACTAGCATAGAATCAAACGAGTCTTGATCGATAATGGAGCAGGCCTAAATATTTGTACACTGTAATTGGTCACAACATTGGGATATGCGGTAGAATCAGTGGATCCCCGTAAGAAGATCATGATCAAAGCCTATGATGATGTAGAGCGTTCATCCAAAGGAGCTGTGGTACTACCAATCCGAGTGGGCCCTGTGGTAAAGCACATCATCTATCAGGTTCTGGACCTTCCTCTGCCATATAATCTATTGTTAGGGAGACCTTGGATACATGCCATGCAAGCCGTTCCATCTACCTACCATCAATGTATCAAGTTCCCACATAATGGTGTAGAGATCACAATTTTGGGCGATGCAAATCCCTTTGCATATTGCCATAATATCAGCCATCAACCAGAGATTACCGTTCCTAATAATAGAGAAGCCATTTCTTCCACATCATATATAAGTCCCACTTCTCTTGCCAGTTCGAACACCACTATACCCAAGCAAGAAAAGCTTAAGATGAAGATAGCAGAGGAAGGTCCTTGGGAATACAACTTGAGTCAACTCTTTTGTGTGGGACAAATGCCCATTTCTCCTAGAACACATGGTAAACCACAACAGGTACTCCAGCAACCACTAATCATGCCTGCATGTGCTTTGACGCCTTTCATCCTTGGAAAGAGTCAAGAAGAAGAAACCCAAGATGAGGACTTAGCGGAATGGATCTATAAAGATCCCATCACCACTGATCTACCAGAAGTTAAACTTCTTATGGATCGGTATGGCAAAGGCCTCTTCATTATGCAAAGGATGGGATATGATGGTTAGAGTGCTTTGGGATATTGCAAACAAGGACGACATGAACCACTACTACCAGAATTAAAGCCCAAAGGTAATACAGGCCTAGGCTTTGAAAAAGAGATCTTTCCTAAACTCAAGTTCAAAGGAAGACCCAACAAACCATTTTGTCCGCCTACGACAAAAAGGACACCTTTCATCATTAAAGCAGCCTCAAGCACCATCCCAACTGCCCCATCGAGGCTCACAACCCCAACGCAACCATCACCAATGCCATTTATTCCACCAAATGAACCCGTAATCCCCCCAGCAGCACCATTAGCAGCAACAACTGTATTGAAACCCGCAGCAGCATCTATGGCACCAGCAGTTCCAGCAGAAACCATTGAGTCAATATTACCGATACTTCCCGTATCAGATTCCTTGATCTCCATCAACCTTCCTGCAGCACCGATCACTACAAAGGTGCATCAACCAATTACACCTGCAGTATTTAACTCAAAAGACATCCCAGTATGGTATAGTAATCGGATGCTGGAAAGTGACTCAGAGACCGACTCACATGAGTGGGAATTTGATTCTGTACAGCTTAATACTTCAGATGAAGAAGACACAACACCACCTCCACCACGTAAAGACATTCCTATTTATGGAGAAGCATAGATAAAGACCACTTGGGTTCCTGAACTGGAAACATCTTCCACAGACCTTATGTCTCATCCTACGCCTGATTCTGACAGTGAGAGTACCATCAACGACCTTCACCATCACGTCTTAACCCTCACTAATACATCTAACGCCCTTAACCTAATCGATGAAGTAATGCCCATTATCCACCCTAAACTCATCGAATGGAACCAGCCAAATCCCCCATGTCTTGACTTCTTCCAAAACGATGAGGCTATCATTGACTTTTTGGAATTAAGGGATAACCTACCAAGCAGGGATCACAAAGCTGGATTCGCCATTGAACTTAGTAGCGCAGCATACTTCGGGGTGGATGCCAAACCTTTCAGCTGCAAAAATATAACAATAAAACATGGATCTTCCAGTGAAAACCACACTATGGCCCTGTTTGATCCAACAAAAGTAAAAAGAAAGAGCATATCCAATAGTGAAAACCTCTCTGAGGCGCTTGAGGATGAAGGGTTTGACATTCTCCCTGATAGTACACAACAGGAACGATCAACGATTATCATTGAGGAAACCAAAGAATACAATGTGGGGACTCTTGAAAATCCTCATATCATACATTTGGCATCTCTTCTCACTCCAGAGGAACAACCTAAATTTATAGACTTCTTCCAGAAACGTCAGATCAACTTTGCATGGTCATATGCAGACATGCCTGGGCTTGATCCTGATTTAGTCATGCATCACCTCACCGTCGCAGAAGGAGCCAAACCTGTCAAGCAAAAGCTTCGTAAGATGCATCCTCAAATTGCAGTGCTAGTCAAAACAAAACTCAAGAAACTCCTAGATGTTGGTTTCATTAGACCAATTGATTATGCAGAATGGATCTCCAATATTTTGCCTGTCGACAAACCAAAAGGGGGCATCCACATTTGTACTAACTTCAGAGATCTGAATAAGGCCTATCCTAAGGATGACTTCCCCCTTCCAAATATCGACATCATAGTGGATCTGACAGCAGGACATGCCATGCTTTCACTCATGGATGGCTTTTCAGGATACAATCAAATAAAGATCGCACCAGAAGATCAACATAAGACAACCCTCACATGTCCATGGGGCACATATTGCTGGAATGTAATGCCTTTCGGTCTCAAGAACGCAGGAGCAACCTATCAAAGGGCAATGACCACCATCTTCCATGACATGATGCATACTATGATGGAAGATTATGTGGATGACTTACTAGAAAAATCACTCACCAGAGATGGGCATCTCCACATCTTAGATAAAATCTTTGATAGACTAGAACAATACCATGTTCGACTTAACCCAAAGAAATGTGTCTTTGGAGTAACCTCCGGGAAGCTTCTAGGGTACATTGTCTCAAGCAAAGGTATTGAGGTCGACCCAGCAAAGGTTAAGGCAATCATGGACATGCCACCACCAAAGAATATCATTCAGCTAAGGACATTACAAGGACGACTTCAATCCATCCGAAGATTCATTGCACAATTGGCTGATAAGTGTCACCCATTTACACATCTGCTACATAAGAACATCCGCTTTCAGTGGGATGCTTGATGCCAGCAAGCATTTCAAATGCTTAAAGACTATCTCATGAATCCACCATTGTTGATGCCACCAGATCCCAGTAGACCGTTGTTACTCTATATCTCAACAACAAGTACAGCATTGGGTGTACTACTGACACAACATAATGTAGAAGGAAAAGAGTGTGCTGTTTACTATATCTCTCGCACACTGGTGGGCTATGAACTCAATTACACACCTATTGAGCGAGCTTGCCTAGCAGTAATCTTAGCAGCTACTAAATTGAGGCACTATCTGTTAACACACAAGGTACAACTCATTGCAAAGATTGATCCACTCAAGTATTTACTCAGCAAAGCAGCATTGACAGGCCGTTTGGCCAAATGGGTGATGATTCTAAGTGAATTTGACATCGAGTATGTGGATCGTAAAGCTATCAAAGGTCAAGTTATTGCGGATCAGTTGGCCGATGCACCACTCATAGGCAGTCATCCTCTCATTTCCAATTTTCTAGATGAAGAGATATTCATGATCACAACAGCACAACCATGGAAACTATATTTTGATGGTTCATACACTAGGCACGGCTCGGGGGCAGGCATTCTGTTTATCACACCTCAGGGTGACAACATCCTGAAGTCTTACAAGCTCACATTTCCATGCACAAACAACATAGCAGAATATGAGGCCTTGATTATAGGACTCAGGCTAGCCGTACAATGGAAATTACAAGAACTACAAGTATGTGGCGACTCACAACTGGTCATTCGACAAGCAACAGATGAATATCAGACAAAGGATGATAAACTCATGCCATATAAGCAAATGGTGGACACTCTAAAGACATCATTCACTACTATCACTTTTGAGCAGATACCAAGAGATCAGAATCGATTTGCTGACGGCATGGCTACCATCGCATCTCTACTAGATCTTCCACAGAATTCAACATGCTACGAGTTCTTGGTCGAACAGCTTTGGATTCCCGCTTATGATATCCTCGAATCCGAAATGATATGTCACCTTGTCGGTTCTGAATCCCCATGGTACAGTGAATTTTACACCTATCTTCATGATCACACCCTTCCTCCCAACCAATCAAATAACCAACGTAAAACCTTCATTCGCCAAACTGCTCGATATACCATTATTGCTGAAACCTTATACCGTCGCGGTCTTGATGGTACTCTCCTTCGATTTCTGGAACAAGGTGAGATAACAAAGGCTTTGGAAGAAGTCCATGAGGGAATTTGTGGGACTCACTTAAGTGGTCCAACACTAGCTAAGAAACTCCTGCGCAATGGATACTATTGGCCATCTATGGAAAAAGATTCCTACTACTTTGTCAGGAAGTGCAAGAAATGTCAAGTTCATGGCGACCTGATACATGCACCAGCTTAGGAATTGCAACCAATCACAACACCATGACCTTTCTGTCAATGGGGCCTTGACCTTGTGGGTAAAATCCATCCCTCTTCATCCAACGGCCACAAATTCATTATTACTGCCACCGAATATTTCACAAAGTGGATCGAAGCTGTTCCACTTACCCAAGTTACCGGCAAGCAGATCACTTCATTCATCCTCAACTACATCATCTGTCGATATGGTGTGCCCATGTCCATCATCACAGATAACGATCTTCCTTTCAAAAATCAGGATATCCGTGAACTTTGTGAGAAATTTCATATCCAACACCGCTTTTCCACTCCCTACTACCCACAAGGCAATGGTCAGGCCGAAGCATCCAATAAAAACATATTGAGGATCCTCAAGAAGACAGTCAATGATGCTGGCTGTGATTGGCATGTTCAATTAAATCCAGCATTGTGGGCATATCAAACTAGCATTTGAACCCCTACAGGTGGAACTCCTTATTCGTTGGTTTATGGTGCAGAAGCTATCTTGCCTATTGAGGTCGAGATACCATCATTATGAGTTTCCTTGCATAATCTGATAGATGATGAAGCTTACAGAGTATCTCGTCTTCAAGACTTAGAGTTACTTGATGAGAAATGACAAGCTACGTACAATCATTTCAAAGCCTATCAGCAGCGCATGAGCAGAAGCTACAATCACCGCGTTAGACCTCATACATTTGAGGTAGGTGATCTTGTTCTCCAAGAGAATCCTCGTAATCAACCAAACAGAGAACATTAGGGCAAGTTTGAATCAAACTGGCTGGGCCCATATGTTGTCACTACTGTGTTCGGGTCTGGGGCATATCAGTTGGCTACATCAGAAGGAGAACCACTTGCAGATCCAATCAATAGCATGCACCTAAAACGGTTTTATACCTAAGGTGTATAGAGCATCAGGCTCCCCTACATACCAGAAAATACCAAAAACATTCAAAAAAATGTCCTGAAGAAGATACAAAAACACCAAAAAGAGTAAGAGAAAAATCATGCATCCAAACGGTGAACAACCACTCCGATGGCACCTTGGGTAAGTGCGATGGTGAAAACCTGGCAAACAGGTGCCACTCGTAAAGGCAATGGCTCCAGTATCTTTCAAGCTTGTTGCGATCACATTCATACACACATCCATCCATCCGAAACGATGGCTTGTTATTCATCTGCAATTAAGAAAATACTCCATGCATCTGACAATCCCGCTTTTTCATAGTCATGTCTAAACTGGGGGCAATGCCCTTAACCTATTGATGGAAGTGGATTCTACATTGTCTTATGATTCATTAAGTTCTTCATTCAAGCAATCATCAAAATACCAAAAACATTGGAAAATGTCTCAACAAAATACCAAAAACATTGGAAAATGTCTCAACCAAATACCAAAAACATTGGAAAATATCTCACAAAAATCCAAAAATATTCAAAACTGTTTCGCAAAAATCCAAAAACATTCAAAAACAATCATCACAAAATCCAAAAACATCGACAAACCATTGAAAAATCCAACAAAAACATGGCAAACACTTTGTATATACTCATCCATGCAGATGCCAAAACAAACATTGACAAACTACTCACACAATGACCATTTATCAATCGACCACACAATCAACATCAACACTCAAAACTGTCTTCAACAAGGATGCATCCTTCCTTACCCAAACAAAGACAAAAGTGACGTTTTCTTTGACAAGAAAATTATGTTAAAGCTATCAAATACTTGGTTGATTTGTGAGTACAATCATTTGTTTATCTGTATCAGGATCTTTCGACATTGTTTTTGTTTTGTTTGCGCATTATTTCTGATGAAGTTCTGGGGCATGTACTAATGGTGTCTATGTGGGAAGTTCACTAAGCTATGTGATCATAGGCAAAAATGCAGTCATAGATCATTACGGCTTGCTGACTATAGCGTATACCTCGACCATATGGGCATGAACTATTACCAAGGATCCATATTCTTTATTCTTTATGTATATACTGTTGGTTTGCAGGTACAATGCTCATTCTTTGGTTCCTCCTCATCCAAATTGGATAAAGGTTTTATCTCTTATTACGGTATGCGCTTGTCTCAGGATATGATTAGCCTAAGATCAAGGAAGACGATCCAAGTCATGCATGAATGAAGATAATCCTTGTCTGTTCCGCAAGCAATACTCTGGTCGACTTGACCCTTATATCAAGTCGTTTGTATTAGCTTGCTATATTAAAATCCATGTAAGGAATACTCAGGGCATCTTGAATCATTATGTCAAGATGCTTGTATTCTCTTCCAACATTTTAAAGCTCAATGATGAAAATAGAGCACTATGGATCGTCACTTCATCTCATCTGTTTATATATTGCATTCCATTGCATATCACCCATCCATTCACTCATTCATATATATGATTTATATGCAAAATGTGAAAATTAAGCTGATCTTGGATACAATCACGACCGAGTACTTTGATACATCATCAATGCATCATGCAAAGTCTTAAAAACCTTGCATTCCTCATGGTCATATCATCATCACATTTAGTTGCATCTTGCATTAAGTACATTCATGTCATTTTTTAAAACTTAACATTGCATATAGTTCATTTTGGACATTAATTTTCATTAAATCATTTGCATCATTGCATCAATCATAAATAATTAGATTCATTCATGGGATTAAATTGTCTCTGATTATATTAAGTCCTTTACTAGGCATTCATATCGCGTCAATTATCCATCATCATTTTATCATCCTTTATCATTTCTTATTGTATACACTCATTTATTCATTTAGTGAGAAAGTGCATTCATTCATCCAGTAACTAAGTATCTTATTATGTTCATTTTAGGATTCATTCACATTGCATTCATTTATCCTCTTTTTAATTGCATTAAGGTGCAATTATTAAAACATTAGTTATAGTATCATCACATTATCATTTATACTTAAAAACATATTTAAGCATTTAGAATCATAAATCCCTTTGTTTACAAAACATTGGTTTTTAACATTTCATATCCATTTTACATACGCATCCATTTAGGCATTATCATATAAACATTTGTACTTTACATTTTGTTTATCCATATTTGCATTCATTTAACAAAAACATCTAGATGCATATCCATACATAACATCATTCATTCAACCATTGCATTAACATCATCGCATAAATCATCTCATCATTATATTGCAATAGGAAACACCAAAATCCTGTTCATAAATTATCATAAGCATACATCACCATCATGGCATTACATACATAAAGCATTGCATCAACAAATCAAAACAAATCATACATAAACCTGCATTCATATGTCAGTAATCCAACATCGTACATCATCATAAACACATACATATAAGAAACATCTCATCAAATGCATACATATACACATATCCATCTAAACAATAAACTCATCATCCTGCATAAACATCCATATAAATCAAATGCATATCATCAAAATATGGGATCTCCTCATATATCTCATCTCATATATTAGAGTACAATGAAGTCTACAAAATCGGCTACCAAGAGCCATCCAAGATACAGTCCAAAAAAAATAAAAATAATAAACAATGATACAAATACATATATGCATGAATGCTCTCTCAAATGCCACTCTGGCCAGATGCTGTCCCAGCACCTCCACCTGCTCCACCACTGGTGCCTGCACCACCTGATCCATCTCTCCGTGGAGGCCTCATCGAACCACCACTCCCTCCTGCATCCCCTGATCTCTCCCTCCTCAAAGGACCCATCACACCCCCACTGCTCTGCACCCTTTGCGACCGCTCTGATCTGGCCTGCCACATCTGCAAATAGCTAAGAGCTTGTTGACTAACTGGCACCACCTGCTCATATAAACCCCGCCAGTAGTCTATCTCCGCCTGTGCTTGCCACATCTCCCTCATCACCTCCCCTGTAGGCCCCTGTGCTCCTACTCCAACCCGCACTCTCTCCTGCAGCTCTGCCAATCTCTCCACTGCAGTATCCCTCTCCCGCAGCACCACCGTTATCTCTGACTCTCGTGCAAAAAGCTGCACATCCCTAGCTGCCACCTCCACCTCCAAATCCTCTATCCGGGTCTGCAAGCGTACTATCATGTGATCCCGCAGATCTCCAGTAGCTCCCCCCTCGGTATCCATAGCTGCCTCCCCTGCACCACCCTCTCCAGTAGTCCCCTCTCCTTTGTTTATTGGGATCTCTCTCTCCACCCCCCTCCCACTCAGCTGAACTCCTCCTGGCATCAATGGTCCCTGTGATATCTGTAGAGGCAGTCTACCTCTCCCTCTCCGCTGACTCCGCATCCCCAATCCTCCACCTCCTCCACCTCCATCTCCTCCACCACCTCCTCTTGCACCCCCTCCACCTCCTCCACCTCCTCCTCCTCCTCGACCTCCTGCCCTCCTCCGGCCCCGTCCTCGTCCCCTCTCATCCTCAAACGCTGGGATCGGCTCTGCTGGATCCGATATCCGTGGGATCGGGTGTGCTACCCAGTACTGCGTATACTCATCTGTCACCCCTGCATCAACGACCCTTGGTCGTAGGTCCCATGGCCTCGCCTGCAGTGTCCGAAACTCTACCAGTGCCTGATCATAAGGTAGCACTGGACCCCATGCATACCTCTCTCGAATCACCCGCGCATACTCTCCAGATCCATTGGGCAGTCCCTGCTGCCGTCTGAACTGCCTCATCACTCTCCCGGGCACCTGTCTCTCTACATGGTATGAGGTCCTCCCAATGAGGAATCGGGTCATGAAGACATACAGCAGTGCCTCTACATCATCATCCCATGGCTCACACTCCAAGTATGCTGCCATATCACTGCATCCAGGTCATCCAATGCCCGCCGCCACCACTCTTACTTCCCCAAGTGGGGCTGACTCATCATGCCACTATACATAAACATGTACGGCTGATCCACCGCACGGAATTTAAGACTCACTGGTCGAGTCACTCGTAGGTGCTCCCAAACCCAAATATGTAGCAGCGTCATGCCCACTGCTAAGGAACCCCTCCCTCGGTACACTACCTCATGAAGCTCCTGGTATATGTGCACTAGCACGGACGACCCCCATGCAAATCGGGTCCCCTCGGTCATCATCATCTCGATAACCTGTCCCCATTCCACCACCAACCCATGTGACCGCCTGTCTAGACACAACAGCCCTCCTACAATACCTAACAAAACTGCTGGAAGAGGCTCATATAGTGCTGCTATATCCTCCCACATGATCGAGCCATCATCAATGAACATATCCTCCTCAAAAATCCTCTGCACTGAGAGAGTCCCCCAGGATCTATCATATGTCACTAGCTCTCCTCGAATCGAAATCCGCAGGATGCGCCACATATCCTCCAAGGTCACGGTCATCTCCCCCTATGGCAAATGAAAGGTGCACGTCTCACTGTGCCACCGCTCTGCCAATGCTGTGATCAGACCGTGATTCATACGAATCACGGGCATGTGCATCACCTCGTATAGACCAGTCGCGACAATGCAGTCTATCTCTGCCTGTGTCAATCGATCCCGCAACCCCTGTGTCGCAGGATGACGCTCCCGTAACTGCAACATGCGCAGCTCCTCCTGCACATAGACATTCATCAATCACCATCAGTTGTTTTGTTTTCAAACTTTCTTAAGTTTAAAGCTAGACTATCAACAAATACTTTGATCAAGTATCTTCGGGTCTCAACAGGTAAGCAATCATGGCCACCTAGACTTCAACAGGCATTTATCCTAACAAATGACCTAAGTCTCATCAAGCTGCTATGGTTCAAAACAACTCCCACTTCACCTCGCCATCCATCAATCATTGGCATCAGGAGATTTTTGTCATCCAAACTAGGGCATCTTTTTATCTTAAGACAAAAGCGCTATTTAACCAACAAAAGTGCTAGTTTTTCAACAATAGCGCTACAACCCTAACAACAACGCTCAATCAGCTATACAAAAGCGCTCAAACTGCAAAAGCGCTAAAACAACTGCCTAGTAGCGCTACTTAAAAACAATAGCGCTCAATTAAGCCCTCAATAGCGCTAAAAGTGCAAAAGCGCTAAAACTTGCATACAATAGCGCTAATGCAGAGCAAAAACGCTCAAACAATGAGACAATAATGCTATTGCGGCACAATAGCGCTAGTTTATGGAGCAAAAGCGCCAAAACCATAGTTCCAACACTCTTGCTCCGACTTGACTTGGACTCAGCTAAAAACCTATCAAAAATGCCTAAAAATTAAGTTTTCGAATTTGCGTACCGTTGGTCCGTAGTCATCTGGGCGCTGGAATCGACGGACTCGCTTGAATCTATGCTCGGTGATCGGAATCAGCATCCTGGCTGCTCCTCGCTCCTCTAAATGTCCCTATCAGAGCTCTGATTTTCAATTGGTCGCGGTCACAAATGATCCTGTTTTCGCCCATTTCACCCCATTTATACCCTTCGCCGTCACCGTAACTTCTCCCCGGTCATCGCCGTGGTCCCCGTGAACTTCCCGAGCCCCCATTTCTCCATTCTTCCCCCGTTTTCTTCTATTTTTTCACCGTTGTTGCTAATTTCTTCTATTCTACCTCCCCTCCACTTCTCATTCTTTTTCGAGAGATCGCCCGATTTTTCGAAATTTTTCAGCTCATCTCTCGAGGGGGCATACCACCCATTAAATTAACATTTTATGGGGCATTTTCTTCACACCAATTTTTCTTTCTTTGAAACGATGCGATAAACCGCACCATCTCAAAGAGGGGCAAATGTAGTCACACAAATCTGTCCAGCTTAATTAAATAAATATTCGCTATTTATTTGATTAAAAATCCACTAGCCATCAGTTAATTAAATTAATATTTAATTAATTCATCCCCAAACATTCTTCTATTAATTAAATAAATTATTCAATTTATTTTAATTAATTCATTAAACCAAATACAAATCAATTAAATAAATAAAATCTATTTATTTAATTAAATCCCCTTTTCCTCTTTTAAATAAATTAAATAAAACATTTATTTAAATCATTATCCCCATCCCACTTGCATTTTCCTACAAATGCAACTTGCACACATTTATTGAAATAAATTAATTTATTTTTAATAAAATCCTATTTTCCCTCACCCACCAAATCCACTTGCAAAATCTAATCCCCTTCTAGATTCTTCTAACCCCTCCCTAATTAACCTAATCCATCCCCTAATTATTGTCACATTCCTAAGCAAAATGGAGTCACTTCTCAAAGACTCCAAAGTCTTTGAAAAGCATTTAATGCTTTGTGTGTTCAACAAATTAACCTCCAAAGTCTTCCAAGACCACTAATGGCTCTTACATGACCATTTATGGCTCTTACATTACCATTTATGGTTATTTCAAACTTGTCCCCCCAAACATTTATTGTTTTGACCATATTCCTCTATTTCACATTTGCACAAGAGTTTATCCATTGGATAAAAGCTTTATTCTTTGAATAAAGAGTTTATTCATTCAACCAACCTTGACTTTAACTTCCAAGGTCATGTTAAGCATTTAATGCTTATTCCCTCTCCTCTCAACCTATCTCACATTGACACTTGTCATCCTGGGATTGGGTTGAAAGCCCTCACATGGATTTGAAATCATTCAATCCTGACCCTTGTTGAGATTGTTCAATCTCAACCATCCATTGCTCCATTTTTCCTATAAATAGAGCCCATTTCTTCATAATCCAGATCCTGAAAACTTGTATGCATTTAAGCTATAGGCATTTTTAGAGAGCATTTTAGCATAATTATCTAATATCTTGTCTTTTTGATAAAATAAATCATTTTAGCATCAATAGCATAGTATTAGCTTTTCATTTCACATTTGGAGCACAATACTACAATCTCAATCCTCCATAAGCATCCATAGTGCAAAAAGCTGTTGAGAGCTACACTATTTTGGAACTTGGAGAGGAGAGGAACAAGGGAGAAAGGAACCAAGACCATGCTAAGAGGCATTTGGAGATGTCTCATTATCTTTGTTTATTTAGTTAGATATATTAGCATATTTTTAGTGTCTCTCTTGGTATGTCTTTTTAGATTAGTTTTTGATTGACTAACACTAACGATCTTTTGGTTTTCATGTGTTGTTTGTCATTTGCTAACCTTGCCCATTTATGAAGGCATCACTTTCACTTGCCATGTGTTTTGCACTTGACTAGGTTAGATGTACATTTTAGAACCTTTTTAGTAAAGTGTGTGGGATGATTGGAGCAAAGAGGGCTTGTTATGGTTTCACTGACTCACTTCACACCGTTCAAACCCTTAATAGAGTTGTAGAAGAAGAATTAAATCCCCAAGGGCTTCATTTTAATAAATCTCATAAGAAGCAAGAAAGTATCTGGAAAAGATTGCACCAAGAAAGGATAAAAAAAGTTAACATATTATCAGAGTATGACTCAATATCTATAGATGATAAAATTAGAGAAGCCCTCAAGATAGGATTGAAGGATGCATAAGACATGTTATCTTCTCTTGGCATGCGCCAGAGAAATCCACACAATCTTCTTGGTGGGTTAAACCATGGATGGAGGACCAAAAATATCCAACATTCCATGTTGTGGATGAAGTAGTTGATGACTCTTCACCAACTCATTCCAACTCTATATTCCAATATATGTCTTCAATGACACACAATCATGGTGAATTGCAAATAATGGAAAGTTAGTGGAGGCATGACTTTGATGAAAATTTAGATTCCATTGATGAAAATGTAAAAAAATCTATAAAACCAGTGGTAGAGCTTGATGGTAAGGATACATTCAAAGCTTGTTTGGTTAGTTAGTTGAATGGAAATCCAAGGTTATCCAAAGATAGGTTGATTAAAGTGAGGAATGGGGTCTACTTTAAGCAAGATGAGAGGGCCCCCACAAAAGGTTGTTTCAATTAGCTTTGGAATTGGATCAGATTGTGGGGTGTTGTTTGAGAGCAACTCAATACCTCCCACTAAATGTATTGCAAGAACTCAAAGTACAAGACATAGTGTTTCTTGTGGAACCTGGTATATTGGAAGGGTTAAAAGAATATGGAGGAGGGATGGAAATAGGGTGTTTGATTACCATATTGACATCGACATTTTCAATAGGTCAGAATGCTTCAAACTTCAATTATGTTGGTACAATAGAATAAAGGGGAAACACATGTACATTTATGATTTAATAGATCATGCTTTTGTGGAACTTGATTATGTCATAACAACAACCAACTTATCTTACAATGCTAGGAATGGTACATACAAATTAGAAGAAAGAGATCACAACTTCTTTTCAGATTTTGTTAGAAATTTGAACAAGGTGTATTTCTAAAACATTTTACTTTTTCGTTCCCTATGTATTCCCATATTTTATATTGTTTAAAAATTATTCTTTTTATCAAATCTAACATTAGTTTTATACTTTTTGGCTTCAAGTGCAATGAATGTTTTCAATGGTGAATGCTTGGGTTAATTCAATCAATTTGTTGCTACCTACATCTTGGTGTAATTTTTTGATTACAGAACAAACAGGTTTTGAAGGGACCCAAAACCCTTGAACAAAAAATTACATCAAAAAGCTTCATAAAGATAAAACAGTTCCATTGCAGCCCCAGAGACAACAAAAAACCAACACTAAACCAACAACAAGGAAAAGGTCAATAAAAAGGAAAGAAGCTAGTGCAAGTTCATAAGGGCCTCAGTGGCCTCAGCTTCCAACTGTGTCATGTCCAAAGCAATTTTATTTAGCTCTTGAATATCCTGATTAACATTTTTCTTCTTCAGGTTACCCCTCATTCTCTTGCACTGTTCCACTGTTTCGTCCATCTTTTTGTCCAGAAATTCAACATCCACAACAATACCTTCCTGGTGGTAGGATTCTAACTTTCCAACCATAATATTAATACTCTCAATCGAGCTCTTAATGAATTTGTGACTGAAGGTGAAAAGAGATATCAGATTTTCATTAAGTTTTTGAAATTTGTTTTCCATCTTACTCAATCTCCCTTCAAAATCTTTCTTAAGTTTTTCCTCTAGCTGAGCAATCCTGCAATCATAATCTTATTTCATATCACTGACTATTCCCATATTTTTCTACATAGAATCGTTAATGGCCTTTCTTTGTTCCACCGTCCATTGCACATTAGTTTGTGAGTCTTATTAATTGCTAACGGCCATCATTTTCAAATTGATGTCTTTGATTTCATGAGTGTAAGGAAGTTAAGTAGCGGAAACAACTTCCTACACTAACCTTGAGAGGAGGGTAATGCAAAACTTTTTCAGATTGTTACAACAGTTACAGAAAATAGAAATAGATACAATAGCATTCATACCACAACACAATGATTTACGTGGGGAAAACCCTTTCGGGAGAAAAACCCCACCCTCCAAAAGCAGCTCAATATTTTATTCAGCAATCAAAAACAGATTACAAAATACTTGCAGAGCAAGCTCTTCGCAGGAGTACCACTAATCAGAGATTCAGAGGCAACTCAATAGCCATAAGACTCTTACACACAACCTCTATCTCACACACCTCATAAATAGGAGATACAATACAAGAAACCGTCAAACGGTATTACAAAACCATGGGCTAAAATCACCCAATAAGGTGTAGCCGACCTTATCTCCCTTCTATGACATGTTAAAGCACACATCAACACGTGTTGCTCCCTTTTACAGCTCATTTATGTATTCGATACAAATTATTTTTCCTATTTCAGGAGTACAAACTTCCGGAGGCCATAACTTGAGAACCGGGTGTCCGATTGATGAACCGTTTGAAGCGCCGGAAAGCTCGTGAAGTGCTCTATCACCTCGTAACCCGCTTCGCCGGTTACGGCAACTTTTTAGGGCGTTTCGGAGCCTCTAAAGTCCCCAAAATTAATTTTAAACATTTTATTGCACCCCTCCAAGACGAAAACTTTAATATCTTCAAAACTAGCTGTGATCTTGCGACGCAACTTTACCGGAATGCTTATCTAGCCAACCAGAAGCTTCAGGGAGAGTTTCACACCATTTCGTGCTCAAATAAAAACTTACTATAAATAGTAACCTCACATAAATGCAAGGTTGAGACACCATTTTTCCCAACAATGAGACACCCATTTAAGCATCCTGAAATTATCAACAACCGCATCATGGGATACTACCAGAACATTGTTAGGATTCTCCCTTTCCATATTGAGGAAATAAGAGTTGGCATTTATCTCTTTCAGGAAAAGGGGCCTTCCACTTTAGCTTGGCACTTGGATAGATTTATTTGAGAGAGATTGATGAGAAGGAAGGGAATGAGTAGAGGACATAGGGGAAGCTCTGCCATGTTTAGATTGATGGCCACTTTTCAATGAGGACTCAAAATTAGAGTCTCAACCTTCCAAATCTGTGTTCCAATCTTCCTCATCTAAGGAAAGACTAATATGGTCCCTTTCCTTAGAGTCATTGGAGGCTTCAGAAACCCTAGCCGAGGGGGAGGGTAGGGTTTTGATGTACTCGTGAATGAGCAAAATCAAACCACCATGCAACACAGGGGAATTATTCTTCCTATGGTCTGTAATGCTATCGTTAATAGAATCCATCCAATAAAAGGGGAACAAAATTTTCTTTTTATACCTAAAATGATTTAGTAGCACAAAATTATGCTTGTAGGCCCTAGTAAATCTTCCATCTAGGGTGATATACTTCATCAAAACCACTAAAATAAAGCACCAACTGAATTTGATTCTACCACTATCATAGTTTCTTTTGTTAACCTTTTCCAGCTTCTCTCTTTCTTTCTCGAATATGTGGAATTTCTTGGCTACAACATCCACCATTTTCCTATCCTAGTATAACTTTGCCCCTTCCATAGAGAGACCCATGACATTTGCAATGAGTTTCTCATCAATCTCCACCGTCGACTTCAATTCTAACTTTTCCATCCTTGAAACCCTTAGAAAATTTCTTTGTCACATTTGCATGAGTGTCATGTAATCTTTCAATGAAGGGAGTAATTCCACCTCTATCTAGGATGTGCCAAATTGTTTTGTTTTTCTTAAGCTCCTCACAATTTAAAGGCTTAACCATCTTCCTCTCTCTCCACCCATGGAGTCGACAATGGCAGTATTGAATAGCGTTGAATGGTTGCAGAGCACTCTAGAATGAACCCAGAAAGCATGTGAAACAAACAAAAATAACACCAGAATGACACAATTAAAAAATTGGATTGCGAGCCATCAAAATAGGATCTTTTGTGATCATTCAAAATTTGTCTCCCCTAGGACAAATCATATAACATTAAGGCATTTATTTCAGCTAAAAGAGTATCACCAAGTCCCCATACCTTTTCATCATTACTCATAACTCCAAGATTAGCAAAGTAATTGACCAACCCATTGGCTTCCCGATAGGAATGAGAAATATTATAGTTTTGGAAGCTTTTTAATAAATCCCTTTCTTTCTCAATACATCATTTAATATTCGAAGAGGGTTTATACTTACCCAAAAGACATTGGATAATGTTATTAGAGTCCCCTTCTAACCATACTGCCTTAGAGTTAATTTTTTTAGCCAAGAGAACCCCATGGTAGGCGACAATTGCCTCAACAAGGATCTTATTTTTTGCCTTCAGGTTCTTCACCTCTTGTTCAATCTTTTCACTTTCTTTAGACTTCAGTTTTAATGTCTCTTTCAGGAGCTTCTCTATCTTGTCCTTTTCCTCAATCTTCTGCATCAGATCTTTAATAATCTCATTCACCCGTTTCAACTAATTTTTAACCTCCTTATGCCTCAACTTGAACTTCTATATTTTCTCTCTCAGCTTCTACAAACATTCATTTTCCATCTTCACATTTTCCTTCAATTTTTCATTCTCTGTTTCAATGGTTTCCAAATCTTAAAGAGCTATATCTTCAAATCTTCATCCATCTGAAAATATTCTCCCAAGCATTTAGGTGCAATGAATCAACCAATATGGATCTCCCTCAAGTGGTTAAGTTTTCCAAACAAGGGACCAAGGCTCCGATACCAATTGTTGATTAGGTTGAAAGCACCATAATACTGAGGAGAGGGGGGTTAATCAGTATTCCCAAAGATTTAAAATAACAAAATTTTCACCAATTATAATTGTTATCAAACACACTTTACTAATATAAAGTAATTAATACATAACAGACATGAAGAACACAACCACAAGATAAACACTGGATTTTATAAGTGGAAAACCTAAATGGGAAAAACCATGGAGGGTGTTAACTCTCAAGAGAATATAACTAGTTATAGTTGAGTTTACAAAGGGGTGGCTCATTGCTAGATTAGAAAAATGGCTTATTGTCGGACTGTTCACTATAGATATACAAAAGATGGCTAACTATCTGAATGCTCACTACAACTGGAAAGGTTGAACTAAAAAGGTTTGCATCTCCAAATGCATGGGATCAGTTCCAAGTTTAAGCTCAGATTACAAATCTCAAACTCTATAGTAGATAAAGTTAGAGTTCTTTGTACAACTATCCTACAGCAGGTCCAGTAAAGGACTACTGCACTACTGCAAGACTTATTGCCTTTGTTGACTGCAAATCACACTTCATACACTCTGCTATCTTTGTTTCCAGTTATCTTTCACACATTACTCACCTTCACTCAAACACTCACTTATTCGATATATCATACCACAACATATGTATATGTATATATACTAGAGGGTACATATACAAAATAGTGTGTCGACCAAGACTAAAACATGACCAATATGTCATGTCAGCCTCTGCAAGGCTTATACACACTTCCTTTTTATACTCTGATTATCAATGCATATACCAAGATTACCAAAAAGGGGCAGGGTCATTTGGACCCAAGAATACCAACCCATTATCACAAGATTTGTCCCAATATCTCCAAAAGGTAAACTCCACACAAACCAATGAACCACAACACAAAACTTGAAGAGATACTTTTGATAATTACCAAAAGTGTTAGCACTGGGACACATAACTCATACCGGGATCAATAAGAACTCCTAACTTTGGGATGCCAGGATCAATGATAACTCAATGAAACCAAAAAAATCATCATCTAGAGTTGTCCATGGTGCATAATAACTTCTAAACAAAACTGCAACAACTAAACTACACATGTACATATTGACTGCATACCATCCTTTCATACAATAGTATAACATATATAACATCCATAATATTCAAACTAATATCTGAGCCTCAAAACTGTCCAGTCCAAAACTGGATGAATGGTTTGACATCAATGAGAACATTATTCACGTCTAACACTAATAACCTAAGCACTATCAATAATATGTGTAGGAAAATTAAATACCCCCTAGCATAAGGAAAAGTAAAAACCTACACTAACCCCCTCTTAAGTGTAGCTTAGGTGGGTGAAAATATGGGTCCTGAAAAGTGAGGTCATGTTAGGTACCCATATACATAGAATCCTCCCCCAAAAGAAGATTCTCCCCAATAAGAGGAATAGCCCCCCTATATAGTGAGAGAAAAAATAAAGGACTAAGAAGCCCACCTTGAAGTAAACAATTGTTGCATCCCAAGCAAAGATATCAAATAAAGGAACTTTCTTTTGGTGAAGGTTTGGTGAAGATCTGTGTAGTTTTCTCTAATGTAGAATAATACTTAAGATCAATTATACCTTCCTAAATCAGCTATTGAATGTAGTGCATATGTATCTCAATGTGTTTCGTCCTTTGGTGATGAACTGGATTTCATGAGATCTGTATAGCACTCTAATTATCATAAAAGATGATGGTAGGATTTTTGATTGGAATACCAAACTCAGTAAGAATATTCTGAAGCCAAATAACTCCAGTGGTGGCATTGACTGTCCCTCGATACTCATCCTTTGTTGATGAAAGAGTAATTCCAGGTTGCTTCTTGCTCAACCAACAAGTTGGACTGGAACCAAGTGAGAAGAAATACCCTGAAATGGACTTGCAATCCTAAGATTTACCTACCCAATCTAAATCTGTATATCCCACCAAGTTAATATTCATGCCTGCTTCATACAAAATTTTATAATTGTGAGTACCCTAAATGTAGTGGAGGATCCGCTTAGTTGCTTTCCAATGCAACTCATGTCACGACTCTCACATGAATCTAGAGATGATTCCCACAACATATGAAATATTAGGTCTCATATGAGTCACATAGATGAGGCTCCCAATAAGCTATTAGTAATATAAACACTTGGCATCAACCAATGGTGAAGAGCACTTAGCCTCAAGTATGACCCTTGACAAAAATGGAGTTGGTGTAGGCTTACAGTCAACCATGCAAAATCTAGAGATCATATCAAGTACATACATGGGTTGTCCAAGGAAGATACCTGAAGATGATTAAGTGATCTCAATCCTTAAGAACTAATGTAGAAGACCCAAGTCTGACATAAAAAATCTATCATGTAGAGAAGGTTCAACTACCTTGATGGTGGATTAGTGACTCCTTGTGATCAACAAGTCATCAACATAAAGAACTAGAAATGTGAGAGTATCATCCTACTAAAGAGTGTGAACATTTGGATCAGATTGGCATCAAGTGAACCAATTGTTAGAAGAAATGAATTCATCTTGGCATACCAAGCTCAAGGAGTATGTTTGAGGCCATAAAGAGACTTTTGAAGTCGACATACAAGTGAAGGATCCTGAACAAACCCCTGTGGGTGCTCCATGCATATTTTCTCCTGAAGGTGACCATGAAGATATGCACTCTTCACATCAATTCGATGAACTTCCCAATGATGGGGTTTAGCTATAGCAAGGACAAGTTGAATGGAATTCATTTAAAAAATTGGAGCAAAAGTCTCAAAGTAAACAATCCCTGGAACTTGGGAAAATCCTTTTGCTACCAAGCGAGCCTTATACTTATCAACCCACCCATCTATTGTAAATTTTGTTTGATAGATCCACTTGCATAGAACAAGTTTCCTTCCCTTAGGAAGAGGAACTAAATCCCATGTGTGATTCATTTCCAAGGATTTAAACTCTTCTTGAATTGCAACATCCCACTCGAGAAGACTTGAAGATTCTCAAAAAGATTGTGAATCAGAAGCTGAAGCAATGAAGAGATGCACAAAGCTTGCTAAAATTGTGACCTTGTTCTTCTATTATTTGATGGATCACAAAGCCAATCTCTTATTGACTCAAATGTTTGTCGATCCCAAAGAGGCATTGAGTTTGGAGAGTCAGGCGGAGAATCATCAACCCCTAAATGATGACTATGAGAGGAATGCAAATCCTCATCATCATTATCACCATCTGAAGTGGAGGAAAAAGACTCCTCATCAAGATTAGGAGGATTAGTATCCTCTAGAGAAGCATCATCATGATGCAATGTCTCCAATGTGACAGTGGATGGAGAATTGGTGTGAGAAGAACTAGAAAAACTCTCCTCAAAACAAACACTCCTCTCAATGAACAACTCATGAATAGTGGGATGGAGAAGTCTATACCCTTTGACATCATCTGGATATCCAACAAATATACAAGGCTTTCTCTGCAAACTCATAGCCTTGCATTTCTCTACACAAAGGAAATCCTCAAATGTTCCTTCGCTTACATCAACAAACCCTCTCCCATGCACTTCAACAAGAGTGTCATCACCTGTTAGTATGGTAGGCATAGAACATGGCTTTAAAGAGGTGAAATCATCTTCTGAAGAAGCCATGTGATGTGAAGCACCCAAGTCAATTATCCAGGAATTGGGTTGTGAAGCAACAACTAGGGCCTTACCCTTTCCTTTCCCCTTTCTCTTATCTATGTCCTTTGAAGATCCTTCCGATGAACTTTTTTGATTGAATCAAGCACCTTAATATTATTCTTTCCAAGAAGATGTGAAAGGTGATCAATTTTTTTCTTTAAACAATTATGTTCATTATGACCAAGGAACTTACAATAGGAAAACTTGACATTCTCCTTCTTAGGTTGTTCACCTTTTGATGAAGAGGTATGATTATCTACTTTTCAAGTAGCAATTCTTTTATCTTTCTTCTTCTCTCCTTGGTTCTATTGTTTCTTATCTTTCTTACAAGACCCTTTTTTTTTCTTTCGTGCTTTGATTTATAGCTAAGGCATGTGACTAAGAGGGTTTTATTGTACCCATTTTAACCAAGTTGTCCTACTCCCTAGTGAGTTTTGCAACAAAATCATCTAGAGATGGCATTTTGATTGTGGTACCTAGGGCACATTTTGTAGCATAGAATGTAGAAACAAACACTAAATAGTTAGGACCAAGCTTAGAAAGAATACTCAAGATCACTTTCTTATCATCTTTCTTAGTTCCACACTATTCAACTACAATCTTACAGACTTGAGTTTTGTGAAGAAGTATCGTGCAGTGTCAAAATTGGTTGGATTAAACCATATGAGTTCATTCTCCAATTGATGACCTCTTAGCTCATCCTTCTTACCAAAGAGGTTTTCCAATGTGGTCCACACTGCATTTGGTGAAGTGACAGATTCAATGTAAAAAAGAAGGTCAAGAGATCCTGACATGCACAGTATCAAAAGCTTCATCACATTTATTAAACCATTTAATTTTTTGCAACATCCTGAGGTTCAATTTCAAGTCCCATAATGACACGATGATATCCACGTCTTTTTAGATATATTATCATCTTAGATTTCCATTCAAAATAATTATATGGTGTTAAAAGAGGAATTGTAGATGCATCCATGATAACAAAAATGAAGATTGCAATGAATCACGAAAAGTGCAAGAAAAAGACACATGAGACACCCCTCCCTTTCCACTAGTCTCAAAAATCATCCACCCAAAATATTACAAGGTTGACACTTTATAATTAGTGTGTTTACAAGGCCTTTTATCAGATTACAATGCTTTTGAGGCTCTAACAACCAAAAATAGAATTTTTTAATACAAATTAATTTTATACTAGATCTGAAAAATTAGCTTTACAGGTGTGTAATATTCTTCAATACTTTTCAACAACTATTCATTTTTAAAAATAGAGTTGTAGATGAAAGATATGACCTATTCAAGGGAAAAAAAATGCAGTTGATTCAACCTAAAATATCTAATGAAAAATTATAGAATTTTTTAATGAAACTTGTATGGATGGAAAGTGATTGTTTTCAGCTTTCTGTCAAGTACTTGTTTACAAAAATTTGACAGCTGAGGCAAAAGTTATTCAATTTTTAAAAAGGGTTGCTGAATTTCCTTGCTAGAAAAATGGCTCATGTCCTATTCAAACTTGATTTATGCAAAGAGTACTCATTTTTAGGAACAACATAAAGAACCCATAAGTTTTTCGATGCTTGGAAGAAAACCCATAATTTTTTTTCCTCCAAATGAGAGGAAGTTGGAATGCTAAAGCCTAAATGAAAATAGTTCCAGTAAAAAGGTTACACTCTAATATTTTTACTATGTCCTCCAAACTCTGATTTTGGTGAAATAAAAGTCACTTTTGACTTTCTCAAGCCTTTTGGACACTCTAGAAATGCTAAAGGATCCTCCAATATTACCGAAATGTTGCAATCACCTATATCTTAAAGGAACACATTAAAAAACTAGATTAATCTAGAAGCTTATTTTTCTTTAAACTGTTTTGATTCTCCAGGTCACATGCAAATGCAGGAGAAGAGAATAATTGGTTTTTAAAGAAAATATTAACTATATAATAGTCTCAAATCTCTCAAATAAATCAGAAAAACAATGAGCTATACCAGACAACACGACTCTGATACCATGTTAGATTTTGTGAGAAGCGAGAGTTGAGATAGGATCTAATGTTAGTCATAGATCACATGCAACTCCAATCAACAAATGATTGAAGATCAAAATAACTGAATGAAGATAAATCTGATATGTGAGAAAAAATAGAGATAGAAGAGAATTTGGAGAAGACTCTCACCGAGCTATCACTAAACTAGTGACGGTGAGAGCATATCACTTATTATATACAAAAAAATAATAGCATATACATCCAAGGGGTGCATTAACTCCTATTCCCCATAAAAGGTGGAAGGGTTTACCTTCTTGGTAAATGCCAAAACATGTGGCATAACCTCCTTGTACACGAAGACAAGAAAGGAATTGATAAAGTTGGTACATGAGGCCAAAAGAGGGTGACAAAACCAACCACCCCATAAGCCACTTAGGAAATGATATAAAACACAATTAAGAATGATTATTTTTCATCAGAAAGGATATATTTTTTAATATTTCCAGGATCTCTATTCATGTCACATTTATTTCACATTTATGATCTCTTTCTTAATTATTTCAGGTGGAGCCAGTTATTTTTTTATATATTTATTTGTAGCTTCTCTTTTTGCATTTGATTTCAATTCCTTCATTTTTCCACCATTTGATTTACTTTTTTTTAATTTTATTTGCATCTATGGATTCTCCTATCCAATTGATTTCTACCAAACAACGAATTTCTCTTCTTGGGGAAATTTTAGATAGGCTCCTCCTAGGGGTTTTGAATTATTCCAGCTCCCTCATCATTCATGCAGTCAAAAAAATCCTGTGGGAAGATTTCATTATGACTTCTCATAGATACATAGTGAATACAAACATCCTTGTTGTATTCCTAGCTTCTATTATCAAGGCAAAAGAAGAAAAGGTGATGGCCATGTACTTGTGTTAGAAGATCTTCGATGATGCTTTTCTGGGATACTGAAATAGTTGTTGCTAACATTGACAACCATTTCACCATTTCATTCCCACAAGACTATTTTTTAACTCGTTGTAGGGGTCGACAAGTTTGCAGGATGCCTATTCCTTCTAGGGCATTGGTGGATGTGTTTGAATCAAGAAGACCAATAATTCTAAAGCATGTGAGATTCGTGCAGAAAGTTTTGGGTCTAAAGTTCAACAAAGGCAAGGATTGGTTTGAGGAATAGATCAATGAGGAAGGGTTTGACACAAACTATGAACTAGAGCATCATGGGCTGGTTATTGAAGAAGAAGTTTGGCCTTCTGACGATGAACCATAGTCGGGATGCCAAGTGTGGAAAGGGTAGACATTCTAGGATCGAAAATCACTAAGGTCTAAGGGATGATCTGCCCCTTGATTTATTCTTCTTGCATGCCATTGCTACAATAGTTTCAGTATTTTATTTTTTGTTTTATGATTGAAGAATGTATACGCCCGTGGGCTATATTATGTAAGGAATTTTTCTATTTTTTCTAGTGGGCTATATTATGTAAGGAATTTTTCTAGTTTTGAAGACCTAGGGTTTACCGACATTCTAAATATTTCAGAGTTTGAGGATGAGATAATTATATATGTTCCGAGTAGAGTACATGGGGAATTTATATGGCTGAACATACTTTACAAAATCACCAAGGAAGCCATCTGGTTAATCATTGGTTTGCCATCAGTTGGACAACATCCAGACAAGAAGGTCTCAAATGATTTTGTGAGAAATATCACTAGCAGGACATCTGACAAAATATCCTTGAAAGTGATCACTATCACTAACACGGACATCAAATTTGGTAGCATGATCATCGAGTATAAGGTAACTTAGTCAAACCGACTGAATTATGTTTCCAGTTCACGCATTTTGGATGCATAAAAAATGATGAGAGAGAATGTAAAATTAGATCTATGTAGTTGGATGCTGGATGAGTTGTTAATAAACCTAGAGAAGATTAAGGGTCAAAAGAAGGGTACATTCTGGTATGGCAACTTGTTAGTTTTCCTGATGTTATATTTCATGAACGATACACTCGATTTTGGTAAAAAGCAATGGGCTTTTGACATCCTAGTAGGAAGACAATTGAAATAGTCAATTACTTCTTTAGGAAGCCAAAGAGATGATAAGGTATGGGGGTATTTCAAAGAATTCTAGAAAACTATGAGGTCTAGGGTAAGGGTACCTGAGCATATTATAGAAAAATATTCAACCAACATATGCTTCATGGTAAAGAAGGATGAGACACTCATGGAAATAGTTAAGCCCTGAAAGATTTGGATTGAAGAAATGGGCTATGAGGTGGATGCACAGATTCTTGATGCCTATGCAACAATGTTGATTGATGCACCAATAGATGAGGTAGAGAAGCCCTGTGGTACTGCACAACATAAAACTCAAGAGGTTGAAATAGAGTTCAATTGGAAGAAAAGAGAGAAGTAGGAAGGCAAAGAAAGAAAATTTGTGGGGAAGGTCTCAAAGGACATCAAAGCATTAATTGTGTTGTCCTGGAGAAAGGTAGAAAGAGGAAGGATTCTGAAGTTCAAATTGAGCCTATTACTATATAATCAAAATCTGAGGATGACACACTGTTGGCATTTAAGAGGGTTGTTAGGGAGAAACCAGAGGAAAAAAAGACAAAAGATAAGAAGCAACCGGTTAGGAAGGTTACAATCAAAATACCGACACAAAAGAAAGCACCAAAAACAACACCTTCAGCTGTATCCGGTACTGCAAAGAGGAAGAAGAAGAATGACATTGATTCAGGTAAGGTTCCACCTAAAAATTGTGTAGAATTAGGAGATGAAATCACTAAAGATGGCATGTTGAAGAATGTTCAATTTTACTATGATCACTTAGAGGAGGATGAACAAAGAGAGGTAGAGGAAGCAATCCTATTATACTTGGATATTTGGATATTTATAAGAAAGCCTTACTAGAAATAGAAAATCAAATACCGACTGAATTGTATAACATGTTAGATGCTAGAAGACTGTCAGCTATGAAAGAAGATAAACATATTAAAATTCAAGAGCTGTTATCTATCTATGTTACTATTGCTCCTGATGAAATGGAAAAGACACTTGAGGTGGCAGACAGAAAAGTTTTCAATAACAAACACAAGATAACTAATCTAATGCTAGGAAGAGTAAATGAAATAATAAAGGAGACTCAAAAAGCATGGGTTAAATTTCTTGGAGAAAACAGGGGATTCTTTACTTCACCAGAAACTAAGACAAACACTATAGATACCCTAGTTGAAGGAAAAGGAAAGGGGATTATGGGGCGTCACCCTCAGTTTTGAAAAATATTAAGATAGTGGAAATTGAGCCCCCGATAAATATAGATGTATAGACAAATATTGAGATATCGATTAATATAGAGAGTGAATAATATAATATTGTATAGGATACTAAAATTGAGGATAATTATCCTCCTGATACAAATGTACAGGTTGAGGTTACAGTTCCTACAAAGGACCTGACAGTTACACAGATTACACCAAGTGGCAAAGCCACCGGTGCAAGTGAGGAGGTTATAAAGGATAAATCTTTAGATGAGAAGGCAAGGGAATTCGGTAGGGAACTGGTTGTTGGTCCATGATTGTTGTCAATCGAAACTTCTCAGGATGAAAAGAAAAACATCATAGAGATGAGTCCTACTGAACTGATGAAGATGGGTGCAAAAAACTGATGAAGGAGGGATCGACAAATAAAGGGATTATAGATCAATCAATCATTGTTTTACACAGACTGGTCCCATAGGCTTAAGATAATCACTGAGCATATTTCAAAGGATTTTCAATCCTTACAATAAACCTCAAATTGGAAAGCACTAGAAAGGTTTACTTAGGCTAAGAGGGATGCATTTGATCAGGTAATTGAATCAGAGAAGAAAAAGACTGATGAGAAACTGATACTAATAGAAAAATATTTAAAGCAATGTACACACACATATATATATAGGGTATGTTGTAACACTGAAATACTTACAGCTAATGTGGATAAAAAGATAAGAGAAATTCAGGATAAAATTGCAAGTATAGCTAACTCTTTTGACAGACTAATTTCATTGACCACATCCATTGATAGTCAAATTTTGATTTTGGAGAACTAAATTTATGTTCTTGAGAAGGAAAGAGACAAAATAATAAGAAGAGCTAGAAGTCTGAGAGGCTTGGTGAGTCCTTGATTAGATTCACTTAGTGTACATAAGAAAGAATGCATGGATATGGTGGGAAAGCCCACACCGACAGAGGTAAATGAGAAAGAGTCTTTTGCACATTTATTGAGTGAACTTGTATCTATTTTCGACAAATTCAAAACTAGTTGGGATACTTATCTGGAGTTACTGGAGAAGGCTTATCCAGAAAATTTGAAATTAGTCAAGCTCCGGTAAGACATTTTGGGATGTTCATTGTACAGTTCTTTTTCTTTGACATTATTTTTGAGTTTTTGATGCCATTGATGTCAAAGTGGGAGTAGTATAGATGTGAAAAAAAAAAAAAAAAGAGTTGGATACATTAGGGGGAGTTATGGAGATATGGAGTATTTTGCATAATCAGCTCAGGGAGAGCAGAGCAAGATGAAACCGACAAATGAAACCTAGACCATTTTTCACACGAGTGTTGTCATCAATGCCAAAGGGGGATATTGTTGGCAATTGACACTTAATTGGTTGGTTTCACTATGTTTTCATTGATGGCAACATGGTTTTGTGTTCTGGCTTCATGTTTTGGCTCTATGGTGTACTGATAGACACTTCACAGATACTACATCAACACCAGCACCGATAGGTAAGGAGGATTTATTTGGCGCATACCATAATATGGTTTCCTTATGCATTTTGGCAAAGATATTTATCTATCCTCCGAAGAAGAGGGAGGTAGAGCTAATATGAATGAACAAAGGTATAGGAGTGATGGCTATCACCAACAATTTTTTTCTAATGACGAGGATTCAATAAAGACAAATTATCAAGATGTTTCCCCTCCCCATGTGAATAAAGATGTTAGATTAAGAGGGCCTTCTAGTGATGAGATCAAGTCTCTTGCAATTGCTGCAATTCAACAAGCCAAAAGTAACTATAATTTGAAGAATAGAATGACAAGTGCAGATCAAGGAAAGCCAAGAAGATTTTTTGTGAAGTCAACACATCAACCTAAGTAGAATGTCCATGCTACTAAAAGGACTAATATCCTGAACCAGAGGAGGGTTCAATTTGACCTTCCAAATAGTACTCAAAAGGAGGAAATAATGACTCTAACCAATCTGGATCTGGGTACTACCATACCACTTCTCTCTAAGGAAAGGGGAAATATATCAAAATTAGAGGTATGTAAGTGTTCTCCATCCTCTAGTGTGATAAATTTGCCACATCATCAAGTGTAGTGCCACATCAACAAGTGTGGTGCCAATGCAACATCAACATGCTTTTTGCCAAGGTGTCCAAAACAACCCCAAAAAAAGTGAGACCAATAGGCTTGCAAAAGGCCCCAATACTTGTACAATTGATGTGGCATCACATGAGTGGTTACTTTTCTCAACTATTGGTATATTTTCTAACAATAACAACTTTAAAGTCACAACTATTAGTGCATAAATTCACAAAAACTGATATTTTATGTTTTAAACATTAATTTATATTTGTACTATTATTGGAACAAAAAGTGTCAACAACCGTCACAACAATTGGTACATGCTCAACTACTAGTGTTCTTCCTGTATGTAGTCTTACCATACACTTTCTTCCATCAAACCATTTCTTTCCTTTTCTTTTAAGACAAGACCGTTTAGATGATTAATTGGACAAAATCAATGAAAGAAACTAAATGATGCTTTCCCACTGACACAAACTTATGGTTGGAATACTAATTCACAACTCAGGGATTTTTATCTAGACTAAGCAACCCTTCATGAACTAGAAGCTACATTTAATTATCAACCCAGGGACGTGAACATGAAATGAGATAACACTATATATGCACTATGGAAGCCTTCTAAGCTATTGTATTAGCTGTGTATAGAAAATAAACTCAGAATAATAAACTGAATTGAAAACATCACAATGCTGGAAATAAAACTAACTACACAGCAGTGGTTGCAGGAAGATTGGTTATTTACAATAATAGCGACTGCAGGATGATTGTTCTAAAACTACTGAAATCAACTATGCTGAAAAAAAAACCTATCATAACCAATTAACTAATTAAAATAAAGTATAATGAATAAAAATCTAAACTATGATGAAAGCATAGTTCCTCAAGTGGCCCTTGCTTGAGTTGCTTCAATCTGACATTAGCATTCCATCTTCAATAGACAAGCTTCAATGCTCAAATAATCTTCTTATTGAAAATTAAATATTAGATGGACATATATCAGACTTTCTGATTGAACTTGGACACCATTAACAAAAATCAAAACTAACTGGATACTCTCTACACTATTCTTAACACTACTATCAACAATACTTACAACTCAGCAAAACCTTAGATTTATGCTTGAGGCTTGAGAGTTGAAGTAATTACAAACTCGACAACTTATTACAAATTTCATTTCTCCTATGAAAGCAAGGAGATTACTTATTATTCTATTCATGATTGATAATAAAGATTAAACTAACAAGAGTTTCAGAGAGAGTTCTAATCCTCTTCAAACTCTACAACCATTAAATGCACTCATGACTTAACATGTGTACAAAAAATGTTATATTTATTTATGAATCATCAAATATATTTCCACAAGCTTCTCCAATATTCCTTGACTTCAATAATTCCAAATACATGAACTCATGAAGAGGTATTAGAGTCAAAGTTGAATTAGAACTCAATCCTTAACTGCTTCCTAAAAATCTGCTGGTTTGTCTCAGTCAACTTCTATTGAATTCTTCTCATTAACTATTATGAATCAGATCAAATGTTTTAAACCTATTTTATATCTCCTTTTAATATTACAGATCATTTTGAAAATACTAATTTTGTTAAGAAACGAGTGAGATATGCATGTTTTACTGAAACTGGTCTTTTGACTTTTCTACACTTTTAGTCAACTGCTACATCTATCAATTGCCAACTTGCTCCTCCTCCTTTCTAGCTATATGAACAAATAAAACCACTCAAAAACAAAATTTTAATCCTTCTTAAGTAATTTACGTTCAATAATAACTATTATTATAATATTTTATCATCATTTAGCATCAACTAGCTAGACACTTATATGCATATCAAACATCATTAATCCTAGTTAATGCTTCACAAAACCAAGTTAATGTTTGGAAATGACTTGGAAGGACATTATAAACATGAGGTAAAGTATCATTAAACATGAAATAATATGGTCAATTTATAGGCTCATCACCCCTCATGATTGCATAGGTTGCATTCATGAACATAAGATTTAACCTTAATTGATAGTGGTTCAAGCCTTAAAGTTTGTAACATCGATTCATTAGATAAACTATTCCTTCATTCAACCCAATGCTCTCTATGATTGTGTCTTATGTAATTTTTGTATAAAGTCACTTGGTATAATCATATTACCTATTATACTAGGCCTCGTGACTTTAGCCTCACCTATCCATGTCATGCTTGATATTCTCTATTATAACCTTCGTCTAGGGAGATAGTGAATTCATGTTATGAGAGTAGTCCCTTATACCCTTCATCACAAAATCAAATTCATACATAACAATGAAATCCACACAATGAAGGTCGATCCTAATCCTTATAATGGTGTTGAAGATGAAGTAGGATGCATACATTTCTTCCTTAGTATGATTCCTTCTACAATCAAGGTCTCCTATTGATGATTATTTGTTAAAGAGGAATTGGGGTCCATTAGACTTTACACCTTCCTTTAATAGAGAATACAAGTTTTCCCATTCCAAGAATGAATGTTGGAAGGAGTCTTTTATTTCATTTATTCAAGCCTCTTCTTAATCCATTCTAACATCTTCCAACACATGTGTCTTGATGAGGATTGGGGGTCTTTAGACTTTGAAACTAAGAACGAACCCTCTCCTCAAGAAATTTCAACACCTATATTTGATTCTAAACATGGATAAAATGGGCATGGTTTAAGATCTATGCAATAAAGTATTGAGACTAATGAGAAATCTACATTACACTTTTTATTGAGGTTTTAGGTGTCTGACCTTCTCCTTTGTCAACATCTCCCCCATTGTCTAGTACATCCATGTCTTTCTCTCCTATTTTTTCATCTATATCAAGGGAGAATTTTTATAAATCTTCTTAAATCCAACTTGATTACTCTACCTTGTCCTAAACAAAGGATAAAACATAGACAAGATTTTGAAAACTCTTCTATTTGTGTGTACCTTTCTTAGCTTTGATTTTCCATTCTCTAAAATTGATCATATGAAACGATACCTAGTCTATATATGTTTAGTATTAGAGTGAAGGTTTGATTTCCTATTAAGTTTATGTTGGCCTTCAAGAATGATAATAGTGGAAATGGGAAACAAGCAATCTAAGTGCATAAATCTAGTGGGAGCTTAGGTGCTCCAATGTTCATCCAAGATCAATCTCCAAGTGGGAAATTGGTAGATGGTGATTCATCATGTTAATGGGCTTAAATTTTGGTGTCTTTATTAGTCACATTTTTTTCCAAATCAATTAATGACTGAGGGATTGGATGCAATTCCCTTGAAGCAAAAATTGCCCATTAGATAACAAAGGAAACAATTTTTTTGGCATATAAACCAAACATTGTAAATTGTCAAAAATGCTTGATAAATAAGTGGTTATGTAATGTGAAATCATCATATTGTAATTTTGTCTTCACTAGATAATAAAGGAAAGTGGATGGATGTTTTTTTGTGGATGTAGCTTATATTAGGTGAAGCACATTAAATCTCAGGGTTATTGTGAATTACTATTTTTTCCTCTTATTCTACATTATATTTAATATTGTTTATTGCTTTGGTCTCTCTAAACCTTGACACTTGAGAGGCTTTCATGAGGCCTTCCTTTATTTTTTCATGCTCTCATGTTTCGTCAGTTTTTTGGAGGGGGTTTTTCTCCTATATGGTTTTTCTGCTTTCATCTAGTTATGAGAACTTTTTTTTTATGTTTATGGGTCCTTATTAGACATTAGTTGTTAAGACCCATATTTTTGACGAATTTTACAACACCTAGCCTACAAGATCAAATGATAAATAAAACACCTTCCACAAATGAGAGTTGAATAAATAAATGCTATATTACCCAAAAGAAAAGATTACACGATGAATTACAACAAGGTGCTTATAAAGAAAGCACAAAGCTAAATTTAGGAGAACTAAAGTGCAAGCATGAGGAGCTAAATAAAGCTCAACTCTAGCTAAACTAGATGCATAAAAGCTAAACTAGGTGCACAACTAAAATACACACTCCTAACTAAACTTAAGGAAAAGATCAAAACTAGTTGTAAAAAAGAAGCTAATAGCTAAATATGCTCTTACACCCCCTACTGAGTGGAACAAAGAGAGTAAAAATAATCTAAATGCATGAATGGAAAAATGGGTCTCAACAATTAAAGGCCTAATTAGGGTACCCATGTACAAATTACTGAAGTCTCTCTAAATGGACAAAAGGAGAAAAACCACATGGGGCTCTCTAAATGGACAAAAGGAGAAAAACCACATGGGAAAAAAACTTTCTCCAAAATCGAGAGATGTAATACATGAAAACATGAATTACTAAAAAAGGATTATTAGGAAGCATCCAAATAAATGTCCTAAAAGAATAGAAACATGAAGAACATCCTCTAAGAACAAAGAAGTTGCAGAAAACTATTGAATTCACTATAGTGTTGAATGAAGAACCTCCCCTCAAATCAAGACGATGATTAAGATCAAGAAGACAACAATTTGCATGAGTGGTTTGAACGACACTAGTCAAACAATCAGATGGAAAACAAAGGCAAAAGCATCTATTAGTCAAAGATACAGATGACACATGAATCTACATGAGTGACCCAAACGACACTACTTAACCATGCAAGAACAAACTGATAGTAAAAAATATAGGTGCCAATAATCTAAAGAACTCTGATCAATAGAAGATGGAAGGTTGCCTCCACAAATTTAGAACGCAAGAGTAGCTAACTACAAAACAAAACCAAGGAAGCATTAGCACCAACAATAGAAACTCACCCATAATACTGACAAGGGAGAGGCTTGACAGGTCCACTGAAATTGTGTGTCAACATGAAGTTCATGTAGGAGAATCTAAATGTGCTCAAGAAGGTACGTACAAGTGAAAAAGGGTATGCAACCAATGCACACATGCATGGGACAAGAATCACTAGGACTCAATGTTGTTGTGGAGAGACACTCACTAGAAAAAGATATGATGGAAAAACAAAAATCATTACACAACCCCCAATGGCACTTTATAGTACAATGCATGTACAAAATAAGGCACAATAGTGTTGGCAATATTGCATTATAACAGACAATGAAAGATTGTTGGCATTTCAATAAGGATATTGAGAAGGTTGTTGATGATTATGGATATAACTGATTAAGGATGTTTACTGTCTTGATATTATTATGTTTTCATTGATGTCAAGAAATTGATTTTCTAATTCAATATGATGTTGCCATATCTTGAGAAGTATAATTTAAAGAGAATAAAGATGTCGGTAAAAGACACAGGAACGGATATGATGAATAAGGGGATGAATAAGGTATTCAATGGGCAACTAGTACCGAGTCAGACAATAATGAGATCATGATGTTTTAGATTGTTTTAACATCATACATATGTTGTAAAATGTAAAGGTTAATACTATTCTATGTTATCAAGCAAAGAACCTAGTCGGTAAACCCTAAGGTTATCGCTATTGGTTAATGAAGGCGGAATGTCTACCGAGTGAAGTTTAGTATTCACCAAGTTGTAACCGGGCTATAACATAATGCATTAAATGGTTACATGCAATATTTAATGAAGGAAGCTGATAAGATGGAACTGATCAAATGATTGGTGAGCTGTGAATGAAGTTTGTTAATGAATCTAAGGCAATGGAAAGTCGGTATGAAGATCTACAGCTCAGATTGAACCGCAATACCCTGACACAAGTTCCAAGACTAATATGCAAGTTCCAAGGCAAGGTAAAACATTTTCAAATCGAAAGATGCATTTAACCTGGACAAGATCGAAGATCTGATGGCTATGATTGATCATGGGAAATGTGATCAAGGAGATTAAGAGGTTACCTAATTGTTTATAAATAGGAAACTGTTGATAAACAATGTATGTGGGCAAGTGTATGCACAGGGATGCTACATAGTGATTACCGAGCACAGAAGCTTGAAGACCTGTTTGAATAACAGAATATAGAAGCCCAACAGATAGACAAGATTAGTTCTATGTCTAGATTGTATTGAACAAATAGGAATCTGCTTTAGCATTTTAGATGTGAAGTTGCAGATAGATTTTTATTACTATTATTTTGTGAAAGTGACAGAAAATCTCTTAACCGACTGGACTTAACAGTCTTATTTGTAAAACCCTCTAGCAAGGTGACATTCTGATTGAGTGTTTGAAATCCTTTAACAAGGTCACTTCTAACAAGGTGAAGATCCTAACAAATCTGAGGGAAATCCCTTAACCGGGTCACATCTAGCAATGTGTTTGTAATCTTTAACAGGATTTGCTTTTAACCGAGCATACTCTAGAAGAGTATATTTCTTAGTGGGTCTAAAATCCTACAGTGGTTTTTCCCTATTTGGGTTTCCATGTTAAATCTAGTGTTATGAGGTTTATGATGTTTATATGCTTTTGAGTTTGCATGTTTAACAATTTTGGTTATATTACTGAAATATATGTTACCGAGGTTGAATCTGATGTTTTTATGGATGATTAAGTTTGTATGATTCACCCCCCCCTCTCATCTTGTTGGTTATTGGATCTGTACTTATATTAAGTATCATAACTATCAATTGGTATCAGAGCTTTGGACTACGGAAGGAAAGTTTAAAGGCACTTGAGTTAAAGATCCAAAGATGTATAAGAGGGATGCACCGAAGCTGAACAAGTCAAGTTTCTCTACATGGCAAAAAAGGATGAAGCTACATCTATTAGGAGTTGGAGAATATGTTGTATACTATCTGGAGAATGACTTTGTTACATTGAGCACCTATCCATTGACTATGGAAAGATAAAGGCAAAGCAAGAACATATTCAAACAATGATTGAAATAACATCTACATTGACCGATTCAGAGTTTAATGATCTAGAAGGCTGTAATGATGCAAAGGCAATGTGGGATAAGCTCATATCAGTATATGGAGGAGATGAACATGTTCAAAGAGGAAAAGTAGATAGTCTAAGAGGACAACTTGAATCTATGAGAATGAATGAAGGTGAGAACATAACTTAGTACAATACAAGACTAAAGGAGATTGTCAATCAAATCAAAGGAGTAGGTGGAACTATTGAAGAAAAGGATATAACAAGTAAGTTGTTAAGAACCCTTCTACTGGCTTATGCAATCCGAGTCTCTGCAATCAATGAATTGAGGTCTGTACCTAATATGCCAGTTTCTTTAGATGCTACTATTGGTAAGCTACATGCATTTGAGTTAAGTAATTTTGATAACAGTGGATCTTTGGTAAATAAAGTTGAATCTGCATTTAGTTCTTTTCATCTTGATGAATCTAACGATTACAATGAAAGAAAGTATAAGTACTCTAAAGGAGATTACAGTGGAGCAAGTGAAAGATTTCATAAGAACATGGAGGCAGTACACATATGAGAAAATCAAAAAGCAAGAAGAGTTTGAAGCACTATTAGCCAAAAGATTACCGAGAGGCAAAGGTAAGTATAAAGGAAAGCTACCTTTGAAATGTTTCAATTGTGATAAGATAGGACATATGGCTTCTAACTATCCTGACAAAGATTCTACTGAAAAGAGAGATTACCGAGATGGCAGACAAAAAGATAATCATTACAGAGGACACCGAGATTTCAGAAGAAGAGATAGAAAGACATGCTTAATAGCTGATGAAGAATCCAATGATGATAAATAAGATGAGACTGATACAGAGGAAGTAGTTTATGTGGCTATCAAAGGTGGATCAGATGAAGAAAGGTATGAAGAAAAAGCCCTAATATCTCACATAAACACTAATGATTCTTGGATTATAGATAGTGGATGCTCACATCATATGACAGGAGATAAACACAAGTTTGTTATATTAGAGGATTATGACGGAGGCTATGTTAGATTTGGTAATGATGCACCATGTCCGGTAAGAGGTAAAGGATCTATAACACTTCTTGACAATGCAAGATGCAATGATGTTTATTGGGTTGAAGGTTTGAAATATAATTTGTTGAGTGTAGTACAACTAAACAACCCAGGTTACCGGATAGAATTTTAGAAGGGAATTGTCAAAGTTCATGACAAGAATGGAAAGTTAGCTGCTACCGGGACACAAACAAAAGGTAACACATTTCACCTTGACTCAACTCAGAATAAATGTTTGCATGCAAAGTTAGATGATACTTGGTTATGGCATAAAAGGTTTTGTCATGTAAATTTTGGTAATTTGATCAAAATAAGTAAGAAGCACCGAGTAAGAGGTCTACCGAGTCTTGAAAAACCTGAGAATGCTATCTGTCGAGGATGCCAGATGGGTAAGATGACAAGATCAAGCTTTACAAGTAAGTCTTACACTTCTAAGGGAATTTTAGATCTAGTGCACACTGATCTTTGTGGTCATATGAAAGTTCAAAGTTATTATGGTGACAAATATTTCATATTATTTGTGGATGACTATTCAAGGATGATGTCAGTAATGTTTCTAAAAGAAAAATTAGAAGTTTTTCAAATGTTTAAATGGTACAAGGCAATAATTAAAAATGAAATAGGAAGACAACTGAAATGTCTTAGATCAGACAGAGGAGGAGAGTTCACATTTGATGAGTTCAACTTATTCTACAATGATCATGGTATTAAAAGACAAGTCTCTGCATCGAGAACTCCACATAAAAATGGAATAGTTGAAAGAAGAAATAGATCTATTGTGGATTGTGCTAGAACATTGATGATTGAAAAGAAGGTGCCACAAAAATTTTGGAGAGAAGCAATAAGCACAACAATTTACACCTTGAACCGAGTTCAATTGAAGAAAGGTACTTTGAAGACACCATATGAAATCTGGTATGATAAGAAACCTAATGTAAGTTATTTTAAAATCTTTGGAAGTAGAGGCTATGTTCATAAAGATGATAGAAATGGCAAGTTTGATCAGAAAAGTGAAGAAGGAACATTTCTAGGTTATTCTTCTATAAGCAAAGCATTTAAATGTCTGATCAAAACATCTAACAAAATAGTAGAAAGTGCAAATGTGAAAATTGATGAATTTGCAGAAAGAAATGATGAAGGAAATTCCAAGGAACCAGAAGACTATGGTGAATTTGTCTATGTTCAACCGAGAAGTCTTACCAAGAAGACTGTTGAAGAAAATGAAGAGAATATCATGTTACCGAGTGATGAAGAAGATCATACAGAGCCTACCGAGTCTATATTAGCCAAGTATATCAGAAGACATCATGCACCAAGACAGATTATAGGAGATAAGGATGATCCAGTGATGACGAGGAACAAATTGAGACAGAACACATGTATGATATTTGAATTTGAACTGAGAATAGTGAAAGAGGCATTTAACAGTGAAGATTGGATAAATGCTATGACAGAAGAGATTGATCAAATCAAGAAGAATGACACATGGACACTAATCCCAAGACCAAAGGACAAAAATGTAATCGGTACAAAGTGGATTTTCAGAAACAGCTAAATGAAAAAGGAGAGGTCATTCGAAACAAAGCAAGACTAGTTTGCAAAGGTTATGCTCAAGAAGAAGGAATTGATTATGGTGAAACTTTTGCACCTGTTGCTAGGCTTGAAGGAGTAAGAACATTGTTGGCCTATGTTGCTTTCAAAAATTTCAAGGTATATCAAATGGATGTCAAATCTGCATTCCTAAATGGAATATTAAAAGAAGAAGTTTTTATTGAACAACCTGAAGGATTTGTTGAAGACAATAATAAAGATCAGGTATGTAAATTGAACAAAGCTTTATATGGTTTGAAATAAGCACCTAGAGCATGATATGAAAGATTGCACTCTTATTTGATTAAGATTGGTTTTATAAGGACAAGTGATAACAACAATATGTACATGAAGAATGATGAAAATGGAATACTGATCTCAGCCATATTTGTTGATGATATTATATTTTGTGGCAATGACTCTCTATGCAAAAACTTTGGAAATGAAATGAGCAAAGAATTTGAGATGTCATTAATCGGCGAGATAAAGTATTTTATAGGTTTACAGATACTGCAAATGAAAAATGAGATTTTCATTACTCAATCCAAGTACATAAAGGAAATCTTGAAGAAATTTGGAATGGAGGATTCAAAACCAGTAAGTACTCCTATGACTACCAACTGTAAATTGTCAAAGAATGATGAATCTGCATCTGTTGATGAGACACTTTACCGATCCATGATTGGAAAGCTACAATATGTTGTTCACAACAGACCAGATATAGCACATGCAGTAGGTATAGTTGCAAGATTCTCTGCAGATCCTAAGGAAACACACATGACAACAATCAAAAGAATATTTAGATACTTGAAAGGCACAAAGGATTATGGCTTAGTATATCAGAAAGAAAATTATTTTGATTTAAAAGTTTATACTGATGCTGATTGGGCAGGCAACATTGATGACAGAAAAAACACAAGTGGAAGAGCTTTCTTTTTAGGAGAAAGACTAGTGAGTTGGCTTAGCAAGAAACAAGGATGTGTTTCACAATCAACAATAGAAGCTGAATACGTTGCTACAACATTGAATTGTACCAACATTGCATGGATCAAACAATTGTTGGAAGGTATAGATGAGAAAGTTACCGAGCCAGTAACTATATTCTGTGACAATACTAGTGCCATTAATATTTCAAAGAATCCTATTATGCACTCTAAGACAAAGCACATATCTATCAAATATCATTATCTTAGAGAAGAAGCTCAAGAGAAGAAAGTGGTGTTGGAGTATGTTAGCACAAATGAACAAATAACAGATATCTTCACCAAGCCACTACCAAGGGACACTTTTGAATATCTCAGAAGTAAGTTAGGGGTCCTACCCCTATCTTCTACTCATTGACCGAATTCGGTGAAAGCATCAATCCGATGACTCTATTGAATATCTTTTGGGAGTTGATGCTGATTTATACACTTTAGGATGTTTTCTAAAGGTGTATAGGAATTATTATATGAATATTATAGGGAACGGGAATTGAAGACAAAATGTTTTGATCGAGAATCAGTTGATACACAACAGCAGGAAATCACTACATACAGGAAGAAATTATGCTTTAAGTTATTTACTTTTTGGCATTGTTGTCAAAGGGGGAGAAGACTACTATCAGGGGAGAAGACTAAAAGAAGACTGAGAAGACTACAGATTGGAAAGAAGACTGAACGAAAAAGGAGAAATCTAATGTATGGGGGAGAGCATTTCAACATTTCAGAATCACAACAATCTGAATCTTTTAAGGTCAAATCAATTGGTTTTGCCATCAATGCCAAAGGGGGAGATTGTTGGCAATATTGCATTATAACAGATAATGAAAGATTGTTGGCATTTCAATAAGGATATTGAGAAGGTTGTTGATGATTATGGATATAACTGATTAAGGATGTTTACTGTCTTGATATTATTATTTTGTTATTGATGTCAAGAAATTGATTTTGTAATTCAATATGATGTTGCCATATCTTGAGAAGTATGATTTAAAGAGTATAAAGATGTCGGTAAAAGACACAGGAACGAATATAATGAATAAGGGGATGAATAAGGTATTCAATGGGCAACTAGTACCGAGTTAGACAATGATGAGATCATGATGTTTTAGATTGTTTTAACATCATACATATGTTGTAAAATGTAAAGGTTAATACTATACTATGTTATCAAGCAAAGAACCTAGTCGGTAAACCCTAAGGAACCTAGTCAGTAAACCCTAAGGTTATCGCTATCGGTTAATGAAGGCGGAATGTCTACCGAGTGAAGTTTAGTATTCACCGAGTTGTAACCGAGCCATAACATAATGCATTAGATGGTTACATGCGATATTTAATGAAGGAAGCGGATGAGCTAGAATTGATCAAATGATTTGTGAGCCGTGAATGAAGTTTGTTAACGAATCTAAGGCAATGGAAATTCGGCATGAAGATCTACAACTCAGATTGAACCGTAATACTCTGGCACAAGTTCCAAGACTAATATGCAAGTTCCAAGGCAAGGTAAACCATTTTCAGATCGAAAGATGCATTGAACCTGGACAAGATCGAAGATCTGATGGCTGTGATTGATCATGGGAAATGTGATCAAGGAGATTAAGCGGTTACCTAATTGTTTATAAATAGGAAATTGTTGATAAACAATGTATGCAGACAAGTGTATGCACAAGGATGCTACATAGTGATTATTGAGCATAGAAGCTTGAAGACCTGTTTGAATAACAGAGTATAGAAGCCCAGCAGATAGACAAGATTAGTTCTATGTCTAGATTGTATTGAACAAATAGGAATCTGCTTTAGCATTTTAGATGTGAAGTTGCAGATAGATTTTTATTACTGTTATTTTGTGAAAGTGACAGAAAATCTCTTAACTGAGTGGACTTAATAGTCTTATTTCTAAAACCCTCTAGCAAGGTGACATTCTGATTGAGTGCTTGAAATCCTTTAACAAGGTCATTTCTAACAAGGTGAAGATCCTAACAGATCTGAGGGAAATCTCTTAATCGGGTGACATCTAGCAATGTGTTTGTAATCTTTAACAAGATTTTCTTTTAACCGAGCATACTCTAGAAGAGTATATTTCTTAGTGGGTCCAAAATCCCACAGTGGTTTTTCCCTATTTGGGTTTCCACGTTAAATCTGGAGTTATGAGGTTTATGATGTTTATATGCTTTTAAGTTTGCATGTTTAACAGTTTTGGTTATATTACTGAAATATATGTTAGCGAGGTTGAATCTGATGTTTTTATGGATGATTAAGTTTGTATGGTTCACCCCCCCCCTCTCATCTTGTTGGTTATTGGATCTGTACTTATATTAAGTATCAGAACTATCAAATAGAATGTGCAAAATCCCAGAAAAAAACCATACACAAGAGTGGAACTTTATTTCAATGTGTGTACAAACAAATAAGTGCATGAAACAGACGCTCAAAATGCTGAAATGGAGTAAAGTGTTGCAAATACATATAGGACAACTCAAGAGAAGCCATCTGTTGCAAAAAGAAATAATCTAAGAGCTAGAATGACCAAGTAATCAACCAACCATAAAGTGAAAACACAAAATACTAAATAAAAATCACCTAGAGAAAAATCAAGAAAATATAATAGGTGACTTTGAGAGCTTTTTGATGATATGCGAAACTCGAAAAACAGAGTCCGGATTTGCAAGATATGGCCCTAGAAGCGTAAAATTGTAAGCTTACTTTGGAGGCCTATAGCAAACACTTGGAGCAGAATCCGACAAAATTACCACCATGTATAGACTAGCACTAGAACTAGATTTTTTGAAAAATATGTAGAAGTCAAATAACGAAGCTCATATGACAAATTTATGAGCAAAACACTAACAACTACTTTTTATTGTTTGGAAGGCTTGAAGGATTCTTGAAAATAGAAAAAAAAATTAAAATAACAACTTTCTAAAAATAGTAAGTTTCCAAATATAGAAACATTTTACAAATAGAATGTTTTCAAAACTAGAAACTTTCCAGAAATAGAATTTTTTTGAAAATGAATTTTTTTTGAAACAAAAACTTGCCGATAGCAAAAACTTTTCAAAAATGATTTATTTTTTGAAATTTTTGTAAAGAATTTATCGATCTCCTATTTTGACAAATTGATAGGCGATTTTAAGGTTTTTGGCCCTTCTAAGTGCGATGGTGACCTTGCCCCAAATTGACCAATTTTTTTTGCGCTCTCTAGAAGTTGCCTCAAAAAATGTGCCTTCAACCAATTTGACCTCAAATTTAAACTACTTGAATTTTGGAAAAATGACAATCAATCTTAAGCTTTTTCAATGCTATGAATGTGATGGTGATGCCGAGTTTGATCCAGGGCTAATAAAAAACTTAGTTACAACCAAATCCATAAAAAAAACAAATCTAGGACCCTAAAATGTTTCTAAGAAAAGAAACCCTCAAAGTTTGAGAAGGGGTTTGCCAAATCCACGCTCTGATACCATGTTGAATTTTGCAAGACAAGCAGGCAAGATCAAACGACAAACAAAAACACCTTCCACAAATGAGAGTTGCACAAAAGAATGATATATTATTCAAAAACAAAGAATATAGGATGAATTACAATTGTACAAGGAGGTGCTTATAAAGAAAGCAAATAGCTAAATTTAGGAAAACTAAAGTGCATGGATGAGGAACTAAATAAAGCTCAACTCTAGATAAATTAGATGCATAAAAGCTAAACTAGGTGCACAACTAAAATAAGCACTTCTAAGTGAACTTAAGCAAAAAAGAAAAACTACTTGTAAAAAAACAACTAATAGCTAAATATGGTCTAACATTTTTCTCTCCACATTTGCATTAAGAGATTTTTTACTTTAAGCCCTAAGTTTCACTTAAGGGGGTGTTAATGCATTTTATATTTAGGAGGTATCCTAGGTATTTTTAGGTTAGCTCATTTGCAACTTCTTTGAACTAATTTTAGTTTCCTAATTATAGATTAGGTTTTCATTTCTTTTATTTTATAAAGCAAAATTTTATTCTTTTTTCATTCATTCAATACTCTTTGTTTCGAGGAATACAAAAAAATCTTTCATGTTGCTCTCATTTATGGAAGGTATTCTTGTTTGTTGTTTAATCTTGCAGGTACTTGTGTTGGAAACTTCTACAAACTAAAAAGAAAAAGAAAAAAACATTTAAACTAGGAACATGAACTACTTGACATAATGCTTTCTCTTCTTAAACTACCATGATTGCAAAATCGTGCAAGCAAAATACCCAGATAGTTAACCACAACAATGAACTTACAAAGAAAAAGAGCACATATAACTTGGATATGTCTATTGCATAGACTACGAGGAAGAATGATAGAGATATGGCAGAGTAGATTTTTTGTGAGAGGATTTGCATCCACACCTACCTCTGCCACACTTCCTTTCGGCGATTGTAAAGACATCTCACATAGTCAAGATGCTTATCTGGCCTTATCTTACCACAAACTTTTGTCGGTCAAACTATTTCTATCATTCTCTTTTTTCAATACACGGAAAAAGACTTAGAGACAAAATGATGCCTCTCCACTCCTTTACTGGTCTTTTATCGACCGCAAAATATTTTCTAATTCAAACTTGTTTAAGTCCATGTCAGTTAGATTTGACATATTGCTGAGGTGAGGAAATTACGTCTGGGATAAAATATCCCTACTAATTGAAGCCTTGGTCAAAAAGTTTGAACCTACCAATACAGATTTTTTCTACCCTTGTCATGGTAAGTCTTAGCTACTACACTTTCTACCGACTTTGTGAGAAAAATTGGGTTAGGAGTGAAAGAATATAATAAGTGATTCATGCTCATCCTCATTCCAACGTGGTCACAATCCAAGTTACGTTCAGATCTCCTATGAATCCATGTGCTGTGCTGATAATCATAGCCTAAATGTCTTCTTTACACTACTTGTAGTTTATTTCTTGCGATATTTGCAAACCATTCTGTCAAATACTCGTCATGCATTTGCTATATGTGTCTCTGTTTCCTCACATTATATTGTTTGGAATTAACTATGAACATATTATTGATTGCTTTTTAGTTTACTTTCTTTTTACTCATTTTCTCATATTGTTTTAAAAACTTTTATTATTAGATCAAGTTTTTAGTTAAAAACTCTAATTTTAATCTTAATTTTAATTTAAAATTAAGATTTATTTTATTTTTTCATAAAATAAAGTATATTTTATCTTTTTTTAAGTTACACCTCAAGAATCTGCCAAGTTGTGTTACACCTCAAGAATTGCGAATGCTTACTGCTCTGCAGTTTCTTGTACAATTTTTTTAACTGGGAGTCTTATGTCCCTCCATTGTGTTTGTGACTCTGGAGTATACTCAAGCCCAATAAGTTTTACAAGTCACTTTTCATATGACAGAAAAAAATGTTGCATATATTCGACAAGTATATTAATCCTGTTCCAGAGACCTAAATGAGAACATATTTATCATAGTTTTAATGTTTGATAAGCAGACACGATGTTTCTCAGCCTCTCAAGAACAAGACATGGAGATATTGCTGTGGACCGCTAAGTACACTGTTGAAGAAAAATATGTGCTTCTGAATGATTGTAACTTGTAAGTCCTAAGTACACTCAAACCCGATCTTTCTTGTAAGTTCTCTGTGTATGTGAAACAACTGATTCTCAGCAGTTGTTCAACATAGATCACATTAATACCATTGCAAAGCTGTTTACTGAAATAACAAAAGCAGTGAAAAGCATGCAACAAAAGAGACCGTATCTTTTTATTAATGGTACATTGCCTCCATTTTTGATCCATTTGATGCGAATGGTAAGGCAAATTCCAGTGTAGTTTTTGATTCCCTGAGTCAGTGAAGACCTAGCAATCCACCATTCAATATGCCCCCATAGGCCATTTCCACTTGCATTTTGAATCCAAAGTATTTGATAAACAACCATGGTACTGTCAAGCTCCTCAAGGCAGCAGAGTCTTATGATTTTCACTAGCGGTTGTTATTCCAATCTCTTTCTGGATGCAGTATTTTTCCGTTTCACTCTATTTAGTGATCATTGATTAAAAATATTCCTAAACTACTAAATGAAATCCATTTCAGATGGCATCTGTATAATAATGTAATACATGTTTTCTTGTCTGTAATATTTTCTTTTTCTATTATTATTTCCTTTGGAAGGTCTAGTACAATATACGTGATGCTAAGGAATGGGGGAAGCTTCTTTAAGTCCTATATTGTGTTTTGATATCAACGGACAATAACATATTTAAGAATGGTTGCTTCCTCTCTCATGCACTTCTTATGATTTCAGGTTAATTTACAAATGTCTACTATGGATAAAGAAATTTTGTAATACATGCTTCTGCAGGTCAAATTATCAATATATTCCCCTAGGTTTTCGAAGAGTTTAATACTAACACAGGATAGGTCCAGATAATTTCATACCTAAAACTGCTGTCTGTGCAAGCTTTCTATTCTGCAGATTTTGGTGGTTGGAAGCTTATTGATATTGTTAACCCAGATTAATGGATTGAATCAAATAAGATTGTATGCACATTCATGGGAACATATTTTAAATTTCATTGTACAAGAGAACAGTAAGCTATTAGCAGGCTAAAAGCATACAGTGGGGAAGAATTCCCATTGCATAGACCCCTAAGATACTGTTTGCTTCTTAATGCAGAAATAGATGGAGATGTGGCCCTTAGCATGTCCAAGTGGAAGTGAAATTCCTACTTGTAATCAATCTTGAAAGACAATTTTCAGTGGCTGGGAGAAGTGGCTTTGTCAAAGCAGGATGAACACAACGGGTATTCAGATATCAAGAACTCATCAGCAACCATTTACTTATCAATGCTGATCTGATAAAAATGTGCTTGGGTGGAAATTGAGAACAAATAGATAAGGGCAGATGATGGATAGTGATATGGTATCTTGTTACCATTTTATTGTGACAGTGGAATCTCAATGCATGATATGCTTAGAAATTAAAAAGAGGAAAAGCAGAGCCGTCAAGATTGTGTGATCTGTCACAACCATTGTTTGAAGCTGGTAAGAAGACTTGTTGTTAATTTGAAAATGTGAAACCATTGATTTGTGAAAAAGAAGTCTGCAGAAAAAGATATGTAAATTTGTTTCAGATTTGTTTTGGATCTTTGTTAAAGAAGTTTGAGGATATTGAAAAGTTGTTAGAAGATCTAAATTGTTGAAAAAGTGAACAAGGTGAGTTTAAATTGTTTGTTTCAAAGGGAAAAGGTGATAAAGTAAAGAAAGAGAAAACAAATGATTTAGAAGAAGAGGATAGAAAAAAAGGTAAATTTGTAGAGGAAAATTGTAATTATATAGAAGAATTGCGCAAACTCGAATAGAAGAATAAAGAGTTAGAAGGAAAGTTAAAGTTGTTTGATGAGATTAATAAAAGGAATGAGGAATAAGAACAAAGAGAAAAGTTGCTTGATAATTTGGAAGAAAAGATAAAGAAACTATAAGAAGAGAATAGTTTATACAAGAAAGAAATGTCAAAATTAAATGAAGAAAATGAAAGTTTGAAGTCAAAGAAATTGGTGTGTGATGTTTCTTATAGGACATACCATACTCCTCATCTAGGGTTTGATTTATTGTTTAATCCTTGTTATTATCCAGTATTAGTGCATATATCATGTCTTTAATTATTTCCTCTTCAATATTAAAATAAGGTTACATTTATCCTTTTCAACAAGTTTTATTGATTTTTAAAGTTTTAGTTCTCAACTTGCACTATCTACCTCTTGATGATTTCAACATAATTCATACACATACAATTAAAAAACTAATGGTGCCCAAGTAATTTGTGTGGGAACTTGGCTCTGATACTAGCTGTAATGCCTCTAGAGAAGTCTCATCAAATCCTCCTTTGAAACGACTTCTCCCTCCTTCAACAAATGCATGTGACACGTTTAAAACCAAAGTCCTTTCTGGTTGTACCAAGATGACAGGCTAAGATACCATTGTAACTTCATTCATAGACCTATACGCAGCAGTGAGGAAGCATAGACAAGGCACGAGACAAAATGTGATGCCTTGTGGAAATGTGGTCTAGAGAATTGTCATGTGTATAGGTTTGCCCCAAGTAAATTTGTTGGAGGTCGATAGAACCTTCTAGTTAACGCAACTACCACAACAACTCCTTCACTTCAAAATGTACACAAAATGAAATGGTTGAAATAATTGTAGGGATTAGTCTCCAAAAGGCCATAGAAACTTTTAGGCAATGTTATTCACACCACACAAGTTGCACAAATCTCAATGCATTGAAAAGGCTTCACAACTGTCAAGCCAATGCTATTGGCAATCGTGTTGCCCTTTTCTTCATATTGGTATTTCAGACGCCTCATCTTTTTATTGATGAAATTTACAATATCCATATCAAGAACAACACAATAACAACTTAATGAACTACTTAATTAGCACCCTGCAATCCAAAAATCATCAATATCATTCAAACCAACATTCAATAACGGACCTCCAATAAACATGCAAAGTCATGCAACTTCACAAATTCATGGAAATAATATCACCACAATATCATCATATCACATTAATTCTCATACACCACTTTTGTGCACAATATGATTCATAAAGCAATAAAACATAAGACCAAAATAAGTTGTTGATTTCAACCAATAGACATTACTAGATTACAAAGAACAAAATTATAGCACATACGCATAGATCGGGCAATCTATACGTTGTTTCTTGTATTAACTCCAAAGAATGTATCACAAAAACTACAATTCATAACAATCTGCATAAAACTAATCTAGAATCTCTAAGTGGAGCTCAAATCATCAATTTGTTGACCCTTAACAATGAATCAAAATCTCCAATTTATAGTTTCTTGTCCTACTTTCTAGGAAATAAACCTATCTACAGTAAGCTCTAAAAAAACAAGGAGTCGTAGTTGATATGTAAGTCTCTGCCTTGAACTCTAGTTAACTACTACGAAACTGTGGCTGGGTGAGCATTATGAAAATGGTGCTGCATGAGCCAACGCTTTGTAATCATGCAAAACTTTCTCAATAATCAAGGTACATGTTGGAGCAACAATTGAAGTCCCGGTACTAGTATCATGCAAGATTCTTCAAAAATATCATGTTATCATTAGCGACTTCCTATTTATATTTCACTTCTTTTTATAGCTATTATAATTGCTAGTGATATATACAACTACTTCAGCCGAAGGATGTGCAATATGTTTGATTCTAAACTTGTACTTCTTCAAAATCTCCTCTGCATTCTTACTTCTATCTTCTAATTTCTGTATTATTTCTGAAGCTTGTTGACATTGATTTATTAAGTACGTATATCTATTCATTAACTCAATGTTAAACTCAGTAGGAGTTGTAAGATATCGTGCCACATATGCATCCCATTGATGGAGTAAATTGTCTTCCTCCATGTGTCCAAAACTACTAATACCGAGCCCAAAAATACCCAACAACTGCCCTACAAACTTTTCATATTTTTTTATCGAACTAAGGAGAGGAGAGCGGACATCTGTTATGTCTTTCCCATACTATTGAAGCATCTCAATCTTCAACTCCAAAATGTATATGTATGACTGCAAATTTACAACACTATCCCCTCCCAAGAGATCTTCACCCATTACGACATCTTCTCCAAGATTTAAAATCTCATTCAAAATTTGATATTGTTTGTCAAAAACATTGAGCTTTCGTTGAGAAAATGAAGCTAAAGTTCCTTCAATCTATATGGCCTTCTGGTATGCCTCCATAGTGTTATGCAAAAACAAACTAATTTTAGAAGCATTTGTCTGCACCCATGCTTTTATAGTGGCTGCCACCTTTCTCACTTCAAATAGTGCTTTCACGCCTCCCTTTGGAAGTGATGAGGTTGAACATAGGCTATCATCGACCCATACATCAAGGGGCTTCCTTATCTCCACTAACAACTGCTTATATTGTTCTAGCTGTGCCTTGACCTCTGAGTGGGAGATGTGTTTATTTTCTATTTGGCTCCTAACCACACTGTTAGCAAGCTCTAATGTATCCAACTCTCCCCATTTAGTCTGTTTACCCAATTTTACCTGTGACACCTGGTATTTCGGGGAGCCTTCTCCTTCAACTTGCATGGAAGCTGCAACATCAACAATCACCTCACCAGAACGAGTTCTAGACAAATGGTGTATGGTCTTGGCCTTCTGCATTTTCCTTGGTTATTCAGTGATTGCTTGTTGTAATGTGACCTTCGGCAACACCACTTTCTTTTTCTTCTAAAAAATGAAGCTTAACCATTGTGGTGTATCTTCATCCTTATCACCTTCATGTGGTATGATGTCTGCAATCACCATGTGTACCTTTGACTTCTCTTTTGCTTCATCCTTCTCCTCTTCTTGTTTAGAAATTTGGATACCTTAGGTTGAAGTACCTGGTTGGACCTATCCGATTTGGAGAGCGCTATCAGTATTCAACTATTGTTGTTGTTTGTGCAACTCTCCCAACTTGCCACTTACGTCTTCTTTAAAATCCCTATCATCTTTATCTGTTTCTTTCATTTCTCCTCCAGTAGCTATTTCTTTCAATAGATTCTCTTGGTCATTTGGAGTTAGGACCAATCCCTCATCTTTTGAATCTACGGACTCATTTTGTTCTTTTTCTTCCTCAATCGACAACTCCTCTGGTAAGTCTTGTCTATCAATGTCCATGGGATCGACTGGTGCTTGTTTTCTAAGCCGAATAGACTTCTTTTCTTTCTTCTTCTCAGTCTTTCTTTGCACCAGTTGCACCCCAGGTTGCTCATCTTCCTGATCTGAATCAGACTCAACATTATGAATGGTGACCTTCTCTATTGCAGGAGTTAATACTTGTGTTAACGAAGGTAATGTTGCTGATGTTGTAGAAAAAGTATGAGTTGGTGTAGACACTGGCACTGTCACAGGAACATGATAGTAGTTGACATTGTCAAAATAAGATGCTATGTTGTGGCGGTAAGTGGACGTTGAGCAGATGTACCTATTGTATCAGGAGGGGGTTGAGTAGATTTAGATGTTTATTTTTTGGCCTTTCCTTGCCCATCTTCCTCCTAAGTGCCTTCTCCTAGCATTTGCCCGATTGTTGCCTTTACAGGATGTACCACTACTAGTGGGATGGCTCTTAACCCCTCCCTTATTCCAAAATTTGCAGCCTTTTTCAACAATTCAACCTTTCTCATTTGTACCTTGACCTATTCCAAAATATCTCATGTGGCTGGCTCAGGTTCAATAGCCTCATCTAGCTCAATGGATGTGTTCTTTCTAGAACTAGACCTTGTCCCACAGACATATTCTTTATGAACCCTTGACTGAGCATTATCGAAGGCTGATTCCTTTTGTTTTCCTTTTAAGGTGCTCAGCCTAATCCTCAAACTTAGCCATTGTTTAGTTCTTTCTATATCATTTTGAAATACTATATCTATATTTGCCTCTTCCTACCTCGACCATCTTATTGGAGAAAGGGGTTTTTTATCAATTCCTTTTTCCCTGTATGTTGTGTCTAACCATTCACCATAATCCCTTAATTCTTTAAGGAGATTGGTCTCTATTTCAAAATTCCTTATTTGTGAAACTGAGAGCCTAGAATAATTTTTCTCTCTGACTTCAAAACTGTCTTGGAGGTTGGCCCAAAAATCCTCCAAACTTGGTTGATGCCCATCATATGCTTTTGGCATCATTTGCTTCAATTTGTCTTATGGGTCATAATACTCTCGAGCATAGTTAAATTCTTTCAAATGTAAATCTTGGAGCTCTATCTCAACCAAATTAGCTACTAGAATTTTAGAACAGGAAAAGTAACCAATTGAAATAGAGAAATCAACACTTGTCTTATGTTTTGAAGATAACAATGATTGTAGCTCAGCCATCTGTCTGATATATTCTAAGAGTATTATTTAGTTATTATAGTATCGAGGCAGCAAAATAGGGTTCCCTGTGAATCCACTAACTCTGATATATGTGGAATGTTGGTTTTGAATGAACCAACATGGCCATTCCCTGATTATGGTCATTTTTCTTCCAGGCTTATTTAGTAGCTTGTATCACTTATGAGTTTGATAATGACGGGGAAAAGGAAGGCATCATTTATTCTTTTGAAATGCATCTTTGTGTTTCCCAGAGGGAGTTGAGTGTAATACTCCCACACCTTCTTTTGTCCTTTCTCATCACCAAACTGGCCTTCTGTTTGTAATCATGGAAATTTTCTTGCTCGGGTGGCTACCCAGATAACATACGAGGTAAATAAGAATTTCTTTGTTCTGTGTACCTCAATCAACTACCTATGTATGTTTGACAATAGTTGGGTCCAATCAAAGTATTATTTTCCAATCAGAATAGTTGTCATATATTGGAACATCCAAGGGTGGAAATGTCGGCAATCTGTCTTGCTGAAGGCCTTGCTCAACATGATGATTAATTCACGTTGTGGCTCCTTGAAATCAACCCTTAGAATATTAGTGGTCTTTAGTCCCGTCTTCCTCTCCTCCTCTAACAAATTTTCATTCATGTGCCTTTTGCATGAAGCAGTATCATTTCTTCATACTTCAACAACTTCTTCCTCAGTAGATAGGAGCACTTCATCCCTTGAAGGGATGGCAAACACAAACCCTAGCATATCAGCCGATAGAGCAATTACTGTACTTGATCATCCGTGCACTTTCTAGTGTCTATGTTATAAAATTGTGCCACGGTTGTAATGAATTCTGGGGCTTGGACAGATTGAGGAAAAGCGGTTGCTTCTACTAACCCTGACCTCATGATTCTCCTATAAGGAGCCTCTAACCTTGGCATGTCCAATTGTGTTCTTATATCATCTAATTCAATGTGCCCCACCTCAGTGTCAGTCACCCATTTAATTTGATCATCCAATTTGGAAGCATAAACCTGCCTTTGATAATGGTACTTCATGGTTGCAGGGAGTTTATCTAATTCCTTGACTCTCTTGCTGGAGGCTAGGTCCATTTAATTGCTCTGATCTGCAAGAAGGAAACACAAATTAGCCTATCACAAAGTATCAAAATATGAATCTTATCACCTAATTCGGGACTCCGGGGTTCTGGGGTGGGTAACTCCTTCTAAAACAACTGACTTCGAGACTCTGGGGTTCTGAAGTTAGGATGGGTTAAAACAACATGACCTAGAAGTCTGGGATTCCAGGGTTCTGGGGTGAACTGGTTAGGATCATTCTGGACTTCGGGGTTCTGAAGTCCCGGGGTAGTTTGGTAGAAGGCTCGAAAGATGGTCTGGAACTCCAGGGTTCTGAGTTAAAACAACGGCCTAAGGGGAAAGGTCTTCGGAACTTCGGGGTACCGGGGTTCCAAAGTTAGGAGGGGTGAAGGTGTGGTCAAGAAGAAACAACCTCAGAACTCTGAAATTTTGGGGTAAAATGGACCATGAAGCTCGAAACTCTGGGGTTCCGGGGTGGGATAAGCATGTGAACCCTGGAACTTTGGGGTGGAATAAAAACCTAGGGCATGCGGGAAAAAGGAAAAAACGGAAAAACAAAAAAAACAAGAAAGGAAAATCTATGCTAACAAACTAGAAAAATCAAAACCAAAAAACACAAAGGGGGAGCAAAATCCACCAACCTGGCGGAAGAAAACCCACAAAAGCTCGACAACATGGAGGCGCGAAGTTAGGAGGCGGAGCTGTGAGGCTAGAAAAACTTGAGTGCACAAATAAGCTTAGAAAAGTTCATTTCCCCTATTTATACCCCCGATACTTGTTCCATACGATCGCCTTAAACACGACCTCGGGAGTCCAGAGTTTGGACATCCGAGGTGACAAACAAGAAAACAAAAAACACACCTCGGAACTCCAGGGTTTGGGACTTCCGAGGTAAAAAAAAAAAAAAGAACATACCCTAGGATTCCGGGGTTCCAGGATGGATAAACTAAACACCTTTTGGACTTCAGGGTTCTGGGGTTCCAAGTTTCACAAGCAAATGACAAAATATGAAGAACTTAGAATTCTAGGATTCTGAGGCTTCAATGAAAAAGGACAAGGCAAGACTTCGGGACTCCGGGGTTCCAGGGTCTTGACCAAAACAAGAAACAAAAGCCTACCTTAGAACTTCAGGGTTCCGAGGTTTTGGGGCAAGACAAAATAGGAAACAAGAGCCTACCTTAGAACTCCGGGGTTCTGGGGTAGGACTTCAAAACCAGGCAAAGAACACCTCGAGACTCCGGGGTTACATGGTGTTAAGGAAAAACATAAGAAAAACAAAACTAAAAAGAAAAAAGAAAAGGGGACCCATATTTTCAATACAAGGAAATTGATGGGGTTAGGTATGCAAGGCATAACAAATGGTGACTATCTGGGAAATTGACTCTAGGCATTTTAGAACTTTAAAATCTCTGATGTAACCTGATGCCTAAGGCTACTATCATTCAAAACAATGTATAAGAGGGAAAAGATGAATGAAGTAATGAACAAACAACTAAGTCCAGAACTGAACGGATTAACTCTTAAGTGTGTGTGCATGATTCATTATTCCATCGTTTTCAATGATGAAGATAAACAAAGGAAATTGGGCCCAAGCTATGTAGGTGTAGTCAATCAACATATTTCACAAAGGTCATCCTAGGCATAGCTCTGTTGCTAGCCAGGCGTCCATAGCCCTGATAGAGATACATCTGGTTCTCATCAAGCAGTGCTCCACTACCAGGCAGACGTCCATAGCCCCAATGGAGATTACTTGAAACACCCAAGTTTATTTTCTTTAAGTGGATCATTTATTTTCTCTTTCTTTATTCTCTTTTTTCTAGATCCTTTTTCACACAATAGAATATAGACGGATTATTTCTTACGTAAACTTTAATCAAATTTTCAAATATTGAAGTCCGATTACTGGGTTGGGAGCCACGACGAACAATGTAAAACATCATGACTTCTAATTTGGAAACAAGTTCATCTGATATCTTACAAATTTTTTTGATGTAACTTAATGTGATGGTGGTGCTGAGTAATCAGGTTATCTTTTTACAATTGAAACTCAAGAACTCAAATAATATTTAAACCATTATATACCACCGTGGATGAGTGTAGACAAAGATTTCAAAATCAACCAAACAATAATGAAGTTGTAAAGAGCAAAGAGTTGAAGTCTCTCAAAATTTGGTAACCTGTTATGCAAAGAACACCTTTCATTTAGAATAAACATGTATCCCAACAAAGCAAAATGAAACAAACAAACCAAAGAAAACAAAAAGGGAAACAAACATGCAGCAAAAGAAAAACCATGCAACTAACTCACAAACTCAAACAAACAACAAAAAAAATAAAACAACTAAACTACTATAGTACAAAAGATCTAGCTCCTCTGAGATTTAATCAAAATAATGCTTGAGGAACTAACCATTGATGGGCAATGGTACAAGTTCTACAGTCAAAGAGCTCAACCTAAAAGTGTTCTCTCCTAAAATTTCGGCAATCTGGTAAGGACCTAACCACAACCTCTCAAACTTATGACGATCACCCTTCTTCTACTTGTCCTTGTCCCATAACATAACTAAGTCAAAAATCCGAAAAGCTTTCACCTTGGCTCTTTTATCAAGCCATCACTTAACAACTGCTTGATTCTTAGCAAAGTTTTATAGGGTATTTATCCTTTTCTCATCAAGTTTCAATAAATTCAGGAGGCAAACTTCTACCTAGTCCTCAATTTCAAGTTCTTTCATTAGCTGGATGACATGTTTCTATAAATTGATCAGGAAAACAAGGTTTTGGCCATAAACAAGGTAGTATGGAGAAGTCCCTAGAGAAGCTTTAACTCTGGTGCGATCATCCCATAGGGCGTACCTCAATTGATTGTGCCAATCCTTGGGGTTTCTCTCAAGTAGCTTCTTAATAACATCTAAAATGTTTTTATTCATGGATTCAACCACTCCATTTCCTTGTGGGTAATAATTAGATAAAAATTTCAGAACTACCTTGTACTCATATGACCATTGCATCAATTATGCTAAAGTAAAAGCAGGTCCATTATCACATATCGGATCGAACAACATACCAAACCTGGTGATGATATACTCATCAATAAATTTGAGAACAATTTCCACAGTGGCATTTTTGCATGCTATGGCTTCCGTCCATCGGGTGCAATAATATGTTGCAGTGAGAATGAACTTGTGTCCTGCAGATGAGAGGATTAATAACACCAATAAAATCTAATGACCATTAGGCAAATGGTCTTACCTTGAATACTAGTTGGAGAGGCATGACAAGGTTCCTTTCTCTGGAAGCAACCATTTGGCATGTGTGACAATGACGAACATGTTCATGAGTATCTTTAAATTGATGGGCTAGTAGTATGCAACCTTTAAAATCTGGTGTGTTGTTGCATTTGCTGACCCATGGCTTGCACCATATTTCCCATGGAATTCCTCTATCATCTCACGGGCTTCCTAGTGATCGAGACATTAAAGGTAAATACCTTTGTAGTTCTTCATATAAAGTGTCAAATCCTTGATTATATAATTGGCACTTTTGAGCCTTAAATTCCATCTTTGTGTGGTCGTCAACCCCTTAGGACACTTGTTATTTAGTAAGATGAAAACCAAATCAGTGTACCATGGGTCCTAAGTGAATGATTGTAATGTATATTGTTGGCACTAGATTTGAGGGATATCAGTCACCATAGCTTGAGACAGACCCTAGCCTCTAACTAACCTCATTGGATGCATTTCTAAATCAAATTCTTATAAAATGGCCATCCATTTCCCTCTGCGTTCTCCTAGCTCTGATTGCATAAGCAATGACTTAACTGCTTGATCAGGTACAATTGCATATATTTTTCTCCTCAAGATATAATGTCTAAATTTTTTAAGTCCTCTTACCAAAGCAAAAGCATATTTCTCAAGAGAAGAATATCGCACCTTAGCATTCTTGAAAGGGGAGCTTATGAATGCGATTGGTTTCTCATCCCCTACTTGCCTCTGTGTCCAGATAGCGACGCTCGAATGCAAAAAGGCAAAAGAATATAAATAAAAAGGCACAGTATAGTCAGGACTAGTCAGTACAAGAGCTTCAAAAATGGACTTCTTGATTTGGACAAAAGCCTCTTTTGCTTCAGCGATCCATTCAATCTTAGCATCGTTTTACATCATTTCATTCAATGGCTTGACTATCTCTGCAAACCCAATGATAAATTTCTTGACAGAATTGATCAACCCAAAGAAAGATCTCATCACCTTTTTACTCCTTAGGCTTTTGTAATTTCAGCAGTGCTTCCACTCAATTTGGGTCAATGGATATCTCTCTTTTAGAGATTACATGATTGAGGAGCTTCCCTTCAGTAACCCCAGACACACACTTTTTGGGATTAAGAGATATTCCAAACCTTTGGCATCTCTCTAAATCTTTGCGGAGGTGTCCGGGTGATCTCCCCTGACTTTGGACAATATAGTAAGGTCATCTGGATATATATGATAATGCATTTGCCAACCAAGTCTTTGAAGGCGGTGTCCATCACTCTCTAGAATGTTTCTCCAATATTAATCAATCCAAAAGGCATTCTGCTATATACATAAGTCCCCCACTTTGTAGTAAATGTTATTTTTATATGGTCTTCATGGTTCACAAAAACTTGGTTATATCCAGAATAACTGTCAAGGAATGATATCATCTGTGAACCATTAACAATTTTTAATACCTCATCCAGGGAAGGGAGTGGGTAATTGTCCTTTTTTGATGCCTTATTCAGGTTACGAAAAATCAACACAAAGTCGAATAACCCCATTATTTTTCCTTACCGGCACTAGGTTGGCAACCCAAGTGGAGTGGCGGACTGGGAAAATAATCCTAGTAGCAAATAGCTTTTGAACTTCTTTAAAAATCAAGGGCTCTATCAATGAATGGACCGGTCATTGCTTCTCTCTGAATGGCTTTGTATTGGGTTTCAAAGGTATAACATGAGTGATGATAGATGTATCAAATATTTTCAGATCTTCATATCCCCATGCTATAACATCAATGTATTCCTTTAAGATTTGTATAATTTCATCCCTCTCAGTAGAAGTGCAAATCTTCCCAATATAGACTATCTTTTCTTGACCATCTGGACCAATTTTGTGTGGTTCATATTTTCCACCACCTAAATTTGTGGTCAATCTTTCTTTTATCTTAGGATCAGAGTCCAAAAGATGTTCTAGAGTGACCATACCTTTGGGAATGACATTTGTAGGCAAATTGACAATTTCTTCATCACCGTCTTCATCAACAACATCTAATATATCCTCTTCATCAATGATCTCCTCCTCGAAAGCACCAAAATTAGCAAGAAAAACTAGAATGTGTCTATCATCCTTAAAGACTTGGAAATGCTTGATGTTGTCAGGCACAACGGGTGTGGAAACCAGCTCTATGGAAAATATTTTCAAAGGAGACTAAATTACTAGTTCCAATGTGCTTGCTGCTACAACCAATGCATCTGATATCCCATTTACTTTTTTGGGCACTAACTGGATATTAAAAGCATCTAAGTCTTCAATCAATCCCCATACTTGATTCCTATACCCTGCTAACCTTTTGTCACGATATGCATACTGAGTTCTTACTTGTTTAACCACCAATTCAAAATCTCCTTGCACTCTTAAGCATTTAGCCCCCATTTTATGGGCGAAGAGGAGTCCTCTAAATAAGGCCTCATATTTAGTCATATTGTTAGTGTAAGGGAATTGGAGCTGATAGGAGGCTAGAAAGGTCTTCCCTTTGGGACTGGTTAACCCAACTCCTACTCCACTACCTTGCTTGGATCTAGACCCATTGAACTTTAGAAACTAGATTTCATCCTTCAATTTCTTTATATCCTTCATTTTAGGTTCAATAATCAACAGAGGAAGATTAGTTTCTGAAAGTGGTTGTTGTTCCTTGAGTTCGATATCTTCCAATATCGGTGGTTGTTCATTTATAGGCTCTAGGAGTACTTTTATCATATTGGGAATGAACTTCTCTACATGAAGTTGCACAAGAGATTGAGTCTCTTCATTCTCCTGCTTGGGTGGAGTCTGCTCATTCCCTTTCTTACCAATCTCAACTATAAGGATCTCCTTCTTGCACTACTTTGGCTGGGAAGTTTGTACTACAACATTCTCTCCTTGGAGCATTACTCTCTCATGGTTTGGAATTTCAATTTCTTCCACTTTGATATCATAATCAATATCTTCACAAGGGACTGGGCTCATCAACTTCATAAATTCATTTTGGCAAGGGATACAGGATATCTTTGAATGTTCTTGATGATGTATCCTACACCATTGAGGGAGTAACAAATATTGCACTTTGACGTCATCTCCTAACAAACACATCCCTTGTTTCATTCCTGCAATAAAGTCTATACTCCTCCCCATATGCTCTGCCACATCAGCTTGGTGGGACTGGGGAACTATAGGTGCAGAGAAAGTGAGCATTTCATTTACTCTATAAACTCCTGGACTCACTTCAGCATATGCCACCTCATTGGGAGCTCCATACTCTGTGACCAACTTCTTCAACTTGGTTCACTGTCAATTCAGATCTGGTTACTCACTCCTTTCCATTGAAGCCATAAATACGTAAAATAGGTTGAGAAGTAACCTCCCAAATTTTTTGACCAATCTCTACTAAGAATCATCCCATATACCTCTAGAATATCAACTACTTGGATGTCAATGTAATGAGATATGCGTGGATCGACACCCAACCAAATATACACATCTTTCAATTCCCCAATCACATTGACCTTAGTCTTTTCCAATTGTACCACTTTGTTTTTTGCACGTATTGGGTTGAGACTGAGCTTCTAACATATAGAATAAAGCATTACATTCCCAGAGGCACCTAAATCTACCAAACAATTATGTAAATTCTTTCCACATATCGTTAAACTGAGTAGAAATTGTAGGTTTTCAACAACATCGTTATTGATATTAGCATTAACTTCATTCAACTCAGGGGTATGTGCAGGATCATGGTGTGCCAAAACAGGCCCTTAAGTGGCAATGAAATTTCAGAAAATCAGAGTTATGCAACTTGACATGAAATTTTGAATAAGTTGTGAACATTATTTTTAAAATATGTAAGAAGAGAATATATAGAAAATTTAATGTAGTTTCTAAGCTACTAGTTGTTTTTTGGAAAAAAAAATCCTATTTGATGAAAATTTCAAATTTCAATGCAGTGGTACTAAAATTTCAGGAAAAAAATAAGAAGTAGACATATGTCTAACCACCCTAATCACAATCAAATCATAATTTTTTTTATAATATTTATAATATAAGTATTAGACTCATGTCCGGATGTGATACATATTTTTAAAATTTTTTTTATAAAGTAAATAATTATTTATGATTTTTTACTACAGTTTTTCAAAAATTTAGAAACTCCTACGTCTGACCACCTTAACTTGGTCAAAAACTTATGAAATTTAATTGTTTTTAATTTTTCCCTATAGTAGACGAAGCATAGGATGTGACACATGTTTTGGATTCAAAAAATGTTATACCGTTTGAAAGTTATTAGTGTTTTTCAATCAGTATATCAATCAGGACTATTGTTAGAATTCAATTAGAAAATAAATAATAATTATTTATTAAAGTCGAAATAAAACAAGCCTTATATTGTTGGAAAGCTCGGAATATCCTTAAAAAACCCTTTTCGTTTTATCAATTTTGGCTACAAAAAAAGTCGTCAGCCACCAGTGTAAAGTCTGGAAAATCAAGGAATATTGAAAAACACATTTTTTTAGTTGACTTTCTAGGCTTGTGACTTCCAAGCCAAATACCAAAGCATTCCTGATTTTAATATATAAATTTGTGGTCCCCCAAAATTTTCCCATTGCCGCCTTTTATTTACTGAAATGCCACATTAATGGCGATGGCAGAAATCCGATATCCGATTTTATTAGTCATATTTTAGAGAGAGAGAGAGAGAGAGAGAGAGAGAGAGAGAGAGAGAGAGAGAGAGAGAGAGAGAGAGAGAGAGAGAGAGAGATTAGGGGAGAGAGATAAAGAGAGAGCAGGGAGGAGAGGGAGAGAGAGAGAGAGAGAGGGAGAGAGACACAAATTGTGTCGTTATGGGTCATATGTTGTCCTAAGAGGTCATAAGACACAATATGACCCCTTAGGACACAATATCCGGTTTTAATCAGTAAATTCTCTAACTAGATTTGTTTATTAATATATTAAAATATTAATTTATAAATAAATTAGTATATGATATTAGGGAGAGGGAGAGAGAGAGGGGGGAGTGGGGGGGAGAGAGAGAGGGAGGGAGGGGGGAGGGATAGAGAGAGCTTAGGAGAGAGAGAGAGAGAGAGAGAGAGAGAGAGAGAGAGAGAGAGAGAGAGAGAGAGAGAGAGAGAGAGAGAGAGAGAGAGAGAGATGGGGAGAGAGGAAGGGAGAGATGGGTAGGGGGAGGGAGAGAGAGAGATAGAGAGAGAGAGAGAGATGGAGAGAATAGGGGAGAGGGATAGAGAGAGATTAGGGGAGAGAGAGAAGGAGAGGGAGAGAGAGATTAGGGGAGAGGGGGAGAGAGAGAGATTAAGACATCATAGGACATCATGAACCCTTATGACATTAAGACATCATGAACCCTTATGAGATTAGGGGGGAGAGAGAGAGAGATTAAGACATCATAGGACATCATGAACCCTTATGACATTAAGACATCATGAACCCTTATGAGATTAGGGGGGAGAGAGAGAGAGAGATTAAGACATCATGAACCCTTATGACCTCTTAGGACACCATATGACCCCTAATGACACCATACTGGGTTGCTTTGGGTCATTTTGTGTCCTAAGGGGTCATATTATGGCCTACGACCCCTTAGGACACCATATGACCTCTAACGACATGATTTCTTGTCTTAAGGGGTCCTATGGTGTCGTAAGGGGTCATATGGTGTCCATAGACGTCATATGGTGTCTTAGGACACCATATGACCCCTTAAGGCACCAAATTGTGTGTTATGGGTCATATGTTGTCTTAAGGGATCGTAAGACACCATATGACCCAAAGCAACCCAATATGGTGTCATTAGGGGTTTAATGGTGTCCTAAGGGGTCATATGATGTCTTAAAGGGGTCATATGACACAATATGACCCACTAGGACACAATATGACCCATAACGACCAAATATGGTGTCTTAAGGGGTCATATGGTGTCCTAAGGGGTCGTAGGACACCATATGACCCAAAGCGACCCAATATGGTGTCATAATGGGTCCTATGGTGTCCCAAGACACCATATGACCCCTATGGACACCATAGGACCCCTTAAGACACCAAATCTTGTTGTTAGGGGTCATATGGTGTCCTAAGAGGTCATATGGTGTCCCATGAACCCTTATGATCTCTTAGGACACCATATGACCCCTAATGACACCATATTGGGTCGCTTTGGGTCATATTGTGGCCTACGACCTTTTAGGACACCATATGACCCCTAACGACATGATTTGGTGTCTTAAGGGGTCCTATGATGTTGTTAGGGGTCATATGGTGTCCATGGGCGTCATATGGTGTCCTAGGACACCATATGACCCCTTAAGACACCAAATTGTGTGTTATGGGTCATATGTTGTCCTAAGGGGTCATAAGACACCATATGACCTAAAGTGACCCAATATGGTGTCATTAGGGGTTTAATGGTGTCCTAAGGGGTCATAAGATATCTTAAAGGGGTCATATGACACAATATGACCCACTAGGACACAATATGACCCATAACGACCAAATATGGTGTCTTAAGGGGTCATATGGTGTCCTAAGGGGTCATAGGACATCATATGACCCCTTAGGACACCATATGACCCAAAGCGACCCAATATGGTGTCATAATAGGTTGTATGGTGTCCCAAGACACCATATGACCCCTATGGACACCATAGGACCCCTTAAGACACCAAATCATGTCATTAGGGGTCATATGGTGTCCCATGAACCCTTATGACCTCTTAGGACACCATATGACCCCTAATGACACCATATTGGGTTGCTTTGGGTCATATTGTGTCCTAAGGGGTCATATTGTGGCCTACGACCCCTTAAGACACCATATGACCCCTAACGACATGATTTAGTGTCTTAAGGGGTCCTATGGTGTCGTTAGGGGTCATATGGTGTCCATAGGGGTCATATGGTGTCTTGGGACACCATAGGACCCCTTAAGACACCAAATCATGTCATTAGGGGTCATAAGGTGTCCTAAGGGGTCATATGGTATACCATGAACCCTTATGACCTCTTAGGACACCATATGATCCCTAATGACACCATATTGGGTTGCTTTGGGTCATATTGTGTCCTAAGGGGTCATATCGTGGCCTATGACCCCTTAGGACACCATATGATCCCTAATGACATGATTTGGTGTCTTTAAGGGGTCCTATGGTGTCGTTAGGGGTCATATGGTGTCCATAACGATGTCATAATGGGTCGTATGGTGTCCCGAGACACCATATGACCCCTATGGACAACATAGGACCCCTTAAGACACCAAATCATGTCGTTAGGAGTCATATGGTGTCCTAAGAGGTCATATGGTGTCCCATGAACCCTTATGACCTCTTAGGGCACCATATGACCCCTAATGACACCATATTGGGTCGCTTTGGGTCATATTGTGTTCTAAGGGGTCATATTGTGTCCTAAGGGGTCCTATGGTGTCTGAAGACACCATATGACCCCTAACGACACCATAGGATCCCTTAAGACACTAAATCATGTCGTTAGGGGTCATATTGTGTCTTACAACCCCTTAGGGCACAATATGACACCTAACGACACAATTTGGTGTCTTAAGGGGTCCTATGGTGTCCCAAGACACCATATGACCCCTATGGACACCATAGGACCCCTTAAGACACCAAATCATGCCGTTAGGGGTCATATGGTGTCTTAAGGGGTCATAAGACACAGTATGACCCCTAATGACATGATTTGGTGTCTTAAGGGGTCCTATGGTGTCGTTAGGGTCATATGGTGTCCATAGAGGTCTCTTTCTCCCTCTCTCCCTCTCCTCCTCCTCTCTCTCTCTCTTTGTCTCTCTCTCCCTCTCTCCCTCTCCTCCTCTCTCTTTCTCCCTCTCTCTCTCTCTCCATCCCTCTCCTTCTCTCTCTCTCTCTCCCTCTCCTTCTCTCTCTTTCTCTCTCTAAAATGTCCTCCTCTCTCTCTCTCTCTCTCTCTCTCCCTCTCCTCCTCTCTCTCTTTCTCCCTCTCTCTCTCTCTCCATCCCTCTCCTTTTCTCTCTCTCTATCTCTCTCTCTCTCTCTCTCTCTCTCTCTCTCTCTAAAATGTGACTAATAAAATCCGATCTCCGATTTAATCGGATATCGGATTTCTGCCATGTGGCAGTTTACTAAATAAATGGCGGCAACAGGAAATTTTTTGGGGACCACAAATTTTTGTACTAAAATCGGATATCCAATTTTAGTACAAAAAACCAAAAAAAAAAGGGTTTGTGGGCCATTTTGTAGATTCCAACGGCCCACAGTCTGCATATTCTATTTTCTGTTCAGGATCACAGGTTTTCAAATAGCTAGAGACAAATTTGTGCTTTTGAGAGATTCTTAAAGTGAAAACTTACATTGTCAACCACGAAGGAGCATATGTGTGGAGGGAAATGGGGAGTAGTAATCGTCAAAAGTCTAAACGGAAAAGAAAATGACCAAATGACCAATTTGAAGTGTATAGAGAAAGAGAAAGAGAATGTCATAGGAGGAGAAGACAAGGTATGTTAAATATTGCTAATGTTACTTCAATTGAAGAGGAAATTGAATTTGAAAATGTGCCACAAGTTATTGAAAATGAAAATGTAGATTTTGAAAGTGAAAATATTGAAAATTTTGAAAATGTTGAAAGTGATAATGAAAATGCTCAACATGTGGAAAATTTTGACATAGGAGGTGAAAATGTGGAAAGCTTTAACATTGAAGGTGGTATTTCTCAACCAAGTGAACCATATGTAACACCTAATTACTTTAGAAATGAAGACCCTCTCATGGATGAAAGAGAAATTCCAAATCCAAGACCTTCAAGAACCCCAAAATGGTTATTTGAAATCGATGAGAACATTATTGAGAATCTTGAAGGCAAGAGGTCAACAAGAACCGTTCGGTTGTGGGCTACACAAATTTTTAACCAAAATTTTAGCAATAAGACATTGACCAAGCAATGCCAACTCTTTGTTCAATTGCTAAAGATGATAAAGATGAGACCATTTCTAAACAAATTGAAGATTCGTATGAACAAGAAGATGGAGAGAAATTCTATTATTTCAAAAAATCTATTTGACACTCTCAATTCTATTGGAAAGAATACCAAAGAAAGAGATAAGAGAGCCACTCGAAGAGTGATTACAACCTCCTTAGTAAGCCATAAATTGAGGAAGGCTCATCAAATGAGACAAACTTGTGTTGATTTTAACATAAACCGTAAAACTTTGGATAGAGCACTTGCACGAAGAAAAAGACTTGACGATCCACTTCAACAAGATACATGGGCATTTGGTGGGAGGCTTCCACGTGTTGATAGAAAGTTGACTGACAATGTGAAGGAAGAGATTCAACAATTTTGGCACTCTAATTCTAGAGTTTCACCCAATGTAAAGGACGTTTTGAAATTAAGAATTGGCAACTGAAACTGCACACTGCATCCCAAACATTTCTTGGAATCAAGCCAAACAATGTTGTACAATTTTTTTTGTGAATTACATCCAACTTTGCAAATATCACAAAGGGCCTTTGAATATTTGAAACCATTTTATTGCGTTCCTCTTAAGATTCACAATACCTGTTGTTGCAAGTACCATGTCGAGTTTTCAATGTACCATGAACTTTTATGTCATATTCGTTCTATGATGCATACTAATGAGATGTTGCAGGAGTGTGGTGCAATGCTATTTTTGAGATCATCAAGAGACTTGCAAGATCTATTTTTATGCCCTAGAGATGATGGCTGCTACTTCTATAGAAATGATTGTTTGAACGAGAAGTGCTCAAAATGCGGTGGGTTGTCAAAGTTTGTTTCATGTTTTCATGAGGGCAGTGAACACGAGTTTAGAAATAATTATGTTGAGAAAAAAAAATATGAGACAGTGAAATATACTTTGAAGAGCGGAGGTGAAGGTTCTAGATGTGAATTAGTCTCAAGAGAAGTGAGTATTGCTGATTTTATTTTGGATTTTAAGGAAAATCTTTTCTACAAGTATGCAAGGCACACCCATAGGTCTTAGTGGTTGGATCAACAGTTCAGGATGTGTAATAACTCTTTCCCGATTGGCATTATTATATCGGTGGTTGATTTTGCAAAGAACTATACATTGCAACCACATAATGAGGTACAGTCTTAGTACTACAATTCAGTCCAGATTGCTATTTTTGTTCACATTACATATAGACATGCTCCTGATAGTATAGAAGAGGACAGGAAGATAATTAGGGAGTATCATTTTTATATGAGTGATGATAGATCACACTCCTTCGAGTATGTGCAACATTCTTTCAAGAATTTTTTTGAGTTATTGCATGAGAAAGTTATTGCAATTGACAAACATATAACATGGTCAGATAACTGTATGGGTCAATTCAAGAATGCCCGTATGTTTTATTGGTTGAGTAGAATGCATGTGGAGAGGCATATACCTCATATTTGGTGTTTTTTTCAGGCAGGGCATGGGAAGGGAGAGCATGATGGAGTAGGTGCATGTTTGAAGAGAGCTCTAGTTAAGGAGAAATTGAGGATTTCAGGTGCAAATTTCTCTGATGCATGTTCTATTGTTGATTGGTGTAGTTCAGCATTGTCACATGGAGGTACTCTTGATTTAGCAGTGAGCATATTCTTTTGGTTGGTTGAGGAGGAAACAGTGGGAGATAGATTGGATTGTCAAACAATTAAAGATTCTTCAAAGATGCATTCATTTCTTAGCTCAGATGCAAGTACATGGACCATTTGGACACGAGCGTTGGCTTGTTTTTGTCACATTTGTGTTCGGTGTGATTGGGATCAGTGTGAGTCAAGTGAGTGGGTTGATACATGGGTTCCCCACTATCTAACTCCTTTATCTCAAACAATATCCTTGTCAAATGATGACATGGAAAGTTCACTTGAGTATGATCGTCTATCAGATCTTGTACAACCAAGACATGTTTTTGCAGTTGTTGCACCGCAAGGGAATGAAGAGAGATCAAAATATTGGTTGGCACGATCTGTACAGGGAAAACAAAAGCTAACACAACCAGTGACAGATGATGATGGGTTCACATATCCTACAGGTTTAGTTGTTGTTGTGGGAACTTGGTTGCGAACATACGTTATTAGAAAGAATGGCATACCTACATTTGACGACTATGAGAGACACAAAACCATTATAATGTATTCACACCTTATTATAGGTACAAATGTCAAGTTGTTGAAGCATCAAGCAAAACCAAAGACCAAAGAGCTATGGACAGTGACTACTGCTGATCATGAAGCAATACTGGATACTCTTAAACAAAGAGATGACCCTTCAGGCACACTTGAGTAGTAGGTCTTTAATGGTGCCTTATTTTTTTATCATGCATTTCATTTCGAACAATGATCATTAAACCTTAATGATTAAGTTTGTTACGTGTATATTAAGGATGTGTTGAAAATGCAGGTCTATTGATGAACGGTTTTTTTTGGCAACACGGTTTTTGCATGCACATAGCAGGTACATGATATAATCGGAAGGGACGTATTTTTGCAAACATGACTTATTATCATGCATTTGATGAGCTTTACAATTTTTGTTATTAGAGAACACTATCTGATAATTTTTGATGATATAATTATCGCAAAACCTTTATGCTCATGCAAGTCTTTATTGATGATATACAATAGTACATCACATTATGATTTTTGATGATATACAGGTTCATGCTAGATCATTCGCTGTTGACAAGACCCTCTCTTGGTGATGGTACATATTCTTTTGTGCATTAATGAGAAAATTTTATGCATAAACATTAAGTCAAGTGAATGTATTGCTATTTAGAAATGACCATATCTGCCATCGTCTTCAACCATGCAGAGAAATGCAGTGAGAAGGGCTTTAATCAACATGCGTCTTTCTTCAAAGTTATGCACGTATACTTTCTAGAGAAACTGGTAAGTTTCATAATTATACAATCTTGTGCGTCTTAAAAATGTTTGAAATGATCTATTTATAATTTGCCAAACTAATTTGTATTAAGTGTTATAATTTGTTTCTTGTAGCACATTCATTCCGCATAAAAAGGTTACTTATTTTGGTCTTCATTTATATGCATGCATTGTTGTACGTAAGCTTTTCTCTTAGGACATGAGGATGTCTGATGCAGATGAAGTGGGATGTTGTATTTGTATATGGATGTGAATTGATGTAATATTGTTATGATGATATACAATGTCCATGAGCAAATTGGTTTAGTTATATTGATGATAATGTCCATGTATCTGTACATGAGTACATTGGTCTAGTTGTATTGATAATGAAAAAAAAATCATGTTTGCATATCCCTTCATGGATGTCACATGCAAGTGTAATGGTAATTATATGTATACAATACATGGAAATATTCATGATCATTATGTGTCTACAGTGTAATGCTTGTTTATATATAATTTTAGCACTCAAGGGATGACGCTAGTAGGGTATGACCCCAAGCGTTGGATCGAGTGGGGGGGCAAAATAGGAGTATGCATAGGGTAATAATGCCTAAATGGACATGTCAGAGCCAACGGTTCATCATCACGACGAGCAGAACAAGAAATCGGCCATGCGACAACATTCCATTGAGTGAGACTGACAATTTTTTTGCCAACAGAAAAATTGCTGCCCTAATAAAACCATATGGCAACTTAAAAAACTGAGATAGGCTTTTGTAGGGACCCCTCTTATGGCCTTGTAGGTTTAAATGGATCATTTATAGGTGCCATGGATTCCAAGTTAGGGCCCATCAAATTTTGACAATTTTGAGCACTTAGGGCACTCAAGGGACGATGTCGGTAGGGTATGATCCCGAGCGTTGGATCGAGTCAGGGGGCAAAATAGGAGCATGCATAGGGTAATAATGCCTAACTAGACATGTCAGAGCTGACAATTCATCATCGCGATGAGCAGAATGAGAAATCGGCCACACGACAACATTCCATTGAGTGAGACTGACGATTTTTTCACCAACAAAAAAATTGCTGCCCTAATAAAACTATAGGGCAACTTGAAAAACTGAGATAGGCTTTTTTAGGGACCCCTCTCATGGCCCCGTAGGTTCAAATAGATCATTGGTAGGTGCCACAGATTCTGAGTTAGGGCCCGTCAAAGTTTGACAATTTTGAGCACTTAGAGCACTCAAGGGACGACGCTGGTAGGGTATGACCCCGAGCGTTGGATCGAGTGGGGGGGGGGAAATAGGAGCATGCGTAGGGTAATAATTCCTAAATGGACATGTTGAAGCTGATGGTTTGTCAACGCGACGAGCAGAATGAGAAATCGGCCACGCGACAACATTCCATTGAGTGAGACTGACGATTTTTTTGCCAACCGAAAAATTGCTGCCCTAATAAAACCATAGGGAAACTTGAAAAAATGAGATAGGCTTTTGTAGGGACCCCTCTCATGGTCCGTAGGTTTAAACAGATCATTCGCAGGTACTACGAATTCTGAGATATGGCCTGTCAAAGTTTGAAAATTTTGAGCACTTAGGGCGCTCAAGGAACGATGTCGGTAGGATATGACCCTGAGCGTTTGATCAAGTGGGGGGGAAAAATAGGAGCATGCATAGGGTAATAATGCCTAATTGGACATGTCAGAGCTGACGGTTCGTCATCACAATGAGCAGAACGAGAAATCGGCCACACGACAACATTCCATTGAGTGAGACTGACGATTTTTTCGCCAACCAAAAAATTGCTTCCCTAATAAAACCGTAGGGAAAATTGAAAAATTGAGATAGGCTTTTGTAGGGACCCCTCTCATGGCCCCGTAGGTTCAAATAGATCATTCACAGGTGCCACAGATTTTGAGTTAGGGCCCGTCAAAGTTTGACAATTTTGTGCACTTAGGGCGCTCAAGAGACGACGTCGGTAGTGTATGACCCCGAGTGTTGGATCGAGTGGGGAGGAAAAATGGGAGCATGCATAGGGTAATAATGCCTAACTAGACATATCAAAGCTGATGGTTTGTCATCGCGATGAGTAGAACGAGAAATTGGCCATGCGACAACATTCCATTGAGTGAGACTGACGATTTTTTTGCCAATCGAAAAATTGCTGCCCTAATAAAACCCCGAGTGTTTGACCGAGGTGGGGGGAAAAATAGGACCATGCATAGGGTAATAATGAATTGTATCAAGTATTGTTCATTAAATGAATTGTATTGTTCATTGAATGAATTGTATTGTATTGTTGATTAAATGAATTGTATTGTTCATAAATTGTATTGTTCATTAAATGAATTGTATTGTATTGTTCATTAAATGAATTGTATTGTATTGTTCATTAAATGAATTATATTGTTCATTATAAAAACAACACTTATGATGAAATGAAATGAATTGTATTTGTAGCATAGAAATTAGGAATCATCACAAGATAAGTAGATCAAATCAAAACATTAAACATGATAGCTCAATCATAAGAAAACTCAATGCAAATGAACCTAATTCTAAAGCACATTCAATAGAGGTATGAAAAATGAAGCATTCAAAAGAAAACATTATGCAAACCAGATTCAAGATTGAATACTCCTTCCATGCGGCTCCATTGTTGTTCTTTCCTCTTCAATGGGTTTGTGGATCTCGCCTACAAGTGCTCTCACAATTGAAAGCAAAAAGCTCAAGAGTACTAGAACTAAAATTTGATAGTTTGACAGCAATTCGGATTTCAAGAAGTAATTGAAGGGGGTTGAAGATTCGAAGGGTTATTGAAGGGGTTGATTGAAGAAAAATTATCCAATTTATAGAGAAATTGGAGAAGTGACAAGATTGGCATGATGCAATTCAAATGGAAATTGCAAATCAATATGTTAATTATGACAAATTATGCAAATTATGCACTTTCCATGCACAATTTTGATTGATTGATTATGACACATTTCATGTCAAAATTGATTGATTAATCAATTATGACAATTTCATGACAAATTGAAATGCCACTCCCATAGAATTAGGAGATGAAATAGGAGGGAAAAAGAATTAGAAATTTGAAAATTAGGAAATTGAAATTGATGACCAATTAGGAAATTGGAATTAGAAATTGATGAAAAATAGGATTTAGTGAATTAGTGAATTAATTAATAATTTTTCATTTATTAATCAATTCACAAAGAAGAATAATTAGCCAATTAAATAAAGATTTAATTGTAATAAGAAGACTTAGGATTAATAAATAATTTAGTAATCCTAGAGGAAGAAATGGCGAATTAGGTTAAATGACTAAATCATAAAACCCTAGAAGACGAATTAGAAATGCGAAAATGACAATTAGGTCTTGATTGAAGATAATTAATGTCATGATTTTGAATTGATAAATGACCAGTGCGACAAATGATTTGATTGAGAAATATGCCAATTGACATGATTTGATCCAAATTGACATAATTGAGACAGACAATGATCGATAGCAAAATTGATTGCAAAATGTCAAAATTGACAAAATAGATTGCAAGATGACAAGATTAGACATGACCACGATCAATGACAAATTGATCGTAAAACGACAAGATTGAAGGATTGATGATAAATCGACAAGATTGATAAGAGGACAACGATCGATGATCGTAAGATTGACAGGATCGATAAGAGGACAAAACCCTAATTAGGATTGACGATGTCCAAAATGATGAGATTGAATACGCACATTGATGCGACAGGATAAAATTGATCAAAATCATGACTGGATAATGTTGTCGACAAGACCAAATTCAAGGACGAGATGATTGAATAATGTAGAAGAATGACTCGATGTTCGCAAATGATAAAGACCAAGTGCGTGACATAGGAGAAATGTTAATGCGACGCAAAAACCTAAAATGAGGCAATGCGCAAATGTTAAAGTATGACCTCGCAAGCGTTGACCATTTTTGGGTGTCTACATTTTGCCCCTCTTTGAGACAATGCGATTCTGAGCGTTGTTTCAAAGAACAATAATAAAAATGCCCCAGACAATGATAATGACATATGCATGCCCCCTCGAGGAATTGGCCGGAAACATGCGGAAAAGAGGCCAATTGATCGATAAAAATGACAGGATCGAACGGACTGACAATCGGAGATCGGATGCATGAAGGACAAACAATTTAAGGTGCACAAGACCGCGACCAACATAAGATGGAGAGGATGCACGTCCATCTATGCAATGACAAAGAGCTATAAATGAGACCAAGAGGGTGAAAATGACTCATTTGCAGTAGCTAAAGAGGAGGATTTGTTGCTCTAGACAAGGACACTTGCAGACAGATGGCGAACATTCCAACGGCGGATCACCTTGGAGAACGTGTACGCACATTCAGACGACCGGAGGATGCAGGAGCAGCGGTATGTATCTCGAAAACCCATGTTTTGGATTTCATGAATTTTGATGGCTTACGGGACATTGCGGGGCCCACAGAGGATACCAAAATGAACTCCTGCGCTTGTGTGGTCTAAACCTGCGCTTGTGTAAGGAGTTCTGCGCTTGTGTATGAATACACAAGCGCAATTCATCTAACACAGGCGCAAGTTTCTCCAACACAGGCGCAAGTTGTCAAAAAACCCTAGTTTTGAGGTGAAATTGCATGCAAATGACCTAACAGGGGGGGGAAGGGTAGGATAGGGTAATGTGGATGAAAAACACCCTGATTTGATCATGAAAATGAAGACATGCAACTGACAAAATGATGCCCCGATTGTGATGCAGAGTCGACAATATCCATTGATCGCACGGGAGAATCGACCGGATTGTTTCATGCTACGACATAGACTCAAGAGCACAGAGAGAGACACATTAGCTGGACTGGGATTGGCGAGGAGAGACTGTACTGGAGGACACTATATGAGGGTGCAATTCCACCGGAGCGGAGAGCACCTTCATATCGGGCACGATCGAGGACAGAGAGCAGGTCACGCTCTCGGAGGACATTGAGCGGTATAGGAGTGAGTAGACCGATGAGACCACCGCAGCCAGGACTAGGACCAGGTACATCATCTGCGAGACATGGTAGGGATGAGGAGGACAGAGGGAGCACCTAGTGACAGAGGCACGTACTCCTTATGACAGACAGTGGACATATGTAGTTAGACATGTTGTAGTCAGCCTGCGGGCCATACTTAGGACAGACAATCCGATTTTGTACTCCGACATTATTATGATATGTGATATGATATGCATCGATATGATGGATGCAATATGTTATGACTGATGTAGTGATTTTGCTATGTATGGATGACTTTATGCACTGGTTTATGAACATGTATGGATGCATTTTTATGTATTTTGGATATGTTTATAATATGAAATGTATAAAATGCGTGATGTAATATGTAATGGAATGCAAATGTATTGACCAAATGTATGCAGGACACAATATGGTTTTGGATATCGAAGCACTAGACCGAACTGACTATTCGACCGGATGGAAGAAGTGTTAGTAAGAAGAAATAAGACAGAGGACAATTAGAGATGATGAAAATTTGCTTTCAATAATGCACTTTGTAGGTGAGAACCTTTATTTTTATTTAGCAAAATGGATGCGTAGCATCATGGCATTGAAGGCCAGAGCTGAAATGCAACCCGATTTGCAAAAGACAGACACATCATAGACAAACGACAATCACAATCAAAAAAAGAAAAGGATCATGAGCCATCCCGGTCACTCTAAATCACTCGGTGACATCATCGAGCAACATAGGGACATGATCGAAGCCAAAGATAAATCAATAAAATGAGAAGACTCACAAATTCAAGCAAATCAAACAAACATCTTGATCTTTATTGTCAAAAGTTGAACGTGCTGATAGGACGATCATGCTGTCTGGTTTCAGGAAATGTGGTACCCCCGTCTAAGACAGGACACAATCTGGTTTCGAGTATACCACACCCTGTATAAGACCCATGATAATGTGACAAGGACAAATGATTGTGAGGCTGATATTTGATTGATATGACAATTGTGATCAATTTGAATGTTTGAGTTGATTGAAAAGGTTCATCTGGTTAAAGCATGATTTCATTAAAGCACAGTGTTTGATTGCAAGTGTCATTGGAGGAATGCGCAATGATCTGGGGATGCACAAAAGGGATAATTATTGCAAAAATGCATGTTTTTGGTTTTTTGGAGTTTTACAATTTTTTTTTTTTTTGTTCATTTTTTTCAGGACTTTATTTGATTTTTAGAGATTTTTTTTTTTCAGGACATTTTTCGATTTTTATGGATTTCTTCAGGACATTTTTGAAAATTTTTTTAGAATTTTTTGCAGGACTTTTTTCGATTTTTATGATCTTATTTCAGGTCATTTTTTGATTTTTATGAATTTTTTCAGGACATTTTTCGATTTTTATGGATTTTTTTTCAGGACATTATTTGATTTTTTTGGATTATTTCAGGACATTTTGCCATTTTTATGATATTTTTTCAGGACTTTTTTCAATTTTTATGATTTTTTTTCAGGACTTTTTTCAATTTTTATGATTTTTTCAAATTTTTGCCCCCAGTGTCTAGCAAGGCAAGGAATATGACAAACGGATAAATAGGCTTGCTGAAATGATGGTGGATAGAGGGAAGACAAAGGCCTTTTATGATAGAGACAATATGGATGCAATTTTCAAGGGCTATTGCATGATGGGACAAGAAACTGGATATGACAATGTAAAGCAGTGACATGGCATGAGGGACATGTCAAGAGGTTTTTTGAAACCATGTATAAATTTTGCGTCCTTATGTCAGATCAAGATCAAGGATTGAAAAAGAGTGTATGGATAATGATAAGATATGGATAGGATAAGCAAGACCAAGAATGGATAAGGGACATGGACTGAAGGTCGGGATAAGACATGGGATAGTGGCAGAAAGTTGCAATAAGCCAGGGAATATGGATGAAAGGTTGTAATAAGCAAATGGATAAATGACCAAAAGCTATGATAGACTGAAAGCTGCAAACAAGATGCATGATGCTCATGATGATCGTCAGCCTTGTCAAGATCAAAAGTGGAAAGGGAAACTGGACATGAGGGACAATAGGATATGAAGGGTAATGACAAGGGTTCGATAGGATAATGGAACAATGAAGGACAAAAGGATATGAAGGAGTATGACATGGGTTTGATAGGATAATGGAACAATTAAGGACAAAAGGATATGATAGGAGGAAACCTGCCCCCAAGTGTGGTGTGCAAGAAGTTCATAGATTACACATGACGCCTGTTTGCCAAGTTTTCACCAGTGGACGAATTATTTTTCTTTACTTTTTTCTTTTTTTTTTTTTTTTTTTGTATTTTTGACTTTTTCAGAAGAAGATGGACACATGATAGGGGATGGAAGAAGGACTCAAGCGTCTTTTTATTTGGATAGTAGCCTTGAAAAAAAAATGGACCATGACCTTTAAAAAGTATGCTCAAAGACGTTGGTAGGATAAGGACATGGAAAATGAGATGAAACTAGGGCAATGATTTATGCAAAGGATTGGACGAGAGGGATGGAAGGATGAAAAATATGCATTGGATAATGAATAGGGTATTGGAAGAATTGGCCTTGAGTGGATGGAAATGTTGGCAAGATCGACATTGGCACACACCTTGAGGGGTGATGGACTGATGGAGGAAAGATGGATCTCAGATTGTGAGATTTTGATGAAGGAATAGCTAGGGATTTTGGGACATAAGGGCCCAAAATGGATGAAGAAGGTGATGAAGGAATAGACTTGGAAGGTTTGGATGGAGAAATAGCAATTTTGGATGCCAAGTTGGATATTTCCTTAGGCTTTTGTGCTTCAAGGAGCTTCTTAGGGATCCACATGGTTTTTGATTTTTCATGCTTTTGTGGTTCCTTGCAGTGCATTGCTTGCACAAGGGATTTAGGAACCCATATATATTTTGACTTTGCTTTATTTTGCTCAGTGGGCCTTTGTGGCCTTTTTGATTTTTCTTTTTCTTTATAGATCAACTTGTTCTTTGTTTTGACATGTCAATTATATTGGACATGTTGATCCTTGAATACATGTGGATTTCTAGACTTACGACTTTTATGCTTGGCATCCAAATTGCTTGGAGGGGGAAAGGAATGCATGGATGGATAGGAATGAAATGGACTTCTTTTGGATTTATGAAATTGACTCAAGGATGTGTGCCTTTGCTGACCTTGCATAGGAGATGGAGGGATATAGGGACCTAGAATGGATGGAAGCGATGATGGGGAAGGTGGACATTTGAATTTTGACTTTGAAGGGATACCAACGCCTTGAGTGTGAGCTTTGTAGCCATGACCATTAGTATATTCTTTGATATGGAAGGGTTCTTGCTTGTGAAGATCTACTCCTTTGCCTTTATCAATATCTTGACTTGTAGGATACTCTCCTTGGGAAGAAGATGCGAGTCCATTATGCGGTGGATGTGATATGAGAGAAATAATGAGATTTTGAAGTGGATCGGATTGCACCAAAGTGGAAGAACCCATTGTTAATGTCAGGGGTTCATGAACATCTTGCACTGCCACGTTAGAATCATGAGGGGGATTAGGATCATGAGGGGGACTAGGATCATGAGGGGGACTAGGATTGTGTAGTAGACATGGTTCAATGATAGGCTCTTCAAGAGATGGAATGGAAGAAATAATGGGATCCTCAAAAGAAATCTGATCTTGAAGTGGATATGGAGGATTAAGATAAGGAGATGGAGGAACAAAAGGATCTTGTGGAGGATATGAAGGAATGATAGGGTCTTGTGTTGGAAATGAATTTGGAAGGATACTTTGATCTTGACAAGGAGGAAGATCATTGGATTCCTCTTTAAAATTGCTTTGCTCTTGACTTTTAATGGGATCGTCAGAAAGAATGGAAGGGATATCTTGATCTTGTTTAGGAAGTGGAATGTCAATGGGATTTGAAAGGACATTGTGTTCTTGGAATGGAAGGGGATCGTTTGGGATTGGATGGACTAGGATATCTTGATCTTGCTTGGGGAATGGAATGTCAATAGGACTTTGGATAGGATGGACAAGAATAGGGGAATCATCGTGAGTGTCTGGGGAAATGGGATCTTGGTCAACAATTGGATGGGGTGATAAGGTTTCAGGATCTTGATCTTGATTTGCTTTAGGACTCATTTCTTCATGCTCTAAATTATTCTCTTGACATGGAGTTGGACTTTGAATATGCATGGGGGATTTTGGCAAGGGATTAATGCTTTGGCATGAAGGGGATGCACTTTGAACATTTGTGATGGATTCTGGCAAGGAATTAATGCTTGAACATGAGGAAGAGGGACTTCGAATGGGGTCCTCTAAAACAGGTAATGGCAATAAAGTGCATGGTGGCATTGGGTCTTGTATTTCTGAAACATGACAAGGATGTGCGTCACAAATTGGATTATCGTGGCAATCAATTATGGATAGCTCTTGGATAATTGCATCCTTGGGTGTATTGTTTGATGAGGACAATATGGAAGGTTCTTGTGAAACTTTTAAAGGTGTAGGGATAGATGCCACTGGAGAGTCAATTTTCTTGTGAGGGGATGAGGCATTGCTAGACATAAGTGTATTATCTTTATCTTCCTCAAAAGACTCACTTAGTTTTTTTCTTAAGAGCATTGCAATAAGGCCACCTTTCTTTCGAGGTTTTGACATAGTTGGACTTGGAATTTGAACTTGTTTTTGATTTGATGTCATGTTTTGATATTGGACTTGATGTTGATCAGATTGGTTTGACATGTTTGAAACTTGGGTTGGTGTGTGTTGCAACCTTTGTTTTTGAATGTTTTGTGGCAATTGTTGACATTGATATGTTGATTGAACTTGAACTTGTTTTTGATTTGATGTCATTTTCTGATATTGAACTAGATGTTGATCATTTTGGTTTGACATGTTCAAAATTCGGCTTGGTGCATGTTGCAAGTTTTGTTTTTGAATTGGTGATTGTGGTTGTTGACATTGATATTCCACCATTGGTTGAACCATTTGTTGACATTGTATAGTTGGTTGGACATATTGTTGAAATTGAACCATTGGTTGTGTTGGTTGCATATGTTGAACAATTGGTTGTGTCATTGGTTGTGATGGTTGAAAATATGATTGATAGTAAACACCTTCTTGTTCTTGTTGTGGAGGCACATAATGTTGAAATTGATGTTGTCTCCTTTCTTGTAATTGTTTCATCATCTCTATTTGGGAGAGGAGAGCTGGTATGTCTGATCGTTCAAGAAGAGATCTTACATTAATTGGCTCAAAATTTTGACCTGGAAATTTTTGAAACATTTTGGACATTTGAGATCTTATCTTCTCACTGTTTATCACTTTTTGCTCCAATATCTCCTTTTCTTGAGCTAGTTTCTCCTCTAGTTTTTGTATTTGGACATTTAAATCATCATGATAAGTTTGACCAATGTTGCTTTGTTGTTGGGTTGAATAGAATTGTGATTGCATTGTCGGTTGATATGTCAAACTTTGTTGCATCATTGGTGCTTGGAACCTTGTTTCAATAGACATGTCACTATGCAAATGCAATAATTTTGGAATTTTTTCAACGATAATATATGATATGCAACTAAATGCAAACTAAATAGATGAGAATGCAATCTATGGCAAGAATGCAACCTATGTTTTTGGTTGTTTTTCAAGATTTTGACAAACTTTTGAAATCCAAATCTAAGAGAGGAACCTTGGGAAATTGGAATGATGTCTAGACCTCAAAGGACAAAAGGACTTAATAGACAAAGGACAAGATGACAATGTCTCCCCTATATGCTTGGATACTAAGCTAGGTTTGATGAAATGATATTGATGACAAAAAGGACAAAAGACTTGATAAGGTCTAGACTTCTTAACAATGACTTGGGGTTTATCAAAGATTTGGATTGCTTAAGTATGACAAGATCTAGGTTTGACACTATATGCAAAAGGACAATTAATATGCAAGTGACCTTAATATGATATGACAATGACTTAGGCTTAATGAAGAGACTTGGGATATGCAAATGCAAATGTATGACAATGGTATGACTTTAATGCAAGAGGACATATGCAAATGGATGACTTCTATTGATATGCAAAAGAAGTATGACTTAGGTGAAACCTAACCTTGATACTTGACAATGACTTTGCAAAATGCAACCTAGGATGAACCTAAATGCAAGTGACATAAGAGTTGAGACAAGTTTTTGACCAATGTTGGACAACCATGCTTTAGGAAGATGATCTTTGAACCTTGTTGAACTTTTGTTGGATGAATGTCTTTGGTGTTTGAATCTTATGTTTGATCAATGTGTTTTCTCTTGAAATGGGATTCAACTTTTGACAATCAAAGAATACAAGATGTTATAACTTAGACTCAAGACAATCATGCTCATTTCCACATTCCCTAGGGTAGGCAAAGACATTAGGTACTTGAGAGGTAGACTCATTATGGGATTCAAGGAGAATACATAGATGCTTGACCCCACGGGCTCCCCTCCACGGCACTCACTTCTCAGGGCAGCCAAGCATCAGTCCCCATGGAATCTCCCCATGGCGAACTTAGTATCTCTTCCAAGTATCCGAATTTGTCCTTCTCAAGCAACTAGAAGGGTTTTTGGCCTCTAAAAACAAGGTATGTAGTAAGGATTTCTGTTAAGCATTACTCCTTGATGTCATGGAAGCATGATTGAGACATTAAGCCCATCAAGATACCAAACAAATGTAGTCATGCAAGCGCGATTTAGACCAAGAGGCCCTACTTAGATGTTGGTATGAGAAAGAGTCCAAGGGTCATCACTTCCCAAGTAACTACAATTCCCACATAACACTTCCTTCAAAGCTTTCGCTCATCAGGTATTTTTTTATAGTGAGTTAGAATGCCAAGGAATTCTAGCCGTACTCACTTTGGGTCGTCCCCTTCTCACGATTATCACTTGCTTGCTAAAGCAAAGTGGTCGGGAAGGCAGGCCCTCTAATGGAGACAAACAATCAACAACACAAGTATGGTACCGAAGATCTGGATTTCTGATCACCCTACGAAGGATGAGAGCATACTCTCCTACTCCAATGTCATACTTAACAAACAAAGAAAACAAGGGTTCATTTCCACCTACTTATAAATCACTAAATGCCTAATTAAAAATCAAACACACGATTTGGTTGTTTCTCCAAGGCAACCTACAAAACACATGTCAGAAGTTTGATTTGTTGTCTTTGACCATCGAATCTACATAACACATGTTAGTAGTTTGATTTGTAGTCTTTGCCATGCGTATGCCAAGATCCTGCACAAATAATTAGTACCAAAATCCAAAGCATAGAAAACAGAAAGCAAAAACACCAAAAATTATTTGCATGAATGCATGATTAATTTGCCAAGCTAAATTAATCTAGATGAAGGTTGCATGATTTTGTTTTTTTCAAAATTTTGACCATTTACAGCAGCATAATTAAAAACGTCATAACTTTCTCAATATTTATCCAAATTACAAACTGTAAAATGATCTGGAAAGATAACAACGTGATCTAATAAACCCAGAAATCCTTTATTTTAATTCTGCACGCATTTTTTTACGTTTTCAATTTATTATGACTGTTTTTTTCTTCGAAGAAAAATCTGCAATTTCTCCACAAAAAAATCTGCAACTCCACAAAACATTCAAAAAGATATTAGATCCAAGCATGTTCACGTCGGGTTCACCAATTAATGTAGCATAGAAATTAGGAATCATCACAAGATAAGTAGATCAAATCAAAACATTAAACATGATAGCTCAATCATAAGAAAACTCAATGCAAATGAACCTAATTCTAAAGCACATTCAATAGAGGTATGAAAAATGAAGCATTCAAAAGAAAACATTATGCAAACCAGATTCAAGATTGAATACTCCTTCCATGCGGCTCCATTGTTGTTCTTTCCTCTTCAATGGGTTTGTGGATCTCGCCTACAAGTGCTCTCACAATTGAAAGCAAAAAGCTCAAGAGTACTAGAACTAAAATTTGATAGTTTGACAGCAATTCGGATTTCAAGAAGTAATTGAAGGGGGTTGAAGATTCGAAGGGTTATTGAAGGGGTTGATTGAAGAAAAATTATCCAATTTATAGAGAAATTGGAGAAGTGACAAGATTGGCATGATGCAATTCAAATGGAAATTGCAAATCAATATGTTAATTATGACAAATTATGCAAATTATGCACTTTCCATGCACAATTTTGATTGATTGATTATGACACATTTCATGTCAAAATTGATTGATTAATCAATTATGACAATTTCATGACAAATTGAAATGCCACTCCCATAGAATTAGGAGATGAAATAGGAGGGAAAAAGAATTAGAAATTTGAAAATTAGGAAATTGAAATTGATGACCAATTAGGAAATTGGAATTAGAAATTGATGAAAAATAGGATTTAGTGAATTAGTGAATTAATTAATAATTTTTCATTTATTAATCAATTCACAAAGAAGAAGAATTAGCCAATTAAATAAAGATTTAATTGTAATAAGAAGACTTAGGATTAATAAATAATTTAGTAATCCTAGAGGAAGAAATGGCGAATTAGGTTAAATGACTAAATCATAAAACCCTAGAAGACGAATTAGAAATGCGAAAATGACAATTAGGTCTTGATTGAAGATAATTAATGTCATGATTTTGAATTGATAAATGACCAGTGCGACAAATGATTTGATTGAGAAATATGCCAATTGACATGATTTGATCCAAATTGACATAATTGAGACAGACAATGATCGATAGCAAAATTGATTGCAAAATGTCAAAATTGACAAAATAGATTGCAAGATGACAAGATTAGACATGACCACGATCAATGACAAATTGATCGTAAAACGACAAGATTGAAGGATTGATGATAAATCGACAAGATTGATAAGAGGACAACGATCGATGATCGTAAGATTGACAGGATCGATAAGAGGACAAAACCCTAATTAGGATTGACGATGTCCAAAATGATGAGATTGAATACGCACATTGATGCGACAGGATAAAATTGATCAAAATCATGACTGGATAATGTTGTCGACAAGACCAAATTCGAGGACGAGATGATTGAATAATGTAGAAGAATGACTCGATGTTCGCAAATGATAAAGACCAAGTGCGTGACATAGGAGAAATGTTAATGCGACGCAAAAACCTAAAATGAGGCAATGCGCAAATGTTAAAGTATGACCTCGCAAGCATTGACCATTTTTGGGTGTCTACAGTATTGTTCATTAAATAGCCATTATTAACCATTGCTAATTGTTGGAATGAAGATTAAAGATTTCCATGATAACACCACGCACAGATGAGCAACAATTTATATTATCTAATATCAACTTCTGTATATATAAAAAATGTCAAATGATTACAAATGTATGTCCATACGCAAATATGGCATAAACACCAACTGAAACAAAATGTATGTCCATATACAAAATATACATGCCAACTAGACATGTAAGCATCCCAAAACTATCTATAACATCCTAAGTTGTTGATGGATCATCAAAATCGATCCTCTTCGCCGCACTGCTCAGCTCTGAATGATCCTGCACAAGAAAAACAAACCATGATTAATATTAGTTATATTATATAATTCACATTCAAAAAGTTAACATAAAAATGAACTATAATTGAACTATTCATGTTTACCTCATCTCCACGTTTTCTCTTCAGCTTTGCAGGACTCTTGATGTATGTCTTCGGTAGAGGAGGTATGTTTTGAATATTTTCATACACAACCTACATATGTTCAGAAACATGACATTGATACAAGTTAGCATATTATTGTCACTGATAATAACAAATTTTATCTACTAATAAAAAAATAAAATAAACACACATCTACTTGAGGCATCTCTTCTTCTTCTTTAGGTATATTGCGTGTAGTCATCAAGGATGTGAAGCCAATAATTCTCTGTATATATACACAACAAGTATATGAAACTATCAATCTATGTCTAGACATGTATAATCACTATAAGTTATTTAAACTATTCATTCAATCATATTTGCATTCAATTACCTTTCCCTTGTCTCCAACTGCACTACCAGATCCTAAATCACACTGCCCTCCACTCGTGCTGCTTGTGCCCTACAAGAGTAAAATAAGATATACATGCAAGTTACTACATAATCTAATTAATACTAATATAAATGATGAGCATGTATATACAATAAAATACAAATGACTAGGTGCAATAATATATGTACCATCAAGCTATCAAGGCCAAATGAAATGGCTGACAAGGTGCTGAATCTGTCTCAACTCATCCTCGGTCATCAACTGTTAAATAGACCATGTAAATAAAAATTAGTACTTAATATTATCTAATTTAAAAATATTTAATTAAAATATAACATGAACTGTGAAAATACAAATCTTGCCAATACATCATCAATGTATGATGCAAGTGCCTCCTCGCCTCTAGCATGTGAGGACTCCCCAGGGTATCCTCCAGTCTGTGTAATAACATCTAGTGCATCATGCATCTCATGCACCTCATAATCTGCACTGTCCATAGGAGGATCAACGGGCTGTCCAACTGGACCTAAGCATACGTGCTCACACATCACACAACTATGGGGCACACATATGTGTGGAGCCGAGGATGACATGTCAATGACACTGGATGCACTGCTACCATCAAGAGGAGGCTGAGCTACTGATGCAGCTTGAGAAACCAAAAGGATACTCAAAGAGTGAATAGCCGATATGGTCCGTGAAGCCGCCTCACAAATGATATCAGGATGCTGCACTGCAGGTGGGGGATCAACATGAGGAGGAGGGACATATGGGCCCTGGACTACTCTGACTGTCCCAAGTCTATTTTGGGGCATACCTAAAGCTACATCCTGGAAAGGTTGGATGTCAAAGTAGTTCACATGTTTGTGTAAAACAAGCTCAGCATACAATTTTTTTATGAAATAGAAGGGGATATCAAGATTGTTGTTGGGTGGTTTGTCGAAAACCATGCACCAACAATCCCAAAAGTTTTTCACAATCCCATAATTTATGCACCATTTAATAGAAAGTTTTTTTTTGGGGGGATCTATGGGCTGACCAGTATGGGGATTGACAAACAATGAGGCGATTTCGACTTTGGATATCTCGAGATCCTTGATATCCTTATACGACAAGCCATCTGCATATTTTTCCCTTATAGAATCTCGCCACAAAAGGGCGGCATTGTTCTCCTCAGTCATGGTTTCCATACTTTTTATGATTGACATGATAGAATCAAACATTGGGTTTAGACGAGGGATCCTACGATATACTTCTGCAATCCCCCTCAATTCATTCAAATTTTGTGCAATCAAATCCTGAATTGAGGGGGGGTTTGGCAAATGAGGGTTTGGTTGTTGCAGTTGTGGTTGGTCAGTGTTTTCATTGTTATCCCCCATTTTTAACCTAATTGAATGTAAACAATTAAATTTAGTTAACAAATTTAAACAATTAGGTATTTGATTTAAAAAAACCTAGTTTTCATGAAAAAAACCATATTTTCAATGAAAAATCAAATAAACATTAACAAAAAAAACAAAAAATGAATGAAAATGATTCAAAACGATAAAATTCTTACCTCTAAATCTATTTTTTAGCAATTTTTTGTCAAAACACCGGATATCGGGTGCAGCAGATATCGAATTTTGATGAAATCGCGCGGCCCGTGAGTTAACAATGACTCACATGCTGTCACTATCAAAATATAAAAGTCTCAGAAAATCAGATATCCGATTTTTATACTTCAATTATTTTTTAATAACATATATAATATAATAATATATTATATAATATATTATTATATTATATAATACGTATTGTATTATATTATATATATTATAACATATAATATAATACATTATATATATTATATAATCTAATAATATATAATATATTATAAATTATATAATATGTAACATATAATATATTTTTTAAATTAAAATTACAAATAAAAATTGGATATCCGATTTGCATAGGTAATTACCAGGCCAAGGTGTACTGACACCCAGGCCAACCAAAAAGTCAACACGGATTTTCGCATTTTTAGGCGAGTGAAGAAGGCTATTTTTTCACATCGCCACTTTTTGGTCCCCCTTGATCCTGCACTAACCCTCAGCCATCTTAACCTCATTGCTCTAAGATTCTAGTTGATCCAATTTCTTAAGAGGAGACTTCTTCTATTCGGGGCAATATCTCAATACCTCCATTAGGGACAGTTGTTGTAGTCCTCTCCATCTCCTTAATAACGTCAAAAGACCCTTTTACAACATATTCTTGACCTTGGCCTTGTCTAGGACATGTTCCTTGAAAATCTTAAGGAGGGGGGGATTGTTACTTGCATTTACATTAGGAGGTACAAATATGCCCCTTGGGGGAGACGGTTTTGTCAACGATGTCTTGCCTTGACTGAACTAAGGTTGTAATTATTCCTAGTTTGAAAAGCTTGCACATCATAGACACATGGTTCACATTCATCTTCTACTTGAAACTCCCTGTATAGGAATGTGTCAACCAACATTGTTGTATTAACCTTCTCAGGTTCCTCATTAGAGAACCCTTTTGGTTGAGAGTCAGCTTGAGCAATTTTGATCATTTTCTCGAACTGGGCACAATTAACTTCCGAATGAGATGTCGTATCATGCAACCTACACCAATTAGTTAGTAAATTCATATCTGCTAGGTTAACACTTTGTGTATTATTTTTGTTGTCTCTCGCATCAGGATGGTCATGGTTCACCCCATCATTGTTTGGACCCATGTTCCATTGTCTATTTTATGGCTTGGAGTTATACCTTTGGTTTTGATTCTAATTATTATAGCCTTGTTGGTTATTATATGTTTGGGATTGGTTATACCCTCCTAGAGGATTCATCTTCAATTGACTCAGATCTAAAGTAACTTGTGAAATCATCTTCTTTAATGCTTCTACTTCAGTGGATATATGTGATGCTTGACTCTCAGGCATCATAGTTGGGGCTTGGTTTGTTGTGTGGGGATTACCAAACTGTTGACTTCTCCCTTATACTTGACCAACATACTGCGTTTGGATTAGGGCAGCATTGGTATTGTTCTGCTAAGTTAAAGCTTGAGCAACAAAATGTTGACTAGCTTGAGGTTGAGGTGCAAAAATTGGTACCCGGGTTCATTGTTGGGGCTCCTATTGGTAAAGATGATGGCACCCCGGGGAGTTGGTTATAATTTCCTTGGTTCACTCCTATAGGAAATTTGTATCCAATCCTCTTAGGTGTTTGATTCACCTCTTTATCAACCTTCACCAAGGTATTCATTTGATCTTCAGGAACACTCTTTCTAATAAAAATAGCGCTCCATGGGTCAATGGTTCTCAAATATGAGTCAATTGTAAAATTTTCTGCCATTTGATAAGTAGCTTGCAACCTCTTATATGTCCTTTAAAGGTTGGTATTAAAATTTGTCAAAGGTTCATTTGGTGACTTCTTAAGGGAGGCAAACTGATGGTACAATGTTCCAGGATCAACATACACTCAAAACTGATCAATAAAGGCTTTCTCTAAAGCAACCCAACCATTGATGGAATTTGCTGGTAGAGTCAAATACTAATTATACTCATTTTCCCTGAATGAATATGGGAAGAGTCTACATACCACATCTTGATGTTCGACGTGGTTACGAACCACCGCATCCTTGAATGCTTCAATATGCTCATCTGTAGTCCTAGGTCCTCCAAAGTAGAATTTACTGCAAAATTTGTCAAGGTTCCTAGGTAGGTCGTGTATTCCTCCATGTATATTTCCCAATGGCATGTAATCTTGGTTGAAGTAGGCCATTGTAGGTGGTGATGGTAGATGTTGAGTCACAAAAGGTGCAGTGATGGGTTGAGGGCTAGGGATTAACTGGTCTTCTACGTTTGGTATGGATGACTGCACTGGTGAGGATGTTGAAGGCTATCCTTTAACTTTATTTCTCTTCTTCCTAGTTGCAAGTCCTAACTCTACTAAGTTTGATGGAGAAGAGTTACTCCTAAGAACTTTGTAAAACCTCTCGGGAGAGAAGGATGATATATGATCCAGCTTAATGCCTCAATTTATTGGTTGTGGAGGAGGTGGTTGAGGGTTTCTTTGTGCAATAATTTGCCTTTGTGCCTCCACTTATATATGTATACCTCTTTGCCTTTCGTTGTCAAGGACTTGTCATGCTCGCAACCAATCACTATGATTCCTTCTATTGTCCCAAGCAAGAGTGTATAGTTGGGAAACACTATCATCTTGTTCGTAATTGAGGTTGGGTTGTGTGAATGGTAAAAGTCCGTCTCCTGGGAGTACCATATCAAGTCATAGTGCAACCGTGCAATTGAAAATTGAGGGGATTAGTATTTTGGCCCTCCTTCTTGTGCCAGTTTTTGTTGTCGAGTGTTTTGACACACTCACCAACAATTGGTAGTTTATGTGAACACTCCCCACCTCTCTTGAAAAGTGATAAGTTTTTGGGAACACACCACTCCAAGGTCTCTATAGTTAGTTCTCGACAATGATGGGCAGCTTAGTGGTTGATGCGATCGTACCTATTAAAGGGGCTTTCTAGTTGAAACAAATTCCAACAACTTCCAATAGCTTAACTTTTTTTGTATTTTTATGATTTAGATTCTCTTTTAAAATAAACTGCAAAAGATAGATGAGGGAAACAAGAAAATAAAAATGAAACCAATACAATAACAACTTAATGAACTACTTAATTAGCACCCTGCAATCCAAAAATCATCAATATCATTCAAACCAACATTCAATAATGGACCTCTGATAAACATGCAAAGTCATGCAACATCATAAATTCATGGAAATAATGTCACCACAATATCATCCTATCACATTATTTCTCATACACCACTTTCATGTGCAATATGATTCATAAAGAAATAAAACATAAGACCAAAATAAGTTGTTGATTTCAAACAATAGACATTGCTAGATTACAAAGAACAAATTTATAGCACATACGCATAGATCAGACAATCTATAAGCTAATTCTTGTATTAACTCCAAATAATGTATCACAAAAACTAATCCAATTCATAACAATCTGCATAAAAGTAATCTAAAATCTCTAAGTGGGCCTCAAATCATCAATTTGTGGACCCTTATCAATGAATCAAAATATCCAATTATAGATTTTCATGTCCTACTTTCTAGGAAATAAACATATCTAAATTAATCTCTAAAAAAGAAAGGAGTCGTAGTTGACATGCAAGTTTTTGCCTTGAACTCCAGTTAACTACTATGAAACAATGACTAGTTGAGCATTATGAAAATGGAGCTGCATGACCCAACACTTTGTAATCATGCAAAACTTTCTCAATAATCAAGGTACATGTTGGAGTATGATTTGAAGTACCAGTACTGGTATCATGCAAAAATTTTCAAAAATATCATGTTATCATTAACAACTGCCTGTTTATCTTTCATTTCTTTTTATAGCTCTTATAATTGCTAATGATACATGCAACTACTTTAGTAGGAGGATCTGCAACATGTTTCATTCTAAACTTACATACTTCTTCAAAATCTCCTATGCATTCTTACTTATATCTTCTAATTTCTCTATTATTTATGAAGCTTGTTGACATTGAGTTATTAAGTACGTATATCTATTCATTAACTCAATGTTAAACTCAACAAGAGTTGTAAGATATCGTGCCACATATGCATCCCATTGATGGAGTACATTGTCTTCCTCCATGTGTCTGACACTACTAATACCGAGCCCAAAAATACCCAACAATTGGCCTACAAACTTTTCATACTTTTTTATTAAACTAAGGAGAGGAGAACGAGCATCTATTATGTCTTTCCCATAATGTTGAAACATCTCAATCTTCAACTCCAAAATGTATATGTATGAATGCAAATTTACAACACTATCCCCTCCCAAGAGATCTTCACCCATTATGACATCTTCTCCGAGATTCAAAATCTCATTCAAAATTTGATATTGTTTGTCAAAAATGATGAGCTTTCGCTGCCACCACTGAGAAAATGAAGCTCAAGTTCCTTCAATCTGTATGGCCTTCTTGTATGCCTCCGTAGTGTTCTACAAAAATAATCTAATTTTAGAAGCATTTGTCTCCACCCATGCTTTTGCAGTGGTTGCCACCTTTCTCACTTTGACCAATGCTTTCACGTCTCCCCCTAGAAATGATGAGTTTGAAGGCAAACTATCATCGATCCGTACATCAAGGGGATTTCTCATCTCCACTAGCAACTGTTTATACTTGTAGCGTCGTAAATTGTACGCACTTGCTAGGGTGGTACAATTTCACACCTAGTTTAGCACCGGCCTTGGCGCATTTTGCATTTTGCATTGCATTTCCCCTTTAGCACTTAATTAATTAAATTAATTAGGTCTAAGGTTCTATTTTATCATCTCCCATATCATAAAGTTGGGCCCTTTTCATTAAAGTGTGCCCCTTTCATTTTATTCTTCCAATACATCATTTAATCTAAAACCCTAATTAGGTCCTATTTTGAACTTTAAGGCTTGATTTCGGGGGTCAAAACATCTTGAAATCAACTGTAACTTCGGGATTCTCTCTAAAATCATCATATCCAACGACCCTAAAAATTTAGTGAAAAGTTGTCAGGACCATAGTGCCTGGAGAGGACCATGGTGCCCGGAGTGCACACGGTCCCGAACATTTTTCCTGAAATTTTAGGAGCGCGATCCAATCATAAAATAAAGCTTAACCCCAAGAAATTGGTGGGAGATTCAATCTTTAAGTCGGCCTAAAGTGAAATTAAGACCTAGGGTTTCCTATATAAAGACTCTCTTTTCTGAATTGAAAGCATAAGAGACATATAAGGAAGAATCATAAATGAAGACAACAACAACAAGCAACAAGAAGGAAGGCATTGTAGCAAAAGAGAAAGTCTTGTGGGGTCTTCAACAACACTCAACATCCATTAATCAAGCATTCAATTTCATTCATCAACTTAGGGCTTTGAAGACATAGAAGAACAATAAGAGATCACCGACTGAAGATTGGCTTGTACCCCTCCCTTGGGGTTGGGTATGGTTTCATGTTGTTTTCATATCTTTCCACAAGCTTCATTACATCCTTTGCACTCATGCTTTAGATCACTTTGCATCTTGATTTAGAGCATTTTACTTTGTCAATTACACGCAATTAGGGTTTACTTTGTAGGTTGCTCTAGTTTGCTTACTTTCATTTTTGGATCTTGCACACACACAAGGTCTGCACACACAACTTTTACTATACAACTTGGCTATTCGTGGAGGTGGAAATCACCAAAGTGGGGGTTTGACTAAGGCAAAACCCTATATAGCCACCTACAACCCTTTTCAGATATAAGTGTAGATTTCTAAATTCGAAGGACACTGCAAGTTGCAGATCCAACGGAAGCAGACCGAGATAGGACTTCACACCAAATTCCAACCCAGAAAGCTAGGACAGGGGTGTGGGGCACCCTGGTCCTACCAAGACAGGGGCGCTGGGCGCCCTAGTCCTTGTCCATTTCAGTGAATTTTAGCAGTTTCAGAGGTAGCAGCTTCAGTATTTCAGGCTTCCGGCTTCAGCGAAAGATCTTGCAGAATCAAATCCATTCAAGGTACACATTTACATTTCTCCTCTTATCCTTACAATTGTTCATCATTAAATCTCAATTCTACAATCTTGTGCTCAAAGTTACTAGTTCATACTTACACTTTAGGGTTAATAGTTGAACTTGCATCATTCTATCTATCATTTGCAACAAAGGAATAGAAATCCTAATAGGTAGCCCGTGGCTCTCTCTTCCACAAAAAGAAGTAGCCAATTGTGTTATACCTCTAGGCTCTTTCGTATTCCACAAGCGTGTGATTGAAAGTGAGATTAGGGCATGTTTGCTTAGTGTCACTTTTTCCCCTACACATTTTTGGTGAACCCGACGTGAATTCCAATTCTGATTTATAATTTGAGTGTTTATGCTATTTCAAATTCAAATTTGTATTTACAAGTTTTAATTTCTTGCAAGATTAAAAAATTTAGAGGAAATTTTTGCTAAAACCCTAATTTTTCAATTCAAAGTTGAACTTGTGGATAGCTTAATTGGGATCAATAATTTCAAATCTGATTTAGGAACTCATTTGAATCATAAATTTCATTTTCTAAATCTACATTCTAAGTGCTTGCATTGGTTAAAATTAAACATTTCCTTCTATTTTGCATGTGTTATCATTTGAAAGAGGAAAATGGTTGTCATGATGCATTCATTTCATAGATGTGATAATGGGTTAGCTTCCCTTGTTTCAATTTTTCCTTCTCCTAAAGAACCTCCCCCCATCTATAACAACAATTTAGTGCCTAAAAGAGTTGCTACCAATCCCTTTGAGACTCTCCCATGCTCTAAGGATGAAGACTTTAAGAGTGATCTTGACAATTCTCCTAAAATGTGCCCTTCCTATTTAGCTATACTAGAGGAAGAGAATGATAGCATAAACACCTTTCTTAATGTTACTTCACCTTCCCTACATGATGCCTCTCTAAGTGAAAATGTATTGATGGACATTGACTTATTTTCTCCTAAAGTTGGTTCTTCCAATGGGGCCATGTTAGTGCAATAAGAGGTTATGAACACTTCTTTCAAAGATCTCCTTCCTAAGCATGAATCTTTGGAGAAATATGTTCATGTTCCTCCTAAAAAACACTCCCTTCATGAGGATCCTTTTGTGCAAGAAGATGACATTATCCCTACATTTCCTAGTGATGGCATTTCCTTTTCCAACAAAATTCCCACTAGAGATGATGAATTAATGATAAATGCTTACCCTTCTCCTAAAGTTGGTCTTACCCATAAGCATCCCTTAGAGAAAGAAGATGAAATAATAAGCAATTTCCTTAATTCTCTCTCCCCTAAAGATCATATTGAACATATTTTGAGGAAAGAGGATGAGTTTAACACATGTATTGATGCTCTCCCTCCTAAGGATGAGGAATTAATAAACAATGTTATCTCCTGTCCCGAAATTGACAATACTTCAAACATTCCTTTCAACCACTTCACTATTTGGGATGGACCATTAGAAGAAGCTGTAGATTATTCTCTACCCCATGAGAGAACCCTATCCAAAGGGGATGAAATCAAGATTGAAAACTCCCTTGATAGTTTCTCACCTTCGTTTAATCTCAATTATTCTCCCTCTAAAAATAAATCATCTCCCTCTCCTCAACTTGGTTCTACTCATAAGGATACCCTAGTTCAAAGCAAGATGGTTAAGATCTCTTTCAAAGATCTCCCTCTCAAAAGTGAGACTTTAGAGAGTAATGTTGATCCTTCTCCTAGAGAGTTTATTCCCCATGTAGATCCTTTGATGATAGAGGATGATATGACCTTTCCTAGTATTACTCTTCCTACTAGAACATCAATGCCTACCCCTTGTCTCTCTCCTAAAATTGATTTAATCCATGATAAGATTTTAGTGCAAGAGAAGACTATCAATAATTCTTCCAACACTTTTGTTCATTCCTCTAAACCATCCTCAATCAATTTGATACATGTGAATGAAACACCTAACAAACCTCTCTTCACTGTCCAAGGTGCTTGTCCTTCTCAAAATTCTCAACCTTTAAATAAGCCTATCTTAGTGGTTCAAGGTGGTTATGCTAATGATTCTTTTTGCACTCCTAAGAAACCTATTATTACTATGCAAGGAGGTTATTCTACTAAGAGCCCTTATGAGTATGCTAAGCAACTGACTAGAGAGAGTTATAATGCGGTTGCTCATACCTATAACAAAAGAAACAATAGGCAACCTAATCCTCCTCTAGTTATCCCAACTTCACTTCCTCCTTCCCAACCTATTCTTCCTCAAGCTCCTCGTATTTCACAAATGCTTAGTAAGGACTATGATCTTATTGAACAACTTAAAACTACTCCGACAAAGATTTCTATTTGGGATTTAGTTCAAACTTCAGCTGCCTATCATGGGATGTTACAAGATGCTTTAAAAAATTTAGATGTCCCACCTGCAGTGACACCTAATAATAATAATAATAACATGGCTTCCCTGATTGATTCTACAAGCAAACCCAAAGCTCAAATTGTGTTCACACAAGATGAGTTACCTTCTCATGAAATTCAAAATCAATATGATCCTCTTATGATTGTAGTTATTATCAATGAAAGTGCTATAAGACGAACCCTTGTGGACAATGGATCTGGCCTTAATGTTTGTAGTATTGATTTATTGGACAAGCTTAATGTGGATCATTCTCTCATTAAACGTTCTTCTATTTCTATTCGAGGCTTTGATAATGTTGGTAAAGAATGTTTGGGTATCATAACCTTACCTATTACAGTAGGTCCTGTTACTTTACCTACACCTATTCATGTCATCTCTGGTAATTTGACTTACAATCTTCTATTAGGGAGACCTTGGCTTCATAGTATGCAAGTTGTCCCCTCAACTTTGCATGGGTGAGTCAAATTTGTTTATGACAATATAACATACACTTTGCTAGCTGATACTAATCTTCAAGAACCATTACAAACTGGATCTTCTTGTTCAACTACTTCCAATCCTTCTACCACTTCAAATGCATCTACTTCCTTTAAGGATTTTGTCCCCTCTAGTACTCTTGATCCTTCTACTCAATCAGAATCTTCTCCCAAAGATATCTTTTCTCCTGAAAAGGCTCTCTTAGATGATGATTGGGGATCTTTAGACTTTAACCCTACTTTTGTAGGAGAATATAGAGTGCCTAAGATTGAGAAGGGAAAATCTAAGGGAGAAACTAAAGAGAAGCCCACTTTGTCTAAGCAATTCAGTAACAACTTTGTGGCTACCTCCGATTCAAATAACTCTTCAAAATCTTCCTCTAATACAAATATCACTGAGACCTATGGGGCATCACCATCTCTCTCTGATTTAACATCCCTTTATGGTTGTGGTTTTCACATTTTGGCTAAGAGTGGCTATAGTGGAAATGGTTGTGGCACAAATGAACAAGGAATTAAAGTTCCTTTAGAACATAACATGCATGAATATTCATTTGGACTTGGATATAATCTTTCTAAGCCCACCAAAGCATCTAAAAGACCATCTCTCAATGTGAATGCTATATTTAGTAGTGATGATGATCTCACTTCAACTAAATCATCTTCTACTTCTATCAACTCTCATTCCCCTCATAAGGAAATCTTGGTGATGAACAAATCTCTTTATGAATCCCCTCAAATTTCTAAATCCACTTATGAATCTTTATCTCCTATTCATCATAAAGTCCTTTCCTCTAGGGATAAGGCTCTAATAAATTACACTCATCCCTCTTCTAAGATTTCTTTTGACTTTTCTTCTTCAATTTTTATCATTTTATACATGTTTTTGATCTTACTTATAGTTGAGCATTTAGCATGTCATATTCAAATACCTCATTCAATCTATCATGTCTTTAAATAACATTAATGGCTATTATGTTGCTCATCATTATGTGACATTGGTAGCTCATTGTCATTCATGATGGTACAATTTCAAGTGCAATCATATTTTTGAAGCAACATAATAGCCTAATTTTCTATGTTATCTCTTGTTCCTATGGGGACAAGAGTGATTTCATACATCTCTTCTTTTTATGGTTAAAATTTCCCTTTGGGGTAATAGTGTGGAAATATTGATCATCTTTTCTTTAGAATCCTCTTTTCCTAGATATGGGAGAAGATGTGTATTCTCTTTCTTATCCTACCCACTTCTTGTGAGGAGCATTTTACATACACTAATGTCTTGCTTGCATGAACTCATGTGAGTATGTAGTACATTTTGCTTATGTCTAAATCTCTCCCTAGAAGATTGTGTAAGTCCTTCTCATTGTCCTTATCCTTGGGAGGCAATGATCTTTCCTTATTTTTATCTAAGGATCCACTTTTTCCTATTTCATGGATGGTGTGAACTTTATTACTTGATGTTATTCCTTGTATGCATTTGTTGTTGTTTGTTCAAGGATTCTCTCTTACAAGAGGTGTAAGTCCTTGACTACAACCTCTTTTGCACTTGGTAAAATACATCCATAATGAATTCACTCTCCCAATTGGGTTAAAAAGAGCATCATCCTTTATTAAGAATCACTTTCACCTCACAAAAGAAGGAAGTATTGCATTCTTATTCTCTTCTTTGTCTTATTCTAGAAGATGTTATATTTGTCTAAGATAATTCCTCTTGGGGATAGGTGTCTTTTGTACAAAGATCTCTTCTCCTCTAAGGATCTCCTTTACACATACTACAAGATATCCCTTTTCAACTATCTTATCCTTGCTTAAAGAGTGCAAAACTCTCTTGCTTGGATCTATGACATTGTTGCATTTTTGGGGTATCTTCTTTTGTGATGAAGGTAGGTATCCTTGTTCTACTTTGCTTATGACATAAAAATTACACTTTTTGAGCAATGGGTCATTCTTGAAACCAGAGCACAGAGTCTTAGAGTGAGATGTCTCCATTTTTCTTTTATGCAAGGTGATTATTCTCGGAACCAGAGCACAAACTCTTAGAGCAAGATGTCACGCTTTTGTACTATACATATACAGGTTGTAGCATACTCGGGCATAGACTCCTATGAGGTGCTTCTAACCTCACTTACACACACATGCACGAGGTTGAGTGGAACTAGCGGCATAAGGCTAGACTTTCTCACTCTCCTCCCTTACATGGATCACCTAGACAGACTCTAGGGGCTAGTTTTCCATGTCCTTTATCCCATGAATCACCTAGACAAGATCTAGGGGCGAGAAGTCCATGTTTTCTCTCTCACTATTCTTCTCATGGATCACCAATGTGTGTATTCATGCTTTTTTCCTTTCTTTTCTTCTCTTTGCATTTTGTTTCCATTTACATCCTTCATCTTGTGTTAGAGAACTCTCAAATCCTCACACTCTTTGTTGTGTTGGAATTGAGATTTAGTCCTCTTTCTTACCAAATGATTCTCCATTAGTTTTTGATCTCATATCAAATCTTCTTGTGAGCATTTGTCATCAATATTCTTTAACAATTCGAAGTGATAAACATGATACCCTGTTTCAACTCACTAAAATTAGCAAGCCGAAACAGGGGGGGGCATATAGCTACCCTTGAATTTTCATCACCTTCCTTAGTAAGCATTAGGTGATTTTGTGATCTAACATGTGGTTTTGTAGGTTGTGGTTCCTAACTGAGTACTGTAGATGCCGCTGGGGGCTTCATCCGACAACTTATGGATATATCCTTTTTCAAATAATGTTTACTTTTCTGTACTTTAGCTTGCATATGCACGTAGTGTTCATATGACCGCTAAAGTGGGGGCTAAATGTAGCATCGTAAATTGTATGCACTTGCTAGGGTGGTACAATTTCACACCTAGTTTAGCACCTGCCTTGGCGCATTTTGCATTTTGCATTGCATTTCCCCTTTAGCACTTAATTAATTAAATTAATTAGGTCTAAGGTTCTATTTTATCATCTCCCATATCATAAAGTTAGGCCCTTTTCATTAAATTGTGCCCCTTTCATTTTATTCTTCCAATACATCATTTAATCTAAAACCCTAATTCGGTCCTATTTTGAACTTTAAGGCCTGATTTCGGGGGTCAAAACATCTTGAAATCAGCTGTAAGTTCAGGATTCTCTCTAAAATCATCATATCCGATGGCCCTAAAAATTTGGTGAAAAGTTGTCGGGACCATGGCGCCCGGAGAGGACCATGGCACCCAGAGTGCACACGGTCCCAGACATTTTTCCCAAAATTTTAGGAGCACGATCCAATCATAAAATAAAGCTTAACCCCAAGAAATTGGTAGGAGATTCAATCTCTAAGTCGGCCTAAAGTGAAATTAAGACCTAGGGTTTCCTATATAAGGACTCTCTTTTCTCAATTGAAAGCATAAGAGACATACAAGGAAGAATCATGAATGGAGACAACAACAACAAGCAACAAGAAGGAAGGCATTGTAGCAAAAGAGAAAGTCTTGTGGGATCTTCAACAACACTCAACATCCATTAATCAAGCATTCAATTTCATTCATCAACTTAGGGCTTTGAAGACATAGAAGAACAATAATAGATCACCGACTGAAGATTGGCTTGTACCCCTCCCTTGGGGTTGGGTATGGTTTCATGTTGTTTTCATATCTTTGCACAAGCTTCATTACATCCTTTGCACTCATGTTTTAGATCACTTTGCATCTTGATTTAGAGAATTTTACTTTGTCAATTACAAGCATATAGGGTTTACTTTGTAGGTTGCTCTAGTTTGCTTACTTTCATTTTAGGATCTTGCACACACAACTTTTACTATACAACTTGGCTATTCGTGGAGGTGGAAATCACCAAAGCGGGGGTTTGACTAAGGCAAAACCTTATATAGCCACCTATAACCCTTTTCAAAAATAAGTGTAGATTTCTGAATTCGAAGGACGCCGCAAGTTGCAGATCCGACGGAAGCGGACCGAGACAAAACTTCACACCAAATTCCAACCCAGAAAGCTAGGATAGGGGCGTGGGGTGCCCTGGTCCTACCAGGACAGGGGCGCTGGGCACCCTGGTCCCTGGGACAGGGGCTCTGGGAACCCTGGTCCTTGTCCATTTCAGTGAATTTTAGCGGTTTCAGAGGTAGCAGCTTCAGTATTTCAGGCTTCCGGCTTCAGCGGCAGATCTTACAGAATCAAATCCATTCAAGGTACACATTTACATTTCTCCTCTTATCCTTACAATTGTTCATAATTAAATCTCAATTCTACAATCTTGTGCTCAAAGTTACTAGTTCATACTTACACTTTAGGGTTAATAGTTGAACTTGCATCATTCTATCTATCATTTGCAACAAAGGAATAGAAATCCTAATAGGTAGCCCGTGGCTCTTTCTTCCACAAAAAGAAGTAGCCAATTGTGTGATACCTCTAGGCTCTTTCGTATTCCACAAGTGTGTGATTGAAAGTGAGATTAGGGCATGTTTGCTTAGTGTCACTTTTTTCCCTACACAATACTGTTCTAGCTGCACCTTGAACTCTGAGTGGGAGATGTGTTCCTTTTCTATCCGGCTCCTAACCACACTGGTAGCAAGCTCTAATGTATCCAACTCTCCCCATTTAGTCTGTTTACCCAATTTTACCTGTGATGCTTGGTATTTCAAGGAGCCTTCTCCTTCAGCTTGCACGAGAGCTGCAACATTAGAAATCACCTCACCAGAACTAGTTCTAGACAAATGGTGTATGGTCTTGGCCTTCTTCATTTTCCTTGGTTGTTCTGTGATTGCTTGTTGTAATGTGACCTTTGGCAACACCACTTTCTTTTTCTCAAAGGTGAAGCTTAACCATTTTGGTGTATCCTCATCCTTATCACCTTCAAGTGGTATGATGTCTGTAGCCACCATGTGTACCTTTGACTACTCTTCTGATTCATCCTTCTCCTCTTCTTGTTTAGGAATTTGGATACCTTGGGTTGAAGTACCTGGTTGGACCTGGCCGGTTTGGAGAGCGCTATCAATATTCAATTGTTGTTGTTGTTTGTGAAACTCTCCCAACTTACCACTTACTTCTTCTTCAAATTCCCTATCATCTTTATTCATTTCTTTCATTTCTCCTCCAACAACTATTTCTTTCAACAAATTCTCTTGGTCCTCTGGAGTTAAGACCAATCTCTCATCTTGTGAATCTTTGGGCTCATTTTGTTCTTTTTCTTCCTCAATCGATGACTCATCTAGTAAATCCTATCTATCAATGTCCATGGGATCTATTAGAGCCTATTTCCTAATCTGAATATACTTCTTTTCTTTCTTTTTCTCAGTCTTTCTTTGCACCAATTGCACCACAGTTTGCTCATCTTCCTGATCTGAATCAGACTCAACATTATGAATGGTGACCTTCTCTATTGCAAGAGTTAATACTTGTGTTAATGGAGGTAATGTTTTTGATGTAGCAAAAGTATGAGTTGGTGCACACACTGGCACTGTCACGGAATGGTAGTAATTGATGTTGTCAAAATTGGAGGTTGTGTTGTGGTGGTAAGTGGAGGTTGATAATATGTACTTGTTGTATCAGGAGGGGGTTGAACATATGTAGATGTTTCTTCGGTGGCCTTTCCTTGCTCATCTTTCTCCTGAGTGCCTTCTCCTAGAATTTTACCAATTGCCGCCCTTATAGGATGTACCTATGCCAGTGGGATGGCTCCTAAGCCCTCCCTTATTCCAAAATTTGCAGCCTTTTTCAACAATTCAACCTTTCTTATTTGTACCTTGACCCATTCCAAAAGCTTTGCTATGCTTGGCTTAGGTTCAGTAACCTCATCTGGTTCAATGGATGTGTTCTTTCTAAAACCAGACCTTGTCTTATCGGCATATTCTTTATGAACCCTTGACTAAGGATTACCAGAGGATTATTCATTTTATTTTCCTTTTGAGGTGCTTGGCCTAATCCTCAAACTTAGCCATTATTTAGTTCTTTCTATAACAGTTTGAGTTACTATATCTATATTTACCTCTTCCTGCATCGACCATCTTATTGGAGAAAGGGGCTTTTTATCAATTTCGTGTTCCTTCTATGTTGGGTCTAGCCATTCACCGTATCTCTTAATTTTTTAGGGAGATTGGTCTCTATTTCAAAATTACTTATTTTCAGAACCGAGAGCTTGGAATAATTTTTCTTTAACTTCAAAACTATCTTGGAGGTTGGCCAAAAAATCCTCCAAACTTGGTTGATGCCCATCATATGCTTTTGGAATCATTTGCTTTAATTTGTCGTATGGGTCATAATACTCCTGAGCATAGTTAAATTATTTTAAATGTAAATCTTGCATCTCTAGCTCAGCCAACTTAGCTACTTGAATTTTAGAATAGGAAAAGTAACCAATTGAAATAGAGAAATCAACACTTGTCTTATGTTTTGAAGATAACAATGATTGTAGCCCAACCATCTGACTAACATATTGTAAGAGTATTATTCAGTCATTATAGTATCGAGGCAACAACATAGGGTTCCCTGTGAATCCACTAAATCTGATATATGTGGAACATTGGTTCTTAATAAACCAACATGCCCATTCCCTGATTATGGCCATTGCTTCTAGGCTTATTCTGTACCATGTATCGCCTGTGAGTTTGATAATGAAAGGGAAAAGGAAGGCATCATTTATTGTTTTGAAATGCATCTTTGTGTTGCCCAAAGGGAGTTGAGTGTAATACTCCCACACCTTCTTTTGTGCTTTCTCATCACCAAGCTAGCCTTTTGTTTGTAATCTTGGAAATTTGCCTGCTCGGGTGGCTACCCAGATAACATACGAGGTGAAGAAGAATTTCTTTGTTATGTGTACCTCAATCAATTGCCTATGTATGTTGTTAGACAATATTTGGGCCCAATCAAAGTATTATTTTCCAATCAGATTAGTTGTCATATATTGGAACATCTAAGGGTGGAAATATCGACAATCTATCTTGCCAAAGGCCTTGCTCAACATGATGATTAAGTCACGTCATGGCTCCTTGAAATCAGCCTTTAGAATATCAGTGGCCTTTAGTCATGTCTTCCTCTCCTCTAACCAATGTTCATTCATGTGTCTTTTGCATGAAGCAGTATCATTTCTCCATACTTCAACAACTTCTTCCTCAATAGTTAGGAGCACTTCATCCCTTGAAGGGATGCCAAATACAAATCCTAGCATATCAGTCGACAGATCAATTATTGTCCTTCCTTGATCATTCATGCACTTTCTAGTGTTTTTGTTATAAAATTGTGCCATGGTCATAATGAATTAGAGGGCTTGGACAGGTTGAGGAAAAATAGTACCTCATGATTTTCCTATAAGGAGCCTCTAACCTTGGCCTATCCAATTGTGTTCTTATTTCATCTAATTCAATGTGCCCCACCTCAGTGTCAGTCACCCATTTAATCTGATCATCCAACTTGGAAGCATAAACCTGCCCTTGATAATTGTACTTCATGGTTGCGGGGAGTTTATCCAATTCCTTGACTCTCTTGCTAGAGGTTGGGTCCATTTAATTGCTCTGATCTGGAAGAAGGAAACACAAATTAGCCTATCAAAAAGTATCAAAATATGAATCTTATCACCCACTTCGGGACTCCGGGGTGGGTAACTCCTAAAATAACTGTCACAATTCATGAATGCAGGCGTTAAAGGGATTCCAAAACATTCTCATAGAAGACAACGACCAAAGTGTTAGGTGCTTCAATTCTTCTTTTGACAAGGATACAGGTTCTCTTGTTACATATATTTTAGGAAATTCAAATAATTATGCTCAGACATCAACAAACTTGCTATGGCTTGAGATGAAGCACGTTCACTCGAAAAGAATTTATTCATGGATTCCTTTGCAAAATCTACGGTCTCTAATCATTCTCGAAGAACCTTCATGAACTCCTTACAGTTTGTGGCAACATATTTATCAGCAGTGTTCAATAATTCTCATAAGCCATGAAACACAACTGTGGAAGAGGATTAACCAGGTATTTTGTTTTTTGTTGAGTCTCTACAAAGTTACATGATCCATTTTGGATTTATAGGTCAAGTATTCTATGTAAATATTATCATATTCAATGGTCAAAAGGTTAAAAATTACATTTTATTTATATTAAAAATAATCATTATTTATTTTATTTTTATTAATCAAAATTAATTTTAATCTTATAAATACAGTATAAGAATAACTTATTCTGACGGAGATTATTTACCCTTCAAGAATAACATCTTAAACAAATAAATTTGATATTTCAGGTCCCTTTCCACTTGAAAGAGTTGCAGCTTCACGGAAAGCATTGCATGGAGTTTCCAAATTCTTTGGGAATGCTTACTCATCTGGAAAAACTGGACATACAAGATGGTGCGAAATTTTTTTTGAAGGGAAGATCCTATCAGATAATCTTAATAGTCTTATTCATCTTAGAATATTAATTTTGAGGCACTTAAAAATAAGTGGGAAAGTTACTTTCGACAAAAGTGGAGTAGCATCCCCAATGACTAGGATAGAAACAATACATTTTGAAGGGTTAAAAATTTTGATAAATGTCTCAATTGTTAGTGACCATTCTCCTAGCCTTAGATCTCTTCACATTACGAATATGTCAAAAATAAGTGAAATGGATTTAACATGGGTAACAACTTCAAATTCTCTTATTTTGTTTTCTTATAAAAAATTGAAAAGGACAGCCGGAAACTTTGACCTGAAAAATCTTGTAAGCTTAAGTATCGTTGAATGTCAACAATTTGAGGAGTTTCCAGGCCTTATAACTTTGAGTTGCCTAGCGTCCCGAATGACTAGGATAGAGAAAATTGATATTGATGGGTTAAAACTTTTGACCAGGGTCTCAATTAGTTGGGGGAATTGTCCCAGCCTTAAATCTCTTCACTTTAGAAATATGTCAAATCTAAGTGAAGTGGATTTAATAGGGGTAACAACTTTGATTTCTCTTCTATTGGGTTGCCGTAACAAACTGAAAAGGATATCTGGTAACTTCGAGCTGAAAAATCTTGTAAGCTTAAGCATTGTTGAATGTCAGCAGTTTCAAGAGTTGCCTGAATAGTATCACCATTGATGGATGTTAGAAGTTGCGGAACAATAACAGACATTGAAAAATTGAAAGAATTAAATAACCTTTATCTTTCAGCAGATGACAAAGCTACATGGAATTGCATTCAAATGATCTAGGTATTTAACACTTTTATTTTTGTAATAGAATTGTATCTTTCACTTTCAAGGTAGTGCATTTTTTTGCGCTTGTGATTAAAGAGCTAAGAGTCCTTACAAGTATCTATGTTTTACGCAGATCACAAATAAAACGTTATTTGTTATTTATAGCTTTCATCTGAATCTAATGTAACCCTCTAAGACAAAATTAGTTTTTGCTTGTGCATTCAGAGGATGCCATCAGAGTTCACAACAGTGATCAATAGAGAAGGTAATGCAGCGGAGTCAATTATAAATGCAAACCTCTTTTTCGATATGATTGGTGTAAAGGCAATAAGTGATATTTATATATATTAAAATGGCGAAATGGAGGTAACATTGAAAGCCCTAGAGTCATTGAGCGACATTATTGTGTGTGTCGTGGTTCAAAGCCGTGGGAGAAATAAAATAGACGATCCTACTCGCATGAATGCTTTCAACATAAGCATCTATGTTGCAAGTGGAGAATGGATTCTCACCATGGTTCTTGGCACTGGATGGGAAATAAACAAAGCTCAGCGGTATATTCATTATATTGATGGGTTTTTTTGATGATCATGCTCGAATAAAGAACGGGTGTATAGCCACTGTAAAGAAGGGCGAAGAATGGAAAACACTTCTGTAAAGCGGAAAATCGCGAGCGAACCTTAAGTGTTCCCCCACCACTCCGAGGAGAGGGGAAGGAGGTCACTAGGGTTGACGGTTTTCACTTAGGGGAGACTTTACATTCAAAAGAGGGGTTGAAACCCACAAGATCCAATCCCACACAATGCAAGATTGGATTTTAAATAAGTTTCAAGGGTTAAGACAACAAGGCTACCCTCTTTTGTAAAGAATGTAGATAGAAGGATTAAGCTAGGAATGCATAGAAAGTGAGAAAGATTCACTTATAAATAGAGATAGGAATATAGGATAAAGCTGCGGACCTGGAATTAGCAGTAAAATGTCGAGACGGCGCTGTCCTGCAAATTTGAGCAAAAGTTGACGGGATGATGGCGCCCGGCGTGCACACGGTCCTCCGAAAAATCCGCGAAACGAAGGGGGATCTGTTCGTCTCTGCACAAGGATTCCAAATCTTCAATTACAGTCGCGTACCTGCAACCTACACACAGAAAAGCGAAGACGATTGGGGGGTTAGGTATTAGGGGTTTGCCCTTAGGTCAAACCCCAGTTTTGAAATTAACCAAGAAATGAGAAATGCTGTAAATGTAAATGATTGTAATGTAAAACAAGTACTAGTACCTTGTTGTAAAAATGTTTGTATTCTTACATGCAAAGGTGTAGATGTTGTTGTATGTTGTATGTTGTATGTTGTATGTAGTATGTTGTAAGTGATCTCCTCTTCAATGGTTGAATTCTTGTCTTGAATGCAACACTTAGCCTTGAATGGAGACTTAGAATGATCAATTGCTTGAAGGAATGCTTGAATGCTTGAATGCTTGAATGTTTGAATGTTTGAATATCGCTTCCGCCTTTTTTTCATCTTACCCAAAATGGGAGAGGAAATGTAGTTTATATACTTGTCAATTAGGGTTAAAAGACTGATTTTTCCGACCTTAGGCCGACCAAAAAAGATTATTTTCCAGTTTGCAAACTAAAAGACCCGAAGCCCCATAAGAGACCGAGCCCAAAATAGGGCCAGGGACCAGGGCGCTAGGCGCCATGGTCCTGGGGGACCAGGGCGCTGGGCGCCATGGTCATGGGGGACCAAGGTGCTGGGCGCCCTAGTCCTGAAGGACCAGGGCATTGGGCGCCATGGTCCCACCTCCCAGGATAGCAGGGTGCAAGGAGGATCAGGCCAGGGTGCTGAAAAATGCAGTTTTTGATGTTATGAACAAGTTTCGGGGTCTCCATTCAGGTTTAGTGTTGCGTCGTCATCGTGAAGACCCAAATGCAGTCAAAATTGCAAGTGTCGCAATTTTAGGACGCTACATTTAGCCCCCACTTTAGCGGGAGTATAAGCATACGCTCATACTTCCGGTAAAGTACAAGGAAACAACATTGAAAGACTTTCACCACGTCAAGGAGGCAAGACACACCAAGCCCCCAGTGGACTAAAGATCTTACGACTTTGATTGACAAAGTAAAAGGGAAGATCACGAGGGAGAACCATGACTGTCAGTAGTAAGGTTCCCTCACTATGAGTCATGCAAGAGAAATACCAAAAATTTTCAAGGCAAAGCTAAGTTCGCCAAGAAATTTTCAAGTATCCTGAAGGGATAGACGGGGTGTATGCCCCCTTACGTTAAAGCAATCGCACACGCCTCAACGAGGGTGATTGCTTTAAGGTAGTGAGACACATAAGAAATGAGAAGGGAAAGGAGCACGTTATCACAAAGATTTAGCCCCCAAGTGTGAGATAAACCCAAGGATAATAAACACAAAACACAAAGCACGAGGTGACTTCGCTTTCCTCGGGGTCAGTATGCTGTATGATAATTCATGTATATCATATGTATGTATGCATAATTGTTCTTCATTCCCCAATCAAGGAAGGTCACCTAGAAGAAGGGAACACATGTGTCTTTTGAGTCAACATGAGAGAGACCAAAAGAGATCTCAATGCTTTGCATCGTCCTCAAGTAGACAACACTAAGGACAACAAATAGAAGAATGAGAATAACACATAGAAGAAGTAACAAAAGAGAGGAGGAGAGAGTCTGCCATGCTAATGAAACTAGTCTAGCACGCCATCTACCCCCCGATCTTGCTGATCAATGTTTCGGGAAGGCAAGGAACATGCTAGAGGAGGAACATCCAACACAGCAGATGGAGCTATCACAAGATCCAAACAAGGGCTATGTTCATGTTCCAAGCCACGTTGTTCTTGTCTAGGAGCTAGGATAAGTGCTTTAGAAAATTTGTTAGATAAATGGTTATCAACATCAACATATTCATATTCACTATCAACATGAAGAGGAGTAACATTTTCATCATGAATAACATTTTCATCTATATCATCATCAAGATTTATAAAAATAGGATCTTTAACTCGCACAAGATCAAGACCATCATGCATCTTATGTTTAGGAGATTTTGGAGAAAATGGAATAATGCTTATTGAAGGTGTTTTTGGGGATTGCAAAGTTTGAGAAGCAGCTACCTGAGCTCTAAGACGACGCTTTCATCGGCGTTCACGTGCAAAATGATTTCGTCTAGTCTTAGTAGGAAGTGGAGAAGATTGAGGAGGAGGAGTGTTCTCATCCTTATCACTTGGGTGTTTAGGCTGTGGTCTCTTAGGCTGGGTAATAGGAGAAGAGGAAGGTCTCTCTCTCTATAAAAGGAAGGAGGAGGAACTGCTCCATATAAACGAGGAATATTTGGTTTAGGAAGGAGACCAAGTCCATCATGACGAGGAGGTATAGGTCTGCTTTTAGAAAGTTTATTAGACATAGACATAGTCACATCCATATGAATGGGTTGGGAATCTTCTTGAGGAAAGACATTAGTTTTATCTTTCAAAGGAAGAACTTCCTTCTCAAGAACGATAGGAATATCAAGTTTGGGTGTTCTAGGTTCACTTAGAGATAGGATCATATCTGTTTTCCACTTTTGATAAGATTTGAAAAGATGATCACTTCGCGGTGGAAGAGGTTGGAATTGTTTAGGCCAAAAATAATCAATCAGAACGCTAGAAGTTCTTTCAGCTGGTTTAAAGAGACTATGATTGATAGTAACAACTTCACCATTATGGGGAAATTTCAAACACTTGTGAATAGGAGAAGCAATAGCTTTCATGGAAGATAGCCAAGGATAGCCTAGCTTCACACGAAATTGTTCAGATGAAGGAATAATAGCAAAGTTCACATCAAGAGATTTGTTATGGACCTCAATAGGTAATGTAATAGAACCAATTGCAGGAGAAGAAAATGCATCAAATAATTTCACAACCACATCTGTTTTGTCATAGATCACTTGATTCAATTGCAAAGTAAAATGGAATTCTTCAGTAATAACATTAACCATGCAAGAAGGATCAATAAGCACTCCACGACAAGGTGTATTCTTGACTTTTGCAACTATGTATAAAGGACCATCAGGTGCCCTGATAGTTTCACTAGAATCAAATGTGATGGAAGGTTCTTTAGGGTTTTCTTGCTGCTCTACAAAGTTAATCACATTCGGAGTCATAGACACAAGACCATCAGATGAGAAAGAGGAATCATTAGTCTCAATCACATTAGAGGTATGAGAAGGTAATGGATCAGTAAAAATCTTAAGATTTTGGTTAGGAGGAGCTACAGATGTATTGCCTTTATCATTCACTCCTGAAACAAAGATAGTATTATTATCAATCAAATCTTGAATTTTACCCTTTAAAGCAAAACATTTTTCAGTATCATGCCCAGGTTGATGATGAAATTGACAAAAAGATTTGTTATCAAAATAGGGTGAATTAATCTTTATAGGATCTATTTGCTTTATAGGAGGGAGAGTAAGCACATTTTGTTCCAATAACTTATTCATAATACTATGCAATGATTCATTCAAAGGAGTAAACTTTCTTTCTTTCTTGAAAAACTTAGAAATAAGAGGCACACCTGATGCTGTATTCACATTGTTGTTGATGATGTTTTCATTGAATTTAATGGACTCTCTGTTCGGTTTAAACTTCCCAAATGGTTGTTAACTACTATCACCCTTATCACTCGGAGCCATAGGATTTGCTTGTTCCATTTGACTCACAGTCAGTTGATAATTGTGAAGAGTCGCACACAACTGTTGGAAAGAAGTAAACTCAGAAAAAAAAAGTTTGTCTCGAATATCTTTTTGTAAATTAGAAATAAAGATTCTTTGAATATCATTGTCAGGCACTGGAAAAGAAATTTGAGCATACAAATGCTTATATCTACCAATGAAATCAGTCACTTTTTCTTTAACACCTTGCTTACAATGCATTAAATCAATCAAAGTAACTTTAGGACTTATATTGTTTTGAAATTGTTGAATGAAAGCATTTGCAAGTTGTTCGAAAGAATTAATAGAATAAGAAGGCAACGAGCAATACCATTGTAGGGCTTTATCTCTTAATGTCCTAGTAAACAGTTTTGCAAGCAACCTTTGGTCATAAGCAAAGTCGGTACATATTGTTTGAAAAGTCTTAACATGTGTTAGAGGATCACCTTTACCATTATAAAGTTCCAAATGCGGGATTTCAACATGTTTAGGAGGGATAGCTCGAACAATGTCAAGAGAAAGTGGGCTCGCAACATCAAATGTGGGCACACTAAACTTAGATTGATTCATAGAGGCAATTTGTTGCTGCAAAGAAGAGACAGTTTGTGCAAGATTGTTAATGGTCGCTTCAGTTGAAGAGTTCATATTAGATGTGTTAGATTGTGATGGAGGTATTATGTTATTGAAGGAAGGTATTGATTGAGAGTAAGGTGGCGGGACACTATGATAGTTAGTCATAGGAGAGGATTGGAAAAGAGGAGCACTACAAGGAGGAATGGAATGGTTAAATGAATTGCCCCCTTGCGTCATGTTCATTTGTGGAGATGTAATAGGGAACACTCATTGGAGGAATGAATGAAGAAGTCGGATTGAATGAAGGAAGAGGGTTAATTGAAGAAGAAGGATTGCCCCCATGACTAGTGATCATAGGGGGAATGTCTTGTATAGAAGTAGTCATTATGTTTGATGTAAAGGTAGGTATGCTAGCAATAGAAGTTGTCAACGGAATAGAATGATTGACTTGAGTGGGAGGTTGTGTATAACCTAAAGTTTCAGTACAACTCTTCATAGGCATCACATTCGAATCCACAATGTGTGCAATACCACGCAAAATATCAATTCCATTCTTATCACTTTGAATCATACGTTTTAGACCCTTAATTAATGAAAGAGCTTGACTATCAAGATACTCATGAGACATCCAATGCTGAAAATCATCAAATTGGTTATCCAATTTTGAAAGTTGTTCTACAGAAACCTCATGGAGAGCTTCTTCATCATTAAGAGGATTAGAGGAATTACCCGTGTCTTCGTTAAAAAGGCCATTCAAATTAGGTTCCATCTCCTCAGTAATTAAATCTCGGAAAGACTTAATTCTAAGGCTTCGTCTAACGGGAATAGTGTAAGTAGGGCTTATTGTTGTAAAACTCATGCACTAGAGAGGAAGAGAAGATTTTGAATTTTAGAGGTAGCAAATTTCAATAAAATCAGCCAATCTCCTAGATTTAAGCTGTTAAATGCAATCACGACAATCTCCCGAAATTTCGGAAAAAATGTCAGGGACCATGGCGCTCGGGGTGCACACGGTCCTTGCAACTTTTTTTGAAATTTTCAGGGATGAAAGTTATGATGATTTTAAAGCTAACCTGAAAAAATTGAGTGATTTTACGATCTGTAAATAGGCCAAATTAAAGTTGCAATCTCAAAATTGAACCCTACCAAGATTGTTGAAAAATGCAAAATTTGAATTTTGAAAAAGAGAGGGAAACTGAAACTTTGAATTTTATGATTTTAGAGGGAATACCAAAAGCAATGCAAGTTTTGAATTTTAAAAGTTGACTCAATTTCACGCAAAATTCAATTTTGAAAGTGGAAATCAAAGTTGTTGCAATTAAACACTTAATTTCAAAAGTCACAAATTGCAAGAATTTGAATAAAGCACTGAAATTTCGAATGAATGCCGACACACTTTTCAGATTTAGGACAGTAAGAACACAATTTTGCCACAAAATTTCAATTTCAATAATTTTTGAATGATTAGAAGCCTTAATCCAAGCAATCACTAGACCAACTTTGACTTTAATTTTGAAAGTGTTGTAATTGATAAAATCAGCCAAAATTCTGGATTTTAGCAAAAAAATACAATAAGATCTAACTCCCAAAATTTTGAAAAAAATGTCGGGGACGATGGCGCTCGGGGTGCACACGGTCCTCGCAACTTTTTTCCAAATTTTCAGGGATGAAAGATATTATGATTTTGTTGCGGAATCCAAAGTTACAGCTGATTTGGAGATGTTTTGATCAGTGAAATTATCAGTCAAAGGTTGAATTAAGAGGGTTTTAAAAATTAGGGTTTTAACACTTAACCACTTAATTTTCAGAATTAAAGCACAGATATGATTTGATAATTTGTAATAGAAGGGTAGATCTGAAACAAGCATTAACAATTAAACATTTCACAAACTTAATTACTAAAAAGAAAATTTAGGGTTTTTATGCAATTAACCTCTAAAATTTGCAAAAGATCAAACATGGAAATGTAATCAAGGCATCCAATTTTCAGATCTAGCCATGAATAATCAGAAAGGATGTTCACATCGGGTTCACCAAAATGTAAAGCGAAAAATCGCGAGTGAACCCTAAGTGTTCCCCCCACCACTCCGAGGAGAGGGGAAGGAGGTCACTAGGGTTGACGGTTTTCACTTAGGGGAGACTTTACATTCAAAAGAGGGGTTGAAACCCACAAGATCCAATCCCACACAATGCAAGATTGGATTTTAAATGAGTTTCAAGGGTTAAGACAACAAGGCTACCCTCTTTTGTAAAGAATGTAGATAGAAGGATTAAGCTAGGAATGCATAGAAAGTGAGAAAGATTCACTTATAAACAGAGATAGGAATATAGGATAAAGCTGCGGACCTGGAATTAGCAGTAAAATGTCGAGACGGCGCTGTCCTGCAAATTTGAGCAAAAGTTGATGGGATGATGGCGCCCGGCGTGCACACGGTCCTCTGAAAAATCCATGAAACGAAGGGGGATCTATTCATCTCTGCACAAGGATTCCTGATCTTCAATTACAGCCGCGTACCTGCAACCTACACACAGAAAAGCGAAGATGATTGCGAGGTTAGGGATTAGGGGTTTGCCCTTAGGTCAAACCCCGGTTTTGGAATTAACCAAGAAATGAGAAATGCTGTAAATGTAAATGATTGTAATGTAAAACAAGTACTAGTACCTTGTTGTAAGAATGTTTGTATTCTTACATGCGAAGGTATAGATGTTGTTGTATGTTGTATGTAGTATGTTGTAAGTGATCTCCTCTTCAATGGTTGAATCCTTGTCTTGAATGCAACACTTAGCCTTGAATGGAGACTTAGAATGATCAATTGCTTGAAGGAATGCTTGAATGCTTGAATGCTTGAATGTTTGAATGTTTGAATATCGCTTCCGCCTTTTTTTCATCTTACCCAAAATGGGAGAGGAAATGTAGTTTATATACTTGTCAATTAAGGTTAAAGACTGATTTTTTCGACCTTAGGCCAACCAGAAAAGATTATTTTCCAATTTGCAAACTAAAAGACCCGAAGCCCCATAAGAGACCGGGCCCAAAATAGGGCCAGGGACCAGGGTGCTAGGCGCCATGGTCCTGGGGGACCAAGGCGCTGGGCGCCCTCGTCCTGAAGGACCAGGGCGCTGGGCGCCATGGTCCCACCTCCCAGGACAGCAGGGTGCAAGGAGGATCAGGCCAGGGTGCTGAAAAATGCAGTTTTTGATGTCATGAACAAGTTTCGGGGTCTCCATTCAGGTTCAGTGTTGCGTCGCCATTGTGAAGACCCAAATGAGGTTGAAATTGCAAGTGTCACAATTTTAGGATGCTACAACTTCATATATTTAGAAACATCATTTCCAAGCTATATAGAGTGATGTAATTGTGTTTTATATTTCTATAAGACTTGGGTTGTCTTTTCTATTTGTTTCAATGTGCAGTATTGTTAGACAATTCAAATAATCAGAAGACAATTAAGAGGGGCGGGGGGTGAATCAATTGTCACAGATTATAGAACATTTAGCAATTAAAACTTTAATACCGGAATGCGTAAACCAAATATTGGAATAACACTTAAACCAATTAAGCATAATCAATAATCAAAAAATAAATACCATCCACATGACACCAAGATTTATATGTGGAAAACCCGGTAAAGGGAAAAAATATGGTGGAAAGCCTACCTAGAGTCAGATAATACTTCTGCAGTAAGTATGTGATTACAATTGAGGGCCTTGCACTTGCAGGAAGGCCAACAGCCTAGAGCGCACTTCTCATCACAAAAGGAGTCTCACTAACTACATATAGATCCAAACTACAATCTGGAAGAAGTGTTTGAACTACAAAGATAGCATCTCCTATGCCTGAGTATAGTTTCGGTTAAGCTCAATACCAGAGGACTAAATCTTCTTACATAAACCCAATTCGATCTCCAATGATCAACCAAATCCTCTTCCTGAATGATATTACATTATTCGTGCATTACATATTCATATCCATTCCCTGACCTTATACCTATATCATCTACAATGAGATCTTACATCATATATATACAAACCCTCGACCATAAACAATCAGGTTGGCCACTAGACAATAAACCAAATACATAATTACAAAACATGCCGGCCTTAGACCAAACAAATAATATCCAACACATAAGACATCAACACATCAACACATCAAGAGGACCAATCCACACATTACATTAAGTCAATCCATAACCTAGATCAACTGGGACCCAATATAGGTCCACACGCTAAAGCAATGATCTCCATTTGCCAAGTCTCGAACATGGTCATCAACAACATCCTGAATCTCCACCAGAAACTGCACCAACACCACTTATGCATATCATCAAAGATATTCATCAAAAGCTCTGCCGGTGAAACCATCGTTGGAACCACAAGCCAAGCTTCCAAGCAAGAAGGATAACATCTGATCACCAGATCAAAACCAACTTACTGAATATGAACATGAGTATCATGAATAAGCCAATTCAATTACCAAACCATACTGAAGCCTACCAGATTATGTCAGATTCAAACCAACTAGAAACTACTCAACCTACCGGGACCAGAAGGGTGTCGGTAAAGCATCCAAATAGATAGTGTTGACATGAATGACAAAACATCAATGCAACACATAATCAATTCCTCCAAATGGCCAAAAATATCCCCCTTTGGCATTGATGGCAACACTAGATGTGAAAAATATCTAAGTACCAATAAATACCAAACAAGTCTCCCCCAGAAGGGTGTCGATAAAGCATCCGAATAGCTAGTGTTGACATCAATGATAAAACATCAGTGCAACACATAATCAATTCCTCAAAATGGCCAACAATCTCCCCCTTTGGAATTGATGGAAACACTAGATGTGAAAAACATCTAAGTACTAAGAAATGCCAAACAAGTCTCCCCAAATGGAAGACAACCAACAATCTCCCACATACAGATGTAGTAATGAAGTTCTGAAACAAAGACCAAACTCCCCATGTGAATGATATCTTTGTAAACCTCTGAATTATACATATATCTCTCCCCCTAATGTATACAACTCCTTAAGTTTTTTTTTTCACATCAATATCTCTCCCCCTTCGACATCAATGCCAGAAATCTGACAAAAATATCAATGCAAAAACATAAGCCATTGAATCACAAAGCTGACTACTCCCCCTGAGCAGTAGCATCCCCACATCAGTGCCAGAAAAAAATATCTTTGATAATGCATACTAGACTGATGCAAACCGCATCAATCAAGTCTCTACTGGAGGGGCAAAAACTCCCAATCTGTCTCTGAAGTACTCAAATGATTCCTTAGGCAAAGGTTTAGTGAAGATATCTGCAATCTACTCTTTAGTGTTCACATAAACCAATCTAACTTCATCTGTTTCCACCGTTTCCTTCAAAAAGTTGTACTTAATAGATATGTGCTTTGTCTTAGAATGAAATACCAGATTCTTTGATATATCAATAGTAGCAGAGTTATCACAGTGAATAACTACTTGTCCAGTGTAATGCACTTTGATATCCTTTAACATTTGCTTCATCCATAAAACCTATGTATAGTTAGTAGTTGCAGCAACATACTCAGCTTCATCAGTAGATAAAGAGGTACATGGCTGCTTCTTGTTGATCCATGAAACAAGTTTCTTTCCAAGAAAGAAAGCTCCATCGGATGTGCTCTTTCTGTCATCAACATCTCCAGCCCAATCTGCATCTGTATATGCAGATAAAGTAAAGTCATCATTTTTAGAGTACCATAAACCATAATCAGTTGTTCTGTGCAAATAATTGAAAACCCTCCTCACCGTACTCACATGATTTTCTCTAGGATCACTCTGAAATCTTGATACAATACAAACAACATTCATTATGTCAGGCCCAGTCTGAGTCAAACAAAGAAGACCTCCAATCATATATTTGTATCTTGTAGGATTTACCGGTGCAGATACATCCTTCTTTGTCAATTTATCACTTGTAACCATAGGAGTACCGACCGTTTTAGAGTTTTCTAAACCAAATTTCTTCAATAACTCTCTAGAATACTTAGTTTGACAGATGAAAATACCTTTATCAGTTTGAGTAATTTGCGAACCTAAAAAAAAAATTCATCTCCCCAATCATAGACATCTCAAATTCATTCTTCATATTGTTAGCAAATTCCTTACACAACTTATCTTTACCTCCAAAAATAATGTCATCAACAAATACTTCAATAATCGGTATATCATCATCAGTGATCTTATAATATAAATTATTGTCAGCATTACCCTTGGTAAAACCAAACTTCAAAAGATATTTATCCAACCTTGCATACCAAGCTCTAGGTGCTTGTTTCAATCCATATAAAGCTTTCCTTAACCTGCAAACTATGTTTGTATCATCTGATAGTGAAAAACCATCAGGTTGCTCAATATAAACTTCCTCATCAAGATCCCCATTCAAAAATACACACTTAACATCCATCTAATAAACCTTGTAGTTTTTGTGGGCAGCATAGGCAAGAAATAATCTTACAGCTTCAATCCTAGCTACATGTGCAAAAGTCTCTCCATAATCAATTCTTTCCTTCTAAGAATATCCTTTACAAACCAATCTAGCCTTATTCCTTACAACTTGACCATTCTTATTCAATTTATTCTTAAAAACCTATTTAGTTCCTATAACGTTCTTATTTTTAGGCCAGGGAACCAAAGTCCATGTGTTATTTTTCTCAATCTGGTCTAATTCTTCTTCCATAGCTTTCAACCAATATTCATCTTTACATGCCTCAATTATTGATATCGGTTCAACTTGAGAAATTAAACATACTTCATTAGTTGTCAGTCTTCTTGTCATTACTCCATTGTTCTTAGCTCCAATGATCTAATCTTCTAAATGATTCAATCTCACATACCTAGGAGTCTTCTAACTCTCTGTTCCTCTTCTCGGTTCTTCAATTACTATAGAGTTTTTTGATACTACTAGAGTAACTGGTTCAACACTTTGTTCTGGTAAAGGTTCTACTGGTTCAGATATAATCATTTCCATTGTTGGTTCCTTCTCATAAACTTTGATTTGACCTCTATTCAGCTCATCTACTTTGACATTAGCACTTTCCACAATTCTCTACAATCTCTTGTTATAACATCTATATACCTCGCTTTCATTAGAACAACCACCAATATGCCTTCATCACATCTAGGATCAAATTTGCCAATGATATCATCTCTCCTGATATAACATTTACTACCAAAGATTCTGAAATACTTAATTGTAGATATATTGTCAAACCATAATTCATAAGGTGTCTTACCAGTTTCTCCTTTGATATGTAATATGTTGAATGTATAAACCGTTGTGCTCACTGCTTCTCTCCACTAGATATGAGGTAGACTATCTTCCATCATCATTGTTCTAGCAGCATCCAAGATAGTTTTGTTCTTCTTTTCCACAAATCCATTTTGCTGAGGTGTCTAGGGAGCAAATAATTGTCTTCTTATACCATGCTTCTCACAAAAGTAATTAAACTCACCGGATGCGAATTCTCCACTATGATCTGACCTCAAATATTTAATCTTCAATCTTGTCTCAGTTTCCACTTTAGCCTTAAAGATTTTAAACTTTTCAAATGCTTCATATTTTTTCCTTAGAAAAGTAACCCACATCATCCTAGAATAATCATCAATGGTTAGAATGAAATATCTATCACCTTGAAAAATTTTAACTCTAGCAAGGCCACACAAATCAATATGAATAAGATAAAGAACATCATTAGATTTATCTTGTATACTCCTAAAAGAGGTTTTGACCTATTTATCCATTTAACATTCTTTATATACCGGATTATAGGGCTTCACAATCTTAGGTATATCTCTAACTGCCTTAGTTGAACTGATCTTCACAATGCAATCAAAATTCACATGACATAACCTTTTATGTCATAGCCAACTCTCATCAATTTGTGAATCAAACATGTCTTCTCACTAGAATTAAAATGAAATATATTACCTTTTGTCTGTGTACCAGTTGCAATCTCCAAACTAGATCTATTAATGATTTTGCATTTTTCATCCTTGAACTATAATTGAAATCCCTTATCCACCAATCGTCCAACACTAAAAATATTATGCCTTAAACCTTCAACATAATAAGCATTGTTAGTATTGTTCTTAGCATCCAATGATATAGTTCATTTTATTTTGATCATACATGCTTTGTCAACTCCAAATCTAACCATACCGCCATCAAATTCTTGCAAAGATAGAAACTTCCCTTTATCTCCTGTCATATGATGTGAACAACCACTATCAATTACCCATTCATCCTTGTCTTCAATTTTAGTAGTAAGTGCCTTCTCTTTAGGTACATTCTCTTCCAATGCCATAACATCTTCCTTGATAGCTAGGAACACCCATTCCTTCCCATTGTTAGAACCACTAGCAGAGTCTTCTGTCGGTTCATCATTAGAATCAGTAATGCTTTCCTCATCCGCTATGTAGCATGATTTGTCTTTGTTTTTCCTATACTTATACTTGTTCTGATATCCACATTTAGGCTTAAAAGATCTTCTAACTCTTTCTTCAAATCTTGAATTCCTTTCAGGACATCTAGATGCAAAATGGCCAATCTTATAACATGCAAAACATTTAAAAGGTACTTTTCCTTCATACTTACTTCCTGTCAGTCCTTTAGGAACTCTTCTAGAAAATAGTGCTTCAAGTTCCTCAAACTCATCATCTTCTCTCTTCATATAATCCAATTCCTTTGCATATAATTTTCTCCAATCTTGCATGTTGGTTTATGATGTAGATGCATGAAAAGAAAGTTTAGTCTTCATAGCTCCAGAAGGTTTCAATTCTTCAAGCTCAAAAGCAGATAATTTCCCAACCAAGGTATCTTTGTTGACAGATGTATTAGCCGTTGTTCTCAACTCATTAATTACAGTAGCCTTCATCTTGTAAGCCAATAGTAGGGCTCACAAAACTTTAGAAACAATTTCATCTTCACTCAAAGTTCCACCACAACATTGAATTCCCATAACAATCTTATTTACTCTTTCCATGAATGCAGTAATCCTTTCATCTTCTTCCATCTTCAGGTTTTCATATCTCACTTGGTAACCATCAAGTTTAGCAATCTTCACTGTAGTGTCACCTTCATTAATAGTCTCCAACTTGTCCCATATAGCCTTTCTAGACGATTTATCAATTAATCTCATTATTTGTTGATTAGAAAGTGCACACAAGAGGGCTTCTCTTCCTCTATAATCATTCTCAAGCTCCTTATCTAGGTTTGCTGGAGAAGGATTGCCAGATGCCAGATTATGAGGTGTAACACCATTCTGTGTGATCTCCCAAATCTCCTTGCCAAGACATCTCAGATGAGTCTCCATCTAAATCTTCCATACTATGTAATTTGTTCCATCAAGCCTAGGGATATCTCTCCAAAAGATAGCTCCAAATGAACTGGATGAACCTGAACTATTAGTCGCCATAGGATCTTCCTCAAGCGGTTAAGCTTCCGCAGAGAGGACCAATGCTTTGATACCAATTGTTAGACAGTTCAAATAACTAGAAGACAACTAAGGAGGGGGTGAATTAGATGTCATAAATTACTAGAACCTTTAGCAATTAAAAAATTTAATACCGGAACCCAAAACATTAATACCAGAATGCCTAAACCAAATACCGGAATAGCAGTTAAAATAATTAAGCATAAACAATAAATACCATCCACATGACACCAAGATTTATATGTGGAAAACCTTGTAAAGAGAAAAACCACGGTGGGAAGCCTACCCACAGTCAAATAATACTTCTGCAATAAGTATGTGATTACAATTGAGGGCCCTGCACTTGCAGGAAGGCCAACAGCCTAGAGCACACTGCTCATCACAAAAGAAGTCTCACTGACTACATAGAAATTCGGACTACAATCCGGAAGAAGTGTTTGAACTGCAAAAATAGCATCTCCTATGCCTGAGTATAGTTCTGGTTAAACTCAATACCAGAGGACTAAATCCTCTTACATAAACCCAGTTCGATCTCCAATGATCGACCAAATCCTCTGCTTGAATGATATTATATTATTTGCACATTACATATTCATATCCATTCCCTGACATTATACCTATATCGTCTACAATGAGATCTTACATCATATATATACAAACCCTTGATCATAAACAATCAGGTCGGCCACCAGACAATAAGCCAAATACATAATTAGAAACCATGTCGGCCTTAGACCAAACAAATAATACCCAACACATAAGACATCTCGGAAACACATCAAGAGGACCAACCCACATGTTACATTAAGATGGTCCATAACCTAGATCAACCATGACCCAATATAGGTCCACATGCTAAAGCAATGATCTCCATCCACCAAGTATCAAACATGATCACCAACAACATCCTGAATCTCCACCAGAAGCTGTACCAACACCACTTATGCATATCATCAAAAGCTCTGCTAGTGAAACCCTCGCCGAAACCACAAGCAAGAAGGATAGAATCCGATCACTAGAACAACACCAACTTACTGAATATGAACATGAGTATCATGAATAAGCCAATTCCATAACTAAACCATATCTGAGCCTACCAGATTATGCCAGATCCAAACCAAGTAGAAACCACTCAACCTATCAGGACCAGAGGGTGCCGGTAAAACATCCAAACAACTAGTGTTGACATCAATGACAAAACATCAGTGCAACACATAATCAATTCCTCCAAATGGCCAACAATAGCCTAGTTGATGAAGCTTGTAATAAAATTCACTATCATTTCTTTTGGTGTATATATAATTTTTTAATGTGTAGTTATTTCAATTATATTTTATGTAATAATTAAAGAATAATTTTGTCATGATGTCATTTTGAAAAATCTTATCTTGCTTATAAATGTTTATTGAGATGTCTTATTATCTATAGAAAACACTAGAAAGTTTCTAAATAAGCATCATATTGTGTAGTTCAAGTTAATTTTTAGTTTGAATGGAGCTTCCCCTTTTAATTTGAAGGTCAATTCTACATAATTAATTAGGACAAAGGAGTATGTCCTTGCATAGTTAAGCCTATAAATAAGGAAGATAACTTTCTCCCATACCATCATATCATCAAATATTGAATTGATATATTATTATCTGATTATTGAAGGTCACCTCTTCAATGTGATTTATTATATCTTTGATTTTTACCATTTATTTTCAACAAATGTCTTATATATTGCATACTTAAGAATATATCATATTAGATGCAAACCAAAACACTAATAAGAGTGTTTTACTGCTATGCATCCTCCACTAGGAGGAAAAAAAAAATCTCTGTCGTCTCAAGGACAGAGATATCCCTAGAATGTGGGATGAGGATGAAACATTACTTTGCCACTCCTCTATTGTCATTTGTAGGATGAACATTTCCTACCTTCCCTAGGATAGCTAGGGGACACCTGGGAAGGGAGCCATCTTTAGGACTCTAGCTATTCTGGCTCCAAAACGGCATGCCTCTATATGATGCATAAGGCATACCATTCAAGTACGACAAGTCCATGAGAGTGACTATCCTGGGACCCATAGATGACATGGAGGTATTTACGACAACGATGATGTGGATGATGTTGCTGGTTTGCGTTTGACGGAAAATGTTGTTCACGGTTAACATTTTTCTGGTCGTTGTCACCACGATGCGATAGTTACATCGGGCGAGGCAGTTAACATACCGTTAGCTAGGTGGTTTACATTTTTGGTGACCGCCAGTTTTGATTTTTATTTTTTTGAATGGCCATGTGGCTTACATTTTTTGGGTAACCTGCTTTATTGCATCCTCGAGTTGACTAACATCGCTGGTCACATGTTATGGACACAATTCTCAATTATTATTATTTTTCAATTTTGAATGAAAACTGGATTTCGCAAAAATTGAAAATATATTTCATCCGAGAGCTACATGCAAAATGCAGTGGTGGAGGTGAAACAAAATATTTGATGGTGTAAATTCATGTTGATCGTGGCATGACAATGTCCCCAGTTGAATCACTGGGTGAAGGAGCTACGCTTCAATTGTAGTTATAGATATGCATTGTCAAAATATCTATGGCTTCGAAGGGGAGGACAAAAGCCGAATGCATGCATAACGCGAGTTGTCTGGGTATATTGTATCACCTGTTAACATGCGGGTTTTTTCATGTGCAGGGAGGAGGTATCGTAGCGCACAAGGGGGTGGTATGATTCAAGATTGTTGTGTAGGGTTATGGCGACATCGGTAAATTCAAACCCTAACAGATAACGATAATTTTGTCATTCCTTTGTCAACCCTGTGTTTTCGATTGTAATTTTTTATATCATTTTTGTATCGCAGAGGTGGTTGTGAGTGTGCCCTTAGGAGGTGTCAAGAGTACAATGATTTGGGTAGAAGCTTAGGTGGTTGCGGTAATTTGAAACCCTAAGACATTCAATTGAAAAAAAAAATTTGCTGTCATTTTGTGTTCTATCTGTGAAAATTAGGCATCATTTTGCAGCATGGTCATGTCAGGATACCAAGGTTCCATGTTTGTGGTTTGGTGGAGTGAAGAAGATCTACAAGATTTTAAAGGTATGTGTATTTCCATAATTATATGTGTCGGTTTTTCATAGTGAGCAGAGCTGTTAAAGATGAAATGCTCATGTGAGGCATGGAAATCGACCTCTACAAGTCATGTTTTTTTTGTTTGTGTTTAAATTTTATTAAAAATGATGGACTTGTATATTATGGACCTTTGCATTCTTTGTTTTTGTTTCTTATTTTTCTTTATATGCAGTGGGAAAATTTTCTTGTTTGGCTTTATATGTAGTGGGAAAATTTTCTTGTTTTTCTTTATATTTAGTGGGAAATTTTTCTTGTTTTGGAGGAAGAACAGGGAGAAAATTTACTTGTCCAACTATCGCGTAAGGGTTAGATACTGCACGGGACGCATGTTTGCTGGCTCCAAAAAGTCATGGTAGTAGTCGTCTGGTAGTGGGTCGGCCTTTTATCTTTGTGACTGTAGATTTTGAAATGGACAGGTGGGATTGGGTTAGAATGCGCGTTAGGTATTCATGTTGGGGTTAGCCACGTTAGGGATTACAAGTCACCTCACTATTAGAAGGTGGGTCAGGGTTAGCAGCATTAGGTTAGAAAAAGCCAAAAAAAAATAAACAACTGTTGGCGTATGTGTGTGTTTGTGTGTATATTGCTTCACATTCATATATATATGGGTTTGGCAGGCTGCGTATATTTTGGCTCATTGTTGAAGGGTGTCTGATTTTTGAAGGCTTGATTGTTGACGGCTCAATGTTGACGGCTGATTTTTGGGATTTTGTTGAAAACCTTAAGGGTTTGCATTGTTTGTTTGCGGTTTGGCGTGTGCTAGTCTATATATATGTCAATAGGAAGCAACACACACACACACACATGCACACTCACACATAGACACACACACACACACACACACACACACACACACATGCACACACACACACACACACACACACACACACACACACACACACACACACACACACACACACACACACACACACATACACACTCATGTCCTCTGCAATACAGAAGAAAATGACAAGAATAAAACATAGATAAAAGAAACTATGGAAATATTATGCTCTGTTTCCATTATTCTCAGGTGCTCATTAGATTAAAAAAGAAAAGAAAACCTAACCCTAACACAATGGTATGCATCTATTCTAACTTCAAAACAGGCAAATATTTGACATAGGCTGAAGCTATTCTGGCTACATATAGAGGCAAACAAGAAACACAAACAAACAATGCAAACTCTAATGATTTTAAACAAAATCCAAACTGAAATAGGAAAAATACGAGTTATAGAGGTGGATTTCAACATACCCCAAGCCGCAACACAACACAGAAAACTGCAGCCCCATAAATCCCCCTTCAACAATGAGCTAGAATAGACATGGGCTGCTTCAACAAGGATCCCTTCAACAATAATGTTTTCATTCGCACATTAGTCTTACTTTTTCGACATTAGGAAGATTAAAAAGGCGCCATGTTTTCTATCATCAAACAAATAACAGGTCAACTCCTAATTGTCAACAAATAGTAGATCAACTCCTAAATAAGAGCAAGTCACACACAGTCAAGGAATGGTTGCATCAACTAGTCAACAACCTAATTTTGAGGAGTCTGTTTGCATCAAAAGACAAACCATAACATGTAAATGAGGTCAAGACCACGTAAAAGAATCTCAATTTGAAACAAAACATTTTACCTCACTTTCTCTTTCATGTAGCTATTAGGTGCCTGCCACTTGTATTTGCATATATATTTATTCTTGGACATGTATGTTGATGCATGTCATTGGTATGATAGGTCCTTTTTGGAGCCAGAATATATGTGGGAGGCAATGTGTATTGTGGCTCAACAACAGACCTATCGTACCAATGACATGCATCAACATACATTTCTGAGACATGCATACCATGCCAACTTGTCGTGGCGCTCAGACCAATGGTATGTGATGTGGAGCTGTTGTTGAGTTCTCGGTTTCACTCCTCAGGGCCCATGCAAAATTATGTGGACATGTCGGAGGATGGTTGTGGTATGCTTCGTGGTTACTGTTAGTTTATTTTGCATAACACGTACATTAAAAGCTTGTGAATGAAGGAATCGCATTCAGACGACATCTCGGCAGGAAGAAGAGGCCGTAGGCTGCAAAAATTTGTACATTTGTCAAAGAAAAGACTAGCACGAAACTCAAGTTACTCTCACAGTGGGATGCCTCTATTGTGGCTGCAAAAAATAGTATGGGGGGACTAACACCCCTTGTTTGTGGTAGGTTTCTAATTGTAGGTTTCGTATTTGATGGTTGCTTTTGTCTAACATGGCATTGTTAGTCTATACGATTTGTCTATTTTGGAGCCATAATAGACACAACCTCTTGGACATTGTTCATGTACAGTTTGTGATTTGATGTAGCTAATAACGGTAAAGCCAAAGGATAACATACGATGCAATTTACAATTGGAGTTGGAGTTAGTCAATAACAATGCTCGAGAATAGACAAATGCTATTGCATGTTAGTGACATGTTATTCAATTGCAGCAGTTGAATGTAAAATATAGTGTAAAACGTGTGACTAAGCTGCGTGTTAGTCAGACCATAGAATTGATTTCAAGTTGGAATAGAGGCGTTTTTCCTTGAGTGCATAACAACAGTATGAAAATAGGTGGCTAATATAGACAACTCTAGCACATCTCTAGCACTATGGCAAATTGAGACATATAATTTAGGTGATATAAATTACTTAGTGGTAGTTTATATTGAATGTTAAACTGCATTTTCATATATGAACATGTAGGTTCCTTTTATGTCTTTTGAAATGCATTTACTTCCCAATGTAGACTACCACTAACATTAGTTATCCATGCAGGTTGTTGATTTTCAAGGACTATTGAGCAGTCCCCCGGCAAATGTCCAAACATTCCCAGGTTGTTGCTCTCTCCCCCTTATTTAATGCTACTTGCACTGTAATGTCCCCTTATTAATAATCTGTGGGCTTGTGCAACTTTTTGAAAGGGGCTTGTTTTATATATATACATAGTTTGTTGTATATAATTTTTTTATGCGATACAAATGTATTTATAAATTTCAGCTCTTGATCATGTAATATTAATGTCCTTACTTTTACTGAATTTGATAATGATGAAAATGAACAATGCAATTGGTTGATGCCTTATATTATATGCTATAGATGCACCATATTAGACAATAAGATATTATTTTCCAACCTTAATGCAGTATGGTTGTTATTTATGGATCTTCGAGTCATGAAACTAGTGTTGAATATATGAACCAGAAATCTTGATTCTTGCGAACTATGTGTTATAAATTTGTATATATTCTGTTGATTTGCATGAGAATGTTTATGTTCATCCCAGTGTATTTCTATATCTAGATTATTGATGTTGGTGATGTTTAAGAAGTACACGTGTTTGATGATCCAACTCTGATTTGAAATGTTATTTGGGGTTCTATTTCAGATGTCTCTGGTTGGCATGATGAACTCCTCATGTGTCTATTCTTCACAATGTGTTTTTTTCTTTTCGCAACTTAATACTACGTTTTTAATAAATAATAATATTCACATAGCAACAAAGAGATGGAAGCTTTAGAATAGATACTCATTTCAAAGGACATGTGTCTTTGGAATAATGAATTGGAGGTCTCTGTACCCATTAATTATCGTCAAAGACTTTTTTAATGATAATGAATCCCTGTGTATTATCTAACATAGATTGACCATCTTAATTGTTGCACACTCAGTTTACACCGTCGATTTTGTAATTAGCAGTTGTGATTGACTAACTTGTCGCTAACACACTATAGGAAAGGTCTGTTTTGGAGCCAGAATAGACGCAACTGATGCATTAAGCGTGTTTTACATCCTTCTTTATCAATCCTTAATAAAGTCTAGTTTTTGTGTTGTATTTTGGATGGGGAGAACACAAGAAGCCTTTTTAACAGTGTTGGCGATGGATCATAGTCATTCTTTTATTGCAATTGCAATGAAATATGTTCTACAATGGAATGTCATAGATAGTTTATGGCTAAACCGTTAGTTGGGTTGTACATAACACAATGACATGTTGACTCTATATTGCAATGTGGGAATAACCAGTCATGTGTTGGCTGTGTCATTTGTGGTGAATGTGTGGTGTTATTGATAGTGTGAAGAATACGAATTGCATTTTTTTTGTTTCAGTTCAATCATGTCAATTGCATTGCGAAAAAGGTTGAGGGAAACTATTGATCTTGATTATGGGTTACTAGAGCTAAAGGCAGATGATCTCCTGGGAGTTGGCCACGTTCGCTTCCCAGTGACACGTGACATTGGCTTGCCTGTAAGCCAAGTAGTTTTAATGGATTATGCAACATGTAGTATTGCTTGGTGTTGTCACTGTTTAATGCTTGTGACTGGAGAACCAATTTGTATACCTAGGAGAGAGTTGGGCTTTCATATGTGGGACCAGTTTGGCATTCATATCTAAAAGATTCAGGAGTTGGGCTTTCACATTCAGGAGTAGTTGAGGATTCAAATCCGAAAGAGTCAGGAGTTGGGCTTTCAGATGCGAGACCAGTTGGAGATTCAAATCAAAGATTTAGGAGCTGTGCTTTCGCATCCAGGACTAGTTGAGGATTCAAATCTGAAAGAGTCAGGAGTTGGGCTTTCAGGTGTACGACAAGTTGGGGATTCAAATCTAAAAGATTCAAGAGTTGGACATTCACATCTACGACTAGTTGAGGAATCAAATCTGTAAGAGTCAGGAGTTGCACTTTCAGATGCGAGACTAGTTGGGGATCCAAATCTGAAAGAGTCAGGAGATGGGCCTTTAGGTCAAGGACTAGTTGGTGATTCAAATCTGAATGACTCATGAGTCAGGTCTCCAATTTTGAACCCATTGTCAAGTTAGCTTCTTAGTGACTGCACAACCACACTGGTAATTATTTATCATTACATTATATTTTTTTTCCATCATTGCATGGCATGGTTGCTGGAAGTTGGGATTTATAAGTGGAAATGTGGATATATACATGGGCATAAAAAACATTGATGATGTGTGCTATTTTATTGAACAACATTATGATAGTGGTTGTGCTGGTGAGGAAGATGAGGCCATTGGAAATATAGATGAGGATGATTATACTAATGCTCTAGGCAATGAGAGTGAAAAAGGGGATGTGCGTAGTGAGCATGAGGTGAGCATAGAGCAGGAGACTAAACAGTAACATGATTCTGTCAGCGCTCACAAACAGGAACAAGGAGGAGGGTTTAGTAACAAGGAGGTCCACTATTAGTCATTATATATTAGATTATCTTTATAATGCTTGATTAGTGCAAAATTTAATGTGACTCTTTGTCTTTGTTGGTTGTGTGCAGCAATAGGCCGATCACAAAAGAGAACATATTAATTGTAGGTTGCACTACTTTTGTCTCTTTTGTTATTGTTCTGAAAATGGAGGATGCCGGTTTTGGGATCTGGGGAGGCTTAATACACATAGAGCCAGATAAAATCAACTTCCATTATTGGGGATTTCATGACGCAATCATCAACCATGTGGTAGTGGACAATGCAGTGCAGATCATATGAAGAAATCACTGATGCACTTGAAAAAGAGGGAGTCTAATATCGAATACCAAATGGGTGTACGACACAGTATGCAAAAAAAATATGTCACTGACTGGGTGTGCATGAAATATGACAAGAAAACATGTGATGATCTTCTTACTGAAGGGAAGGGAGAGATAAAGGAAGAAATGCGAGTGTACGATAGCAGTCCGGTTAGGGAGGTGAGAAGGAAGAGGGTTTTAGATTTATTGGAAAGAAATAATATTGCAATAGAGGTAATTTTTAGTGATCGTATTATTTTACAGTTTACTAAATTCCTTTAAACATCTGAAGAATTACTTATTGAGCTATCCTATCCTAGTGCCCAGATTTTAAGTGACAGTACAGACCATGGCGAGGAGGTTCTGGCATCGAAGGCTAATCGTGAAACAAATGTGCCAGTGAATGAGGCTGCATCTGTTTTGTTGGAGAAATAAAAAAAGAAGAATGCCGCGGAAAAAATAAGGCCGACTTCAAATCCTGAAACAAATGAGGGTGCACCTATTTTGTTGGGGAAGCAAAAAAGAAGAATGCTGCGGAAAAAACAAGGCAGACTTCACATCTTGAAACAAACGTGCCAGTCAATGATCCTGCATGTGATTCATCGAGGAAACAAAAAACGAAGAATGTCGTAGAAAAAACAAGTTTGACTTCAAATGAGGTGACACGTTTTTCATCGAAGGTGACTGTCTGTTGGCCTGTCCATATGTGTGTTTTCATTGCATGGTATGCTTTGCACTCCATTGCCTAGTATGTTGACTATTTCATCCATGTCATTGTAGGCTGATTTTGATGGGGTCCGTGGAGGGAGCATGGACTGTCTCGTAGTATTGGATGACATGGAATGCAGTGTGCCCAAAAAATTAAGTCAAAAACCTCGGTCGTTTGTTAGGTATATGTTTGTTTCATCAAAGAAGCTCAAGGAAACGTCAAATGAAAAATTGGGTGCATGCAGTGGTGAGAAGATTGTGGAGCAGTCTCCTGAGTTGGGGAAGACGATGGACGATAGGAGAAAATAATAGTCAATGCAATTTCCTGATGACACCATGTGTAGTGTTCCCCAAAAACCAAGTCTAAAATCTTGGATGTCTGTTAGGAGGAAGAAGGTGAAGGAGACAACGATTGAAAAACTGAGTGCATGCAGTGGTGAGATGATTGTAGAGTAGTCTCTTAAACTGGGGCAGAGGTTGGAGGATAGGTGCAAAGATGAATAGGTAATGTGGTGCCATTGTGCATGACATGTAGAGCTATATCATCGCATGGTGTGTTACACTATAGAGTAACTCTTTTTGTATGCAGTCGGCCGCGGTATTGGATGAGAAACTTCAGAAGTCTATTTCGAGGGAGAAACTAAAGGAGACGTTGAATGCAAATTTGAGTGCATGCAGTGGTGAGAAGATTGTAGAGGAGTCTACTCAATTGTGGCAGACATTGGAGGATAAGAGAAGAAATGAACATGTATTGGGCTTTTATTTTGGATAATAGGCGGTGAGAGGCAGTTTTATACTGGAGAGAATTTTTTATGATGTTGTGGTTTGTGTCCAATATTTGTGTTCCTGTTATTGCCTTAGTCATGTAAAATTCATTGGCCTTGGTCTAGTAGTGTTCTTAGGTGTATGGGTTTAATGTGTACTTACACTCCTGTACAATGTGTCACGTTTTGCAGCATAATCCGATAGAAGAAAACATTAAGAAAGAGTTTGGGGGAAATGATGATGGATGTATAAATATAGACCATGACTGCGATGGGGGCCATGGTCCAGGAGAGACAGCTATTTAGGTACTATTGTATTGTATTGCCATGAATTAATTTTCCTATGTTTTATGGATAGGTATAAAGAATTTTATTTAAGCGACCGCTTCCACTCATTACTGACGCAGGCAATTGTGGAAGACAAAGAAGAGTGCGCCAATGAAGATGCTCATGATTTTTCTATTGGAGTTGAAGTACACCTACTACTGGATGGGGAAGTGGTTGGGGAAGGCATTGTTGATGGCCTAGGGAGGGGTGTAATGTGTCATACTATTCCAGTCCCATGACATTGTACTAAAGTTTGCATTGTCAAAGTCTTTGATGCAAATGCCCACTTGCCTTGCCTAGGTCCTTTCGTCGATGTCTTGTCGGATTCCCTAAAATCATAGGCGGTGTGGCCTATTAAAGACCTGATTTGTTCCCCACCCGCGGTAAGTTTCAAAGATGACAAGATCCTTTGCTCCATCTTCTCATTCCATCATTTATCTTACTCCATTGGAATGAAATAGGCAACACTCGTATGATGTCATTTGTATGTGGCAGGATAAAGTTGGTAAAAGTGTCCATCCACAAAAAAAGGATGTTAAACGTGGCCCTGTGATCAGATGAGTAATTTAGAGGCTATGATCACTTGGCATCATCCTTCTCAATTTGCATAAGAATGAGAATAAGCATAAAGCATTTTATGGTACTATCAACTCCATTGCGCAATCCAGACAACGGAGACTATAATATTTTTTGATCATAGTTGTTCCTCTTTCCTAATATTTAGAGAGAGATATTGTTGTGGAAGATTAGTCTCGATAGACTATTCAGATGGAATTTGGAGATGTTATATTGAGATGTTATATTGTTTACGTTTTAAATGAATTGTACTTTATTTTCAACCTTTCCTGCTATTTTAAGCAACATAACTATAAAGGCTTGATTTGTTGGACTGTTACATGGTGATCCTGCACCATCAACAACCCTTTAATAACTTCAAAAACCTGTCTTTGGTGCGCAACATTTTTAATAATGATAGTGGATGGTACACTAAAGTGGATGATAGTCATTTATTGTTCAAGTTTTGTTTAAGGTCTCTTACATATTGCATATGCATAGGTTTTGTTATTGTGTAGCAATAGGGTTCTTGCAACTCTTTTATGTATACAGATCAAGTGGAATGTTTGATTGAAATTGTGAACCGTGTGCTCTTTCTACTATGTCTTATGACAGTTCAATATACCATTGTTATTGTTTGTTTTTGAACACTGAATCTAAAATGGATTAACACCAAAAAAATGACAAAAAAAAAATCAATTAAAATACACCAGACTTCTGTTATAGTTTCATGGCAGACGTGTAATAAGTTGGATGTAGCACAAGGAGTGGTGAGTGATGGAGTTATCTTCCGAAAACATGGATTCCCAATTGGCAGGTAACCTGGCACCCAAGTGCCCAGTTTAGTGAACATGTCAACTTTAGTGAACACGTTAACTTTTGTATTGTACATAATGTTATTCATGCAAAAAATGCAACAGATAGCTATTCATTTCGTGTTGGCATAAACTATTGTTTCCTGCATTTTTCATGTTGTCTTGCCCACCTATCTACTGATACTTCTTTTTTGGCATTGTTTGCAGGGATGGCAATGGGAAGAGCACAAACAAGAAAAATAAAGGGTGTCGAAACATCTATTCTACAGAAGAGAACGCCTACTACGAATTCAAAGGTGAATGGGATGCCCGATGTTATCACCTCCGACGATGGTTTAGGGAAGTCTACAAGACAACCACCACCACCCTTTGTAGACTGGAATGATGGGATGGACAAAATGAAGTTTGATGCCATGCATGTAGAACTGCTAACGCAGAAGGTTGAAATGGCCCACACTGAAAATGAAAGGCTGAAGGGGATTGTTTCTGATCTTGAATGGAGATTCACTAAAGTGAAAAGGAGATGCACTGAACTCAATAAGAAATGCATGGAACTCAATAACAATGTCATGGACTTGGACGATAAGAATATGGACCTTGAGTTGGAAGTGTGTAGTTTGCAGATGGCGAATGAGAGATAGGAGGTAGTGCATGAGGCGTGCACTAAAAACAATAAAATCATAAGTGACCAGATGCAAGGCATGCTATATGTTTGTGCGCAACGCACTTAGTACTGGAAATAGAGGTATACGGAGGTGTCTGCCTCCATAACTGATGAAGATGATGGGAATGATGTGCCTCCCCTTACTCTGACCACTGGGGGAAGAAAAAGTCATTTAAATACTCAACCTTTGCCTCCATAAGAGGCTTGTACTATTACAAAAGTTTTCTAGATGTATATTGTTGACTCTTGTTGAATAAAATGTCAGCAGTGGTACAGACTGTTTGTAATCAGGCATATTCTTTCATTTAAGAAAACACTGTGTATGCTTCATGAATGGTTATTTTCAATAAATGTGATTGACTTCACTTAAACAAATTCAATGGTTAATGATTGGTTTCTTGTAGACTTTTTCATGCTTTCTGAATGGTCATTTGTGGCTTTTCTACATGTCTTGTATGATGAATGGTTTTGGAACTTCTCTTAATGACTTCCAAATCAATCTTGGTGAACAAATGGGAATGATCGATAGATCAAATTCCCCTACACTTTAGGCTTCGCTAAACCAAGGTGAGTGAACCTATACCTAAAACCTAAATCTCTAGGTTAAAGGTTTTTATATAGCGGATTTAAAATAGCCATTAATTATATGGTGTAAATTTTTCTTAACTTCCACCTGCTTATAATAGTTGCTTATTGAAGACTGAAAAATGCTTATTTATAAATGATGGATAAACTGAATCACAAGTACATAAGATAGCTCAATGAGTATTCTTCTTCGTAAATATTAAATATAGATCAATGAGTATTTAACTATTTAAGCTTTAGCACATGAATAAGGTGGAGTATAATACACAGGTTAGTTATACTTGTATTATGTAAACAAAGAAATTGAAATTCAAGGTAACACTTCATATATATGTGAGAAGTGTTAGTTATTTTTGTTGTTTCACGGACTGGTTACCCACCAATTCTATGTCGTTGTCTCACGGCGAAATAGACTAACATGCAATGTTAGTTGTTTTCACTGTTTCAGGGGCCAAAAGGAAATGGCGGCCAGATAGTCTAAAAATTAGCGAAATCGACTAACACAAATTGACTAACACGGTGTGTTAGTCAATTTCTTTGTTTCGCATGCCAAAATGAAATGGCGGCCAGCCAGTCCTCGAATCAACGAAATCGACTAACACAAATATACTAACATAGCGTGTTAGTTTATTTTTTTGATACACGGATTGGCGAGGCACCATTTCCTTTTGCCACATGAAATGGTGAAATAGACTAACATGCCATGTTAATCATTTTCTGGCTCCAAAAGACCTTTTGTATAGTGTGTTAGCGACAAGTTAGTCAATGGAAGTCATTTTGGAGCTAGAATAGCTTCAGCCTTTCTTTTTGGCCTGTGACATGGTGAAATAGACTAATAGGGCGTGTTATTCTATTTCACTGATTCGTGGACTGCTAGGATGCCATTTCCTTTTCACCTGTGAAATGGCGAAATAGACTAACATGTCGTGTTAGCATATTTCACTATTTCACAGGGCAAAAATACATGGTAAATACATTCAGCGAATCAGCAAAATCGACTAACATGACATCTTAGTCGATTTCGCTGATTCACGGATTGCCTAGTCATCATTTCCTTTTGCCCCGCGAAATGATGAAATAGGCTAACACGCCGTGTTAGTCAATTTCGTTGATTCGTGGACTGTATTTACCATGTTTGACAACTTTGTTGATAATTTGTACTATATGTAATTTATGTTGAATTTTTAAGTTTCCTTATCGATCACTTATAAAATTATTTAATACTATCTGCTAGTGTTATACACATAGTCTACTATTGTCTTCAATTATCTTGCCCCATTCCCTTTGATGTCAAGTAATATTGTTTATATTGTAACAATAATGCATTTCTAAAACCTAACCTCCTTAATTAATCTTGTTGATCTATCTTAAATGAAACATTGACATACTTGCATCATCATGAAGGAGAGAAAATTGTCTTCAATCCAAGTGTTAATAATTTACACATCTGCATTCCATATCTCACATCTTAATTTCATTGCATATCAAAATTGCATTATTATAGAAATCGATGCTATTCCTTTTAGAGTAGACTTAATGAAATGACATGTTTAGACAAAGGATTATATTTATTAGATTTAAATTAACATATAAAGTGTATTGTTTTGTAGACATATAAAGTGTATAGAGACAAACATATAAATTGTAAACATAACAGACAAAAACATATAAATCGTAATCAATCGAGACAAATGACGTACAAAGATCGGCTATGTAACCATAGAAATGAATTGTTTTAAAAAAAGAGCATAGTCACATAGGAGTAGTTATACAATTTTAATGAGATGACCTCCTCTGTGTTGGGAAACTACTCTGTATCCTGACAAACCTTAGTGTTGGCCAAGGACTATCATAACCTGTGAAAATACAGGTGTAGTCCATAATAAGGAGGTTCCATGGAAAGAATATTGTGACATCCTCAATACTCTCATCAGAGTATGGCACCAAGGACCATCCATGTCTCCAATGGGGTTTGTCATCACACATTATGTGAATCTGAGGGAGAGTGACTGGCCAGTACGTAAAGGGCGAAATACACTGGCCATAGTCACCTATACAAAGCGACTATCACCAGAGTCGACAATCTGGCGAACAACATCACCTCTTCTATGTGGACAGTGTATATATTGTCCTCGGTATAATGTCTTCCCATTCAAATGGTCCACTCACCAGCCCATCTGGGAGTTATCGTTCGGATAATATCTGCAACAATGATATCCGGGAGGTGCTGAAATAAGGCAGACTCCTTGTCATTCTCGACCAGCCTTTGTAGCAGTCTGCAAATACATACAATAAGAGTTTTAGTAATATAACTATAGCATTCAATAAATGTAATACATAAGAGTGTTAAGCACTAAAAAACTGAAACACATAATCACACCATAAGAGTATTAATTATTTAACTAGAGCATTCAATAAATTGAAGACATAAAAGTGTAATACTAAAAATTAGGTTGCATAAAACCTGTGCTTGTCACCCAACGTGTATGTGAAAGCCCATCAGTGATAAAAAATGGAAAAAAACAATGGACTTGCATACAAAGATACATTATAAAAGATGGTTAGGGACATTAATAGTAAACATTACAACGCAACTACAATAAACAAAGCTATTCCATATTACACAACAAGTTGAATGAAGAAGGGCTAAACATCAAGAACATATATGACATAGTTACAAACAAAAACCTTAATCTGAATAAATAATACCAAAATTAGTATCAGGGAGGATCATTCTATGATCCCTGTCCATGTAAAAGACCATCAAAAGCCAATCGTCGACGATGACTCCTATGGCCAAGTGTTGAGGGGGTGTCGAACACTATCACACATAAGTGTGGATCACTTTCACCGACTACAAGACATGACTAAATAAACGTGTGCAACATTTACATGTTTAGAAACCACTTACAGGTGACACTAGAGTACCAACCTGTATCAGACAGAACTGATGCAGTGGCAAGGAGATGCGGTTCTGGTGCTTGGTCCAATTGCTTCTTTCCTATTCTCCTCCTAGAAGTCTCAAAGGGGAACTCAAAGGTGATAGGCTACTAAACATCATGATAGATCTCACTCGTAGTACTCTACCTATGTTGCCACCAATTATGATGACGGACCCGACTTGCACTGAACCAATGCTGCATACGTTTAGTAGTTGTATTGGCTGGATCATTAGAGGGACTCAAATCAAATGACATGGCACTGACATTCTGAAGATCAACCATGAACCTATCCAGACTACCTACAAATGCCACTAGTTTATCGCCTGAACTTGGAATTGTTTGTGACAACATGTTTAACTTTCAGTTTGCTTCGTTCCACATTATGGTGTCCACATCCTCTAAATTTGTATTTGCATTAGAAATGCTATCGATGATAGGTTCAGGTGTTGGGTTTTCATTAGTATTAGCAGATGTTGGAGTCGACATAGGAATAGGATCTGTATGAAACAAGATCTTAGAGTGAAGTACACATCTTTTAAGTTAGAAAAGATCACGAACATCCACTTACCCGAAACACGTGAATTGTAGAATGAATTGTTCATCATTGCAACAACCTTCAATGCATGCTTGCACATGTTTCCTCACAAACTCCACAGACATTCATAGATGTAGAAGTGATCCCCAAATTTCTTAACCGCATACTTGTTGCACGAGGACTGACTTTTCACCCAATATCAACTAGGAGTAGTGTCATTTGGAACACAATCGACATTAGGAATTGCCTTTTCCCTCTCCATACTATTTTGCAAATGTATCAACCTGTAGTTTTTGATAAATCCAAAATGTTGCGATTCTCGCTTATATTGGTAGAATGGTTCCACTTTATACACAAGTATAAAATACAGATTGTCCATCCTCCTCAAGGATGTCTTTTTCTCATCTCTTAGGTGTAGCGACTTCAATTTTTCATGGTATGATTCGATGACATTATTTGTGTCCTGGTTAGCATGATCAAAATTCCTCAAGTTTTTCACCCATATAGCTAGCCAAAAAACTTTGAAAAAAAAAGAAATTAAAAATAGGAGTAGGATGTCAACTACCAAACAACAACCAAAATGGGTAACAAGTCATAAAGCCAAGTTGAATGTAATGTCCAACTCACCGATATGGCCTTCTCCTTGACACCATGTGTTGTAGAAGTACGCTAGAAAACATGGCTAATCACTAAATTCGGCAAAGAAAGTGTCCAGCTCCTCCAAAGTTCTCTCTTCACTTTCATGCATTACCATCATTATCACCCCTAGATGGTGAAAAATGTCCATTGCTCTTTCCTTTGTTGCATACTTGTACACATTCTTCAACCATGCTCGACGCACGTGCCAAATACAAAGTATGACACGACATTCAAAAACACTCATGTTAGGAACAAAATGTTTAATTGAGTCGGGAGCCTACTCATTTAAAATAAAGCGTAGACCAGCGTATCATGATGTTTGATTTCATGTAGAAAAACATTTTACTCTTGCACTTACTCTATCGTTTGAATCTCTGCACTCGCATCATTCGTGATAAATGCATTGATCCTCCAATCAGGCCTCTTTTCCTTTCCTTGTCTCTGCAACTCCATCAACCACACCTAGATATCCTCGATCTTATTCCTCGATGTCACAATCCATGCAACAAGAACCCCTGATTGTTGCTCATTGAAGATGAGACACGAATACAATTGATACTATTTTAAACAACAAATAGGAAGATCATGACCATCCATAAATCAAATGGGTTGCATAAAAATAGGTTAAGTTCAAAGAGACTTACCCCATATTTGTTTGTTGCAAATGTCAAATCCATTGAGATGATTGAGTCATGTGAGCATCAAAACATCATGTCTAGCATCCAAGAAGTTTGTATTCCCATAATGAAAGGTCTGTCAGCACCTTGTGGCTGTCGGAAAAAAAAAGAAATTTGCCTCATCTTTTTTTTTCCATTGTAAGATGCTAGTGGCATCGTGCGCATGCTTTCATGACCGAATAGAACAGACCCTTGTCGCTACGTTCATAACATCCATGCGTGTGATGAATGAATCTCTCTTCTTCAACATGTCATGAAAAATGGGATCATCAAGATGTTTGTCCAAAATAGCATCAACGCTCATATCCATCAGCAACAACCTCTCTACATATGCTTTGTATTCATTGGAAAGGTTTGGTGCAAATTGAGAGTGCAACTCATTGTTGGTATCATCCAAGCCATGACAAGTTTCACCATTCTTGTCTACATGCAATGGTTGCTTCAATATCAAGATGGCCACATCTAGCCTACCATATAACACCTTAACAATGAAGTGGCATGTCCAACCTCTTTTTTTCTGATATGTCTGGGCGCACTTCTTAGTCGGTGACTTTTTCCTATTGTCTTCTGGTCCATATGAACACCAATACCTTCAAAAATAACTCTCATATTATCAACATTAGTCATAATGTCATTAAACGTAGACAAAGAATAGGAAAGAATGTGTCTACGAACCGGCTGTACATCTTTGTTCTATGCATGTTGTGCACAACACTATCGTTCTCACTGTGCCGCTTTTGGAGGAATTGGGTTTCAACACCTTTGTGCAATGATTCCCCTCTGATGAATGCATCCAATCTACCGAGTGGAATTGCTGCACAGAGGTCCGTTGTTGAATCATTTTCGACACAAATTGGCGTCCACTGAATATTACTTGAACAAAAATGATGCAAACCTTCACCCGCATCTTGAACTTCCAATACCATAATGTCCTGCCATTTTTGGTGTTTTCCCATTCTGGCCCTGTACATATCAGACAAAGATAGAGATATCATCAACAGTAAATAGCCATCGTGATGATATCTTCAATGTGATAGTGTTTTGAGATAGTGGTTGATGTCAAATGTGTTTGCCATGATATTGGTCACTTGGCACAAATGACTTCACAAAGCTACATTACTGTTAGGTTCATCCTGTTAGCACATATATTTACAAAATAGTTTTGTGCTATATATGGACTCTTTTAGTTTCATTATAAGAGAATTTACTGCTGGATTGTATGTATAGGTGATATATTGCAGTATCTTCATGAAAAAGAATCACTTGGGCATATTCAAGGGAATGTTGAGTACTATGGCATTCTAGCAATCCTCATCTTGACAATTAGTTTCATTGTAGAAGTACTTTTGGAGGATCAACATAGAGAAGGGTCGTGAACATGTTTAGAGATGTCAGTGGTATGGGAGAAGCCACCTTTTAGTATGGTTCTTAAAAGTTACATCCATGGAAAAGGGATTCTTTTGTAAAAAAATGCAAAATTCTCCTTATCGGCATAAGTTACCCCGATGAGATCACCCAAGGAGGACGGTGTGTTGATCGGAGTAACTCATGCCGATGTTGTTTTCAAAAGCATGAGTAGCGGAAAAAGTGAAACTAAGTTGAAACCCATTGGGGGGTGTGGTGTTATGACGATGGTGTGACAAGAAGATGAAGTCATCGGGATAACATACACTATCGGCAATGAGGAAAAAATGTTATCCCAATACCCGATGGGGTTATCGGGAGGTCCTAATTTATGTTACCCTGATACTTGATGCACCAAATAAAGAAGGCGACTCTACCAGAAAGACTTTCTCTGATAAAGTGGTGCCAGTCAAGAAAGGAAGAAGACTCATTGGGATAACATACATCATCAGGGAGATGCTTATTGAGTTATCCTGACACCTAATAAGGAAGATGAGATCATCACAAGTGAAGTGACTACATCAGGAAAGCATACACCAATAGACCAAAGTAGCCTGATAAGGAGAATAAGGTGCAAAAAGACCCATTGGAATAACTAACGTCACCGGAGAAACATTTTTTGAGTTGTGCCAATGCCCGATGGCTAGAATGCCATAGAGGGCAGGTCTATTGGGGATACTATAACCATCGGAAGCAAGAAGAATAGGCTACATCAATGCGTGATGAAGAAATCGGTGAAAGTTACACTGATCAATAGAAATTTATATGCCATGGGACCATCGGGTCAAGTATTAAGTGACTTATTCTAAAGTCCAATGGAGTGAGTAGAGGGATAAATAGGAGGAGATTTCATGAAAGATACATACCCTGATCTAACATAAAGCAAAGCTCACCACTTAAGAGGGAAGGGAGATCCATCGGGATAAGTCAAGCCATGAGAAAAAGGGGGGAACAGTCAAGGTGAGATCCGATGGACTAGTTGGAATGACCTATGCCGATAGGCGAGACAAAAAGGTAATTGAAGGAACATAAAATTTGGGTGGTGTGAAGTAATTGAATTATCAGGTAGGGTTATGCCGAATAAACGTTGGAATATATGATACGACGGTCACTATTAAATGCTTGCAATCAAATGGATTTGATCTGCATGAAGCAAAATTGATGATTTTTGATCGTTAAAGACTCCCTCTAGTTGTTGCATATCCAGCATAAAGAAAGAGTTCTCATGACAGAATTATTCACAGTTTCTTTAGCCATCAACATTGAAGTTGCAGATAGGAAGGGCAGGTAATTTGAGAATTCAAGCACTTAATCATGGAGGCTTCTAGTTTAGAAGGGAAGAGAAAGGTCATAGAGATTTTAGATACATAATCCACTAAAGCAAAAAAGACGAAGTTTGTGGAGGGTGTGTAGAAGTGAAAATTGAACCAAGAAATGATTGACCAAATGGAGTCATCAGGGTGCTAAGTCGAGGAGATCTAAAACCTATTTTCTGCCCAAGGATCAATTGGAAGATAAGTACAAAGAGGTTGGAGATATATGGACAACCATACGGGGCCATGAATTGTTTCTATATTACTATTTGAGGCAGAACAAGGATATGCTTTTGTTGAACCCTTGGACCACAAATTTGGGCAGATTGGTGGTCCCAAATGTTTTTCTAAATCTCAAATTATTGGAATTGCTTACAAGGAAATACAACAAAGAAAAAACATGCATCCAATTACCTAATGGGGATCCATTCATCTGGATATCTGTTGGGACCATTCGAGAGGTCTTTGGTATGACTTATGAGCCCTACATGCCCCTATCCTTTACAGACCTAGAAGGAGAGTATACCCAAATGGACATTGCTCACACATTCTGGAAGTTAGTGATTTAGAAGAAGGAGAAGGGGTGACTTACAGAGCAGGATGGTCCTCCCTTTGAAATCACTTTGTTCAGACAGTACTTGTTGTACACATACTGGGCATGCGGCTAGGTCTGAGAGGAAGAAGTTTATGATGTTACAAGGATAGGCCCATTGGTGTTGGCTACAGACATTCAAATGCATGAGCTGAGGCCATTTGATTATGCAACTTACTTGGTAGAGAAGCTGCATGAAGAATTCTTGAATTTGCAAATAGAGCCTAACCCTACTTTCAATTTTCACTCATTGCTAATGCATATGGTTTTGTTTCATGGGTAGATGCAGGGTTTGTGGCCAGAAGAATTAAAGGTGACTTCTAGGAACAAGGAAGGATAGGACCGACCAATCCAATTATGGGTATCCTTGTGGGACTCAAGGTTCGACAAATCACACTATGTGTTGTTTGAAGAATACTTTGTGAAGCTCTTGTACAAATTATTTGGGGTGGAGTGTGATGGGTCTATCTCACTGGAGATTAAGAGATTCTTGAGACCCTATGCTTTTGGAGACACTAGAGTCAACCACAATTGGGGTGACTAGTTTGTATGCCAGATTTTCACCTTTTTCAGGTTTTATGGTTTTGAGGGTGTTCCATACATGTTTCCCACATTAGTTCCTGATAGGATTGCATATTTAGAAATTGTTAGGTAGCTTAGCATGTCAGATGTCAAGCATTTAGTTGGTGCACACAAGTAGGTGTTTATGCCTGGCACTTTACATTTCAGAGATTTCACCATTATCTCTAATAAGGCTTATGAAATAATAGAAAAGAAGCTGGTAGAGGAGTACAATCTGTATGGACACCAGGCTCAGAAGAATTATGATCTAGAGGGATACATCCACCATTGTAGGAAGAGCCAAAATCTGGGAGATTATTTGCATATCCCCTTGAAGGCTGAAGAACTATTTAGAAATAAGTAACGGAATGAGGCTGTTGTGCTTTTGCAGGAATTGAACCAAAGATTGGAAGAACAGAAGCAAAGGCTTTAGGAACTAAGAGAGGAAGGAGATTCTGAGAGAGGGTCTGATGAGAATATAACTATATGGACCCTCTGAGCACCTGAGTTAGAAGAAGTGGCAGAGATCCATGACCAAGCCATGGTGAGAATGAATGCAAATGCAAATGTAAGAATGGAAAAGCATGTTGCCTTTGTTGCAGATGAATTTTTTGTACAATCTAAAGGGTTCAAATCATTTTTGTATCACTACAAAGGGAAAAAATTGAGGGAGAGCATCCCAAATGTTACCTCAGAGAATGAAGCAGAAATGCTTAAGAAATTGAAAGAAGACATTGATGCAGAGGTGGCCATAATGAAACCACAGAGAGGGAGACAACTTCTTGGTGAGGAAGGTGTCATCTTGTTCCCAGGTTGGGACTTAAGTGCCTCTTTCATTTTTGATAGCTTGTTTCATTCTGATAGAAAGGATGTAAATTTAGATATACAGGGTGTAAATGATATTTTTATTAGATCAAGGTATGATCCAAATGAAGAGTAAATGTTGCTCTAGGCCCTATACCATCCAAATAAGAGACCCAAAATTATAGATGTGGATAAGGAATTTGGGCATATGATGAAGCTAAAAGTGGGAGAGGTTAATCCAATTGTCACACAGATTTGGGGATTGACATTGCAAAACTCAATAAGGCCCAAATGCAGTGAGTAGTGAAAGAGGGTAAAAAATATAAAAGTTTATACGAAGACTTGTTGAGAGGTCATGGACATGAAGTGGAATAGATAGTAGATATCGGTGCTCAGTGAAAGAAGAAGTATGAGGAGCAGATGAAAGAGAACATCAAGTTAAGGAGGCAAATTCGAACTGCCAGGGTAGATGTTGCTTGTGTTTTGTTGACTAATAGGTTTGGGCATTTATTGGAAATCCTCGGAGAATTATAGGTGAATTGTCAGAAGACCCTGGACAATATGGTTTCTCATAAAAGGATCTTGATGGGGTTGAAGGCACTATTGAAGGTTAATAATGTCGATGAGAAACTAGTTGAGAAGATCCAAAGAAGGATGAAGAAACACAAGGCATTTGGCATAGATATTGAGAAAGAATTTACTGACTGCAAGGATATTGTTAGGTATGGTATACTAGATATTGTGGATGATGTAGAGTAGTTAAAAGAAAGAGGGATTTGGATTACAGAATGCCAGAATGTACTTAGCACATCCCTGGATGTTTCTCGGGCAGATATTATGGACATGAAGGAAACAAGTGATCAGATGGAGAAGATGGTTACCATGGAGATCATCGTCAGAGATACTGTGTTCAACAACAACACTCATAAGGACAACAAGTATTTGGAGCATATTAAAAAATGTAACACATTATTGGTCGACCAAAATTGACTTCTTAGTTTGTAATTTTGTTTTATGTCTAGCAATTAGGCAGTTAGGTGTTAGGTTTTAGTGAAGTTTAGTTTAGCATGATGAAATGGTATGTCCTTTTATTTGAATCATCTGGCTCATGTATATGTAATGCATCATTTTTGTATCAAAAAGGGAGATAGATAGATAGATAGACATTTTCGGTCACTAGGTGGGCTGCAAGTATTATGTTTTAGAAAAGTCTAGTAGGAATGAGAAGTTTACTCTGTGCAAACTGAATGTATTGGAGTATTTTGTAAGTGCAATTTTTGTATACATTCTTATTCGAGAAGTTAAATATACAAGATTTCATGTCTTTATCTTCAGATCATTGTGTGTAATTTCATGTTTGATGAAACCATATGTCCTCTTGATAAATATTTTTTGGTTTGTTGTGATGTGCCATCACATGATGTGGTATTGAATGTAAAGTTGGGTTTATATTATTCATACAACACATAATGAAACATTGACAGTGATGATCTTATAATTGCCTCTTGAGTCATTAATAATCAAATGAAAATTTGACAATAAAAATTCACATACATATCATCACCTTGATTTACTAAATCTATATATGCCTGACATATATAAACTCTCAACCTATGCTAGACCCAATCATCAAATTCATGCAAATTTACCAATTATCCATGAAAAGGAATTAAGTATACTTAATTTTCCTCCTTGAGGAAAAAACCTAAGACATTCTCATAATTTTCCTTGCAAATCGTTGGACCAAATCGTTTAACTAAACAATCCTAGATCATTTAATCAAAATGATAACAAGCATATAGACACAAAGACAACATAGATCTGGGCTCATAAATGTTCTGATTGTATATTAATATTCTCTCATCAAAGTTTTACATAGACACAAAATGATCCTCCAAAATGCTAAAACAAAAGCCTGTATATATTTTGCCAGAGATTTCATACAAAATTCTTGTGATTCCTTTCTAGGTAGTCTTGGTATCCACTTATAGAAAAAAGGATGCAACAAGCTTTGGACTTCCCTAGAAAATATTCCTATCCTAACCATAATTCCCCCCAAAAAGTTACATCAATTACAAAATATTGTAGCAGTAGGAGCGCAACTGATTATGAAAAGTATTGCTCTGTAGATCAGGTTGCTTGTAAACTACCACATGTCGGGGCATCGGTGGGACCTTCCTCTGCTTCTATTTCTTTCAAAATATATATATTTTTCCCATATTTTTAATGTATCATCATCAGGCCACGAGAATTTAATGATTTATTTCTTCAGTTTGTTCCATCTCTTCCATGATTTTGTCAATTGTTTAACTTCCTTCTCCAAAAAGCCGAAATGTGATTTTATTTTCTCAATTTCCTCAATAGTCTGAATAAATAAAGAAGTATCATCCATGTTTATAATTTTATTAATTCTCTTACACAATTTATGACCTAGCTCCTCAATCCATACTTCTTTATCTTTTGTCTTGTTGGCCCTCAAAAAAACTCGAGGAAATAATTCAAAATTTTCACTTGCATACTCCTTTCGGTACAAGTTTTCCCTCCTCTCTATGTTAACTCCTTTTGCCGCAAACCTAGACAACTCATTTGCTAATTCACAAGTAGGTTTGGTTATGACATCAACACCTTCTTCTCCATGGGACAAAGAATATATAATCTTCAAATCCACCTCTCTGGCGGCCCATTTATCCAAAATTGGCTCCAAAGTAGCCTTTTCTTCTTTGAAAGAATCTAAAGGACTCATTTCCCTTCTCATATGTATATGCACAATTGCTGACCCAATAGTATCAACAAACTTCAAAATAGTACCCTTGATCTTTTCCTCATACTTATTTGTAAAAATTGTTTGAGCTTGCCTCAATCTCTCAATCTCATCCTGAATGTTCTCTGTTGATTGGAAACTAGGAGTCATGGGAGAAGGAGGGAATTCAATAATTGGGTTGGAAGGAGGGGGCTTAGTAGGAGAAGAAGCAATCATTAGTTGGGAAGACTCACCCCTTTGATGTTGTACTTCCAATTTACTCTTCAACTCTGCAATAGTGTTATCTTTAGAAGCTAGATCAAGCTTTGCTTCATTATAAGCTTTTAGGACTACCTCTAATTTTACTTGGAGATCAGCTTTCTCCTTGGCCTCCTTTTTAGCCACTGCCATGCCGAGTTTAGCAGACTCTAAGGTCGTGCTAGCAGCTTCTACTACCCTTGTGTCTCTGACTCTTTTCACAATCATGCCCCCTAAGTAATGAGATTCTAATAAATCTCTCCTTTTATTTTCCTCTCTTTTAAGTGACCACATTACAAGGGTTGCATGGTCATTACTATAATTCATTCCCTCTAAAGGCTTGGTCTCCTTCCTTACTGCATCAAAAACTATTGCATCAGCTATGTCCCATTCTAGGAGAATTAGCACTCCAGCATCTGCAATCAATTTTCTCCCTTCCTCAGGGGTAATTTATTCAAACTCTCTCACCATTTCTTTCTTTATTTATGCTTCAACAAAAAATGTATCCTTATGGGGTTGTTCAACTTCCCCCTTTTCACAACTTTCTTTAAACTGCCTTATATGCCTTCACCAAACAAATTGCAGAAAGGCTCTTGTCTTTACAAAACTGTTATTAGCCAAAAATTCATCATTGGCCTGCTTAATGATAGGATCCAGTTCTCTACCTACAAATTCTTCAATAGTCAGGTCCATTTTGGCACTTGCTGGCTCTTTTGGCATCCCTTCTTGCAATTATACATATGTACATGCAATCTCCCCTAAGCTTCCTAGTTGCAGTAACTGCTCAGCAACTGCCTGCTCATCACCTTTGAGAAGGAGAATAGAGGGATTGACTTGATTGTGCCTCTTTTTCCAACCTCTACCTTTTGGGAGAATCTTGTGAGTGAAGGGCATCCTTCATTGGCCTCTTTCCCTTTGACATAGAAGGTTCATCCCTCCTAGCCATTACCACATTATATCCTGATTTCTTATACATGACATACTCTCTAGGGGGAATGACTTTGGACAAAACGGGCTAAGTCAAGACAAGCTTGGCTTTCTCGGGGTCTGCCTTCATTACAACATCCTTCTTCTCATTCAAATTCTACATTGCCTCTTCAAAGTATCTTATCAAAAAATTGATCCTCTCCTCAAAAGGGTGAAATATTTTCAAAGGATCATAATTCTTGTCAAAAAATTGGACAAAATCAAGGGTCTTCTTGTATGCCAACCATTTTTCCTTTTTTACTTCCTACTCATCTAAATTAAATTTATTTCTTATCAAATCTTCAGGGAAGTGAAATTGATGAATTTTGCGCCCGCACCTGACTTTCTTCCTAAACATACCATTGAAGAAGTCTTCAGGATCAACAAACCTAGCCACTATTATTGACAATCTGTATGGCTGAAGGAACTTCTCAAAATGTATCCAACCACCTTTGGTGACTACAAATTGATGTGCCATGGTGACTGTTGGGAAGATTTTCCCTCTTCCTTTATTTGTGAGCTCTGGTTCTTGTAGGCCTCCAATTTGCCTCATAATCTCAGGAATACCAATCTTCAAAGGGACCTAATAGGGGAGCAAATATGGGGTTCCCCTGAAACCATATACTTTGAAAACAGTGGAAACATGATATAAGATTATGTCATCCCAATTGTCCACAATCTTGACTCTTTGAAAACTCCTTAGGTCTGATGAATTCAAGGAGAACCTTTGGGATCCTAGGGTTCTCTTGACACAGAAGAATTCTAAGCTTAAATGCAAAGCATATATCAAACTTGAGATAGTTAGAATCTTCTCTATCCCAAGACAGATCTGCACTCCATAACTGAACTGGCATGTCTTCACCATCCCTTTCTCTTAGTAGGTTGATATCTTTTCCAAAATATTCCACACCTTTAAACAAGAACATATGCATCAACATGGAATACAATCCAAAAGGTCTATCCACTTTAGCATTATTTATCCTAATTAAACCCTCATAAATGACATATGCAAGATAAGGTGCAAAATCATATGCTACTACTAAGGACGGGTTCAAAATTTGTGCCATCATAAACATATAATGAGTAGGCATGGCATCCTATGCATCTTCTCTGAAAAATTGACATAGAGACCAATATACACCCTTAGCCCTTAAAGTGAAGAAATTCATAGGGAAAGGCTCCATTGTGCTAGGGCCTACCAATGTTAACCCTCCTATCTTTGCAAAAAATTCCTTCAATGGCCCATTCCTAAGATGACCCTTCTGGGCATCATAGACCTTCTTGAGCATTTCAAAATCAATGGGTTTTGAATAACTTGAGGCTTCATTCAGTCGGAATACCCTTCTGAGTTCATCATCAATAATTTCAATTAGGGGGACCCCATTTACATTCCTCACACTCCTAGTTATAGGGTCATAACTTTTTGCAATCTGGGCCATTAAATCAATGTCCATGAAAACTCCAGGGACCACTAGTTTACCAACATCTAATTCCCATATATTATTTATAGGAGTAGGTGTATTCCGTTGGCCAAACCCTACCCTGAACAAACCTAAACCTGTTGTGCCTATCTGGGGATCTCTTAGCCAACATCCCTTGTCATATAAATCATCACCAATCCACAGGCGAGGAGATTTAGGCACAAGTTCCTTTATCTTGGTTGCACTATTTGTTGATTGAACCAATTGTTCCAAAAAGTCATCTCCAACGGATGAAAAGGGATTCTTTTGAGTATTTTTCCCTTCAGTCACTGATCTGCAATGAGTAAAGGTTAAGCATCTTTCTATCACGGTCTACCGATAACTGTTAGATCATGCGGATTCAATGCTCCCTTTAATCACTTTAGCCTTCAAAGTGGGCCCATCATTTCGTCACTCGCCTTCTCTTTGTCGTTGATTTGCAATGGGTAAAGATAGAGCATCATCCCATTGCAGTCTAGTGACAACCGTTGATTTCCTTTGGACTTGTCAACCTTTAACACACCTGGTCCATTTGCTGCCCACATTAGTCGGGCCCACCATTCAGTCACTAATCCACGAAGAGTAAAGGATGAGCATCTCTTCATAGTGGTCTAGTGACAATCGTTAGATCATGAGATAACCGTTTGATCGTTAAGGTCCTTCGTTACTTAGCCGTCACCACTAAATCATCATCGCTAGCTGTCTCCATTAACTATTTGACCAACCCCACCGCTAGTGGCTTGTCATTGGGTCGCGATGAATATTCAACACACAACTTCCCATTGCAGTGTCACAACAGTCGTTAGATCAAAAGAAACTTATCCAACCTTTAAGAACCCAACACATACATAAAGGAAAATACTTAGGACTTCAGGAAACTATAAAATATTTCAAATTTAATTAAAACCCACCCAAACCTAGAAATCAAAATGGCCCCTTTTGACGACACGGTGACCCTTTCACTTAAGTGAAAAAAGCAACGAGCAAATAGAAGTGATTTAGAAATAATGTGAAGCAAAGGTTTTTTTTTTAAAAGATTTTCAAAGGGATCATTCCAAAATTTGGAATATTAAGGATATCAAGAACAACTTCCAAAAACATCCAAAATACTGATAACACCACGGAGGAATAAAAGGAGGGTCTATTGGAATGACCTATGTTGATGTGATATAAAGGTGAAAGTAGAACCTAGCCAGGAGGCAAAGTGATCGGTAAGACCTATGCCAACTAAAGGATGGGTTGCGCCAAATAATTGAATTATCGAAAAAGTTATGTCAATTAGCAGTTGTGAAATTTGATTGCAAAACCCTAAACCCGCCATTATTAAATGCAGAGAATGGGTAGATTGGTGTTTGCACGAGGAAAATCATAGGAGGATTTCAGTTGAGTAAATGCTTCTAATCCGTCAAATCCATATATGAAGAGTCGGTACAAGAATTTTGCATAATAGTTTGAAGCTAACAGAGAGATTGAAGCAATATTAAACTACAGAATAGGCAAAACTAACAACTATGGATGAATACTTCATTTGACATAAAAAAATTATTTGACTACATCAATACTTAACAAACACTATGTTAAAAAATTGGCAGCATGAAGTGTAAGAAACATTGGTTCTTTACAAATTGTAATGTCCACCATCCATCATCAGTACATGTAGATGAAAATGAAATCTTTAAATGTCAAAATATTGGCTACAAAATGAACATCAAAGGCGTTCCATGCACCTACAATGGTGAGGCATTTCTAACATAGTGTCAGCTGACACTTTTTCCTATTTACCATAACAAGATGTTTTATAACATAGTGGGTAAGTACCTAAAATAGTGCTACTACTAATTTTACAAAATTATTCCTATTTTCTGCAATAGGGTCATAGAAGTGTACTTTCAAGTGACATATGCAAAATAGGAAATTGTAGATAAATAGGAAAACTAATTCCCAATGTATTGGAGTATGACAGCCATGTTCTCTCCAATCTCCATTACTTTGATAGTGGCTGGTGTCAAGATCCAATTATCATCACACTTGAGTAGTCTGTGGAAGGGATCCAGATTCTCATTCCTCACCCCTACCCTAAACACCTCCCATGCCTCTTGGATGAAGTTCTTCCTCCTCTCTTGTGCTGCCCTTTTTTGGGCAATTTTCTTGTCTTCACTGGCTGACTCCTCTGATTCAGAGGAGATGTAGTTGGTGTGGTTAAAAAAGATGTCGAGGGTGCTTACCCAACAATCAGAATCCAACTCTAGAATGGCATTTGTAGGGCCTCTCCATCAGACGGGCAGACAAAGTCATTGATCCTCTGTATGGTCACTTCCTTTGAATCGAATATGTCAACCATAGGGCAAATGACAGCCTCATAAACAAACCCATCACACCAGTGTCAATTAAAACCCAATATACCATTAGCCACCCACCATACAACATCCCAGAGCACATCATTTGCTTGAAATAGATGGCTGCATTGGGCTTGGATCGATTCCTCTCTACATAGGCAACTGAGACCAAAATGATGCACCATTGGTTCAGATCGATAATTCTAGGCTTAAGACCACTATCTGAACCATTCCTTATATAAAGTTTCAGACTTTCTAGAGAAGTCTAGAGACCAGAACGGCCCTGAAGTCCAATCAAGGTTCATCCGAATAGCATATCTTTACTATTATGAGAACTTGTCAAGTCCCTGCTTGTACGTACTTTATCTAACTGGCCTGATACGAATCTGCCAAAGCGCATGAAAAAACAAAGGTCTCTGGTTTGTCCTTCCACTAAGGTATGGCCTACCTTTAGCTAAAATGAAGCTCCCATTCTTGATCCACATTCATCGACATAAAGGGAGTTCCTTATACTAAAATAGCTTGTTCCACCAAATGGAAGAGATAGGGAAATTAAGACCATGCTAAGGAGACTTGTCATACCAAGTGAGGTGTTAGGAAACTATTTACCATTTTTTATGCATTTTCCACATTTTGAGGTGATGATCCATATTTTGGATTAGGTGCTTGAATAATGGAATAATTAGAGCTCCACATGTGTATTTGATAGTCATTTAAAGGATGATTGTCACCTAGGTTGTTACTTTTCTCAAATCTGGCCTATGAGCCCTTATAAGCCTAAAATGGCATAAATTTGCATTATGATGTAAAACGACTTGTAAAGCCTCATTAGGAATTTAGGAATGTTATTTTAATGTTAGGAAGTCATTCTAGGAGGTTCAGTAAAGTAAAAATGCATAAAAGGTAAAAATGCACATTTGAGCAAAAGTTGTCATTGTTGCTTGACAACTTTTTGCAACTTTTTGAGAAACTTTGCATTTTTTTATCAAATCAGTGGTTAGGCAACCGATGAAGAGTTGGTTATGACCAAAATGGCATATAAAATGCTCTGAGAATGATTCTACATGGGTTGGAACATTTGTGAGCAAGTTTGAATAGATTTTGAAGATAATTTCTAGATTTTACCTTGTAATTAAATTGTCATTTTTGTAGTAGTAGTCTGTACTGAATGGATTGACCTTGCTACGATTCTTTCATAGTGGTTTAGTGTATGTTATTTTATTGCTTAGGAGGTGTTTTTAATTTCTTTTGGTTTAGGTTTGAGGTGTGTTTACAAATTTGTATTGCTATTGGCCTGAGCAAGGGTTCATGAGCAGTTCGACTAACACGCGTGTTAGTCGCACATTTTAAACCATCGATTTTATAATAAACGGTTGGGATTGACTAACATGTTGCTATCATTTTATATGAAAGGTCTATTTCGGAGCTAGAATAGTCACGGCCCCATGCATGAGCAACAATCTGTCCATGAATTATGAATTTTGGGTTTAATAATTTTGAAAACATTTGATAAAAACCATAATGTCTTATTGTCTCTAAGGAAATGTGTTTGTCTGTTACCTTTTCCTCCACTTAATTGGAAGGGTCTTTATGTTGTTGAAAATGGGCCATTTGAGTTTTAAGTTTAGGTGGGTTCCATCTTTTAAGTTGGATCGCTTTAATTTTCCTAAGTCTAAGAATGGTTTTCTAATGTATGCATCGGGTTCTTAAAAGTCAGGCAGGTTTGTTTTGATCCAACAATGGTCATGATACCACAATGGGAAGTTGCACATTGAATACCCATCATGACTTAGCGACAAGCTGCTAGTGGCGGGGTCGGTTAGAGATCTAGCACTGGCGGTTAACTGATGAAGGGATCTTAAAGTTCAAGCGGTAAGGATTTGATTTGACGGTTGTTGCTAGACTGCGATGTAGATTTGTGAGTCCTTTACTCTTCACAGATCAATGACTGAATGGTGGGCCCGAAAAGTGTGGAGGAAAAAGTGCTTTAAACTATGGTTAGGTCCAAGGAAAATCATCGGTGGTTGTGAGACCACGATGGGAAGATGCAACTCCTTTTACCCATCGCGACTTAGTGACCAACACGGTCATCAGAGAATGTCATGCCAAGCTACTCTGATACCCGATGGGCTAGATGATGGGCTAGATGACAAAGGCAGTATCATCAGCATAACTTATTCCGATGAGGAAATATCGAAAGGTAGAAATACTAAGTCATCATGTTAACTCAAATCATTGGTGAGAGGAGTTTTGGGTTACGTTGATACTCGATGAGGGAGACAAGGTCGAGCATAGAAGAGGAAGATAAGGTTATTGGTTTTTTCCACCATATATATTGAAATCCTCTAATTTCTTACCAAGCCAGAATAGAAACTCAATTGTGCTACAAGAAGTTAATTTTCTTTGTCGTCATATATATTGAAATGCTTGAGTTTGATGTTATAGAACAAATTCATGCACATACAATCAAAAACATTTATTTTTTTACCATATATAATGAAATGTTAACAACAATTTCAAAACAGGGAAGATAAGTCATAAGAGTATCAGTTGGTGTCAACAATTTTTATTTTTGTCCAGTAAAGCTATATTTTATATTAATTCTGAAAATCTTTACATTCTAAAAGATAAACCTCCATGACTAGTCGACTAGACCATCAAAGCCAATATACATAATGGTCATACATAACACATTCAAAAACATTTAAAAAAAAAAACACAGTCCTTGCTTCAAAAAAGGTTGTATGTGTCATCTCGCTACTCCACATGAATAGTGACTGTGCCCTCTTCCACATCCAACACTTCCATGTTCCTAACTTGGTTCATTTATGTCTCCCTGCTAGAGCCTTCACCGAACTGCAGCACACGACCCTTCTTAATTGTTCCCCTTCCACAAGGTTGAACCCGTCGTTTTGTGCGTGCAAGAACCATTCGTTGCACAAGTGCTCTATATTCCAACCAAGGTCCCCATTTTTCCATCTCTACACGCGCTTCCCAGACATCGACTGTCTCAAGGTATTGCATAATACCATACATTCCAGCCTGTGCTACACTTCTTCTGGTCTCTTTATTGAATGTGGTGCTCCAAAGAAAGAACAGTTGCAAGGGAGGAGTGAATTCACTCACATGAATCCATGCTCCATCCACACTTTCAAAGCCATCCATGTCTCATGCCAAACCTAATAAAGCTTCCATTCCGCCTAGCCATTCCTTCATCACACACCTATTCATATTTCTCTGACTTTCAGAATAGGTCAGAGCTACAAACACAATGCCATAAATAGAGACACTATGTCCACATTCATTATGTACTTCCATCCACCATCTACGTACTTAGGTCCAAGGATCAACTTTACTATGGAAAGGAATGTAGTGTCTTCATAGATAAATAGGTTCATCAACCTATTATCGCTTATTCATCCCCAAAATGCGACTTGTGTTTTTCTTGTCTCTAAAGAAAAGTTGGCCTCCATATTTGAAATCGAGATACCTGTGATTCCAAAATGGACATGCAAATCTATTAGAATAAAAGTGATGTTTATAAATTATTTGAATTTTTATCAACCTATGCCTTAATTTTTTAGTGCTTTCTAATAACTAAAATCATCTACCACATGTTCCATGTTATTCTAGAATCTAAGTTTCTATAGCATAGTCTGTGGACATTTTTGTACACTTACACATATCCATATCATACTATCCTACGAAGACCTTGGATTCATATGATGCACATAACGAATAAAAAGTTTCATCGACTAACAAGGCGCGTTATGTGCTTTCGTGCATGACCGTTCAAAAATGGTTGTGTCGATTCTGGCTGCAAAACAGACCTTTCTTACAGCATGTTAGCCATAGTTTAGTCAATCGCAGTCATTAATTGAAAAATCGATGGTGTAAAACATGCAACTAACACGCGTGTGAGTCAATCTGTACTGTCATTTTGGAGCCAGAATAGACGTGTCCACATGGTAGTATGCAATGACTAACATGCTTGTTAGTCGCACATTTTACACCGTTGATTTTGCAATCAACGGACAACGATTGACTAACACAATGCTAACATGATGTACAATAGGTGCTCCCACTCCAAAGAAGACCTTTCGTACAACGTGTTAGCCACAAGTTAGTCAATTGTAGTCGTTAATTGCAAAATTGACTGTGTAAAATGCCTACTAACACATGTGTTAGTAAATCCATACTATTGTTTTTGAACCGAAATACACGCCTCTGATGTGGACTCCGCTCCCACACACGCGTGTTAGTCAATCAGTACTGTCATTTTGGAGCCATAATAGATGAGACACATCTATTCTAGCTACAAAACATCAATATGGATTGACTAACACCCATGTTAGTCGTGCGTTTTACACCGTCGATTTTACAATTAATGGTTGCGATTGACTAACCTGTCGCTAACACGTTGTACAAAAGGTCTCTTTTGGAGCTAGAAAAGACATAGCCGAATAGACGTATCCAATTTTGTATTTATTTTATTTTTTAATAAATCTATTTATGTAAATATATTTTGATTGAGATAGTGTGTATTAGGTTATAAGTTATTTTCTAGCTCCAAAACGGACCTTTCGTATCTAGTGTGTTAGCGACAGGTTAGTCAATCACAGTTGTTAATTGCAAAATCGACGGTGTAAAACAGGCGACTAACACGGATGTTAATAAATCCTTACTATGGTTTTGGAGCCAGAATAGATGAGTGCGCATCTCAAGAAGCATAATGAGAAAAGGTGCCCTTATGAATGTAAGAAGTTCCTGTTTGATTATTAATCTTTTGTATCCTGAAGAGGAAGTAAAAATTAAAAATAATGGAAAGTTACACTATCGAGATAAGTCACCTTGATAAAAACATAGGCAACAAATACTAGCTGTTGATCGGCATATCATATACTGACAACAATGCATGGAAATCCAAGGTCGAACCGATCGGCATCACTCTCATCGATTATAGTATGAAGTCAACGGTGGTAATATCAGAAAAGCATATACCGATAAGGCTCATCAGTATAGTGAACATAAGCGGCAAAATCATAAAATTGTCTTGTTGACAACTAATGAGGCTATTGGTAAGACTTATGTCATTTTGGAGCCAGAAGTGCATCCGAATAGCTTTGCCCAGACATGATCGACCAAAAACCTAACACCAATTCTAACCCTAATGCGGCTAATCCTAACTCGCCTTCTAACCCTAACGCTACTAACACTAACCCGCCTTCTAACCCTAACCCACGTTCTAACCTAACGCCGCTAACCTTGACCCGCCTTCTAACAGTGAGGTGGCTTGTAACCCTAACGTGGCTAACCCCAACGCGAATACCTAACACACATTCTAACCTAATCCCACCCATTGAATTTAAAATCTATAGTCACATAGATAAAAGGCCGACCCACTACTGGACAACTACTACCATAGATTTTTGGAGCCAGCAAACATGTGTCCCATGCGGTATCTGCCTCCAAAACAAGAAAATTTTCCCACTACATATAACACAAAACAAGAAAATTTTCCCACTACATATAAAGCAAAACAAGAAAGTTTTCCCACTGCATATAAATCAAAACAAGAAAAAATTCCCACTGCATATAAAGCAAAATAAGAAACGAAATCAAAGAATGCAAATCAAGAATATACAAGTCCATCATTTTTAATGAAATCTAAACACAAATAGAAAAAACATGACTTGTAGAGGCTGATTTCCATACCTCGCACCCTTAAAAAATGAAGCCTCCTTCAACAACTCCAACAAGAGCCCTTCAACAATGGGAATGACTCGCAACCTTCTTCTTCAAGCCCTTCTTCAAGAATGGGAATGACTCACAGCCTGCTTCTTCAAGCCCTTCTTCAACAATAGTACATCAACAATGACTTGCAACCTGCCCTTATGTTTTAATCACGTATTAGTCTTCCTTTTTTCCACGTGAGGCAGAAAATGATGCCACGTTTTCTGAAATGGAGGTACAGGAACACTTAGTATGGATTGACTAACACACGTGTTAGTCGCGCGTTGTACATCATCAATTTTTCAATGAACGAATGTGATTGACTAAGGAATAACCTGTCACTAACACGTACGAGAGGTTTTGGAGGGAGCCAGCACGTTTTGGAAGTAGCACCCTCTTTTTCCCGCCGGTATGCTGTCTGAATGCGGTTTCTTAAATCACCAATGGTTTTTCTTTATTTTATTGCTTTCTTTGAAGCCCGTGCCCTATTTTTCCTGTCAGTTTGTCGTCCGAACGCGATTTCTACACTTGTTGTTGGTTGTTTCTTTTTCATGGCTTTTAATGTGCGTGTTATGCACAACTGCTAACCAGTAAGCGAGCCACAACCCAAGATCTGTCATCCTCCGATAATAAAGATAGGAGTCTTATGAGTTCCAGCCAATGGCAATCATGCCATAGTCTAAATGATAACCATTTTATCTTAGTTTTTTATGCACAAGATGTTGATCTCTTATTCTTGATGTTGTCCTTGATGTCAGTCTAAGGTGGTCGAGATGCCAAGTTAAAAGTTGACTTCTTGGTTAATGTGCAACTATTTGTTTAATTGCTTATCCTATTCCACTTGGCAGATGATGTCCACGAGAGCACTTGATTAAATGCATGTTCTACTCCACTTGACAGATGATGTCCACAAGAATTACTTGATTAATTACATTTGATTTGGCACGTCGGCAACTTTAACTTCAGGCACTTGATATTATCCAGATTTCAAAAACATTGTTGTTTGTTTTGCGGCTCGTATACAATATTGTTTAACTTCCTTTGAAAGAATTTGCTTGAACCCTAGCCATCATGCATATTTCGAAGACTCTTTTTGGTAACTATTTTTTCTTCAGATACTAATGCAAATTTGTTGGGTTTCTCTCCGTGGCATGAGGAAGAACGTGATATTGTCAAGCAGTAAATTGGTTATTGGCTTCATGCACCGAATATGGGTTTCAAGCAAAAGATGCAAATCAGGTTTCTTGTGTTTTTTAGTTTCTTTTGTCGGCATGGTCAGGTATTATTTTCAAGCATACAAAGAGATTTAGTTATTTTGAAATTCAAATATAGAAAGCTTTTTCTCTTCTCTGGACAGTCGGTTAAAAAGACGTTTACCTACTAGTTTTTCTGTTATGGGTATTTCGTTTTTTCAAAGGAAGTTATTTTACTGGTTTATGGTAGTAAGCAGATGCATATTTATTTTATTGGATGCGAAAAGAAAAGTGTGTGATAAAGAAAAGAAAAGTTTTTTGTTTTGCTTCTTAGCTTCTATGGCTTAAGTATCTTGAGTATCGAATGTTGAAAACAGAGTATGACATTTCTATTGAAAAATTGTAAGGATTGACAGAATTTGTATTCAAACAAGTTTGATAGTTATGCCTATAATTTGCTATCAATCATGATTCTGGAACTGCAAATTCAATGTAGTTATAGGGTCAGTGTTGAGTAAATTTTCACAGGTTCTTAAGTTCTAAGATGTTGAGTACAAACACTTCTGTGTTAATTTGTTCTTAAACTATAGTTGGCATTTTTAAAGGTGTTGAGCAGAGACTCCACCATTGTGATAAGTTGGATTTTTTGAAATGAAATAAAGTTGACAGGTTACGAGTGGTTTTTATACCCCATGAGGGTTTTCCACTCATGAAATTTGTGTCGTATGAGATATATTGAAAATCTTGTCATCTTTCTTTTTGTTCATTAGGTCAAGCTCTGATATCTTTGTCATTCATTATATGCAAATTATATTTGTAAATCTGCAGTATCACTTATATGTGTAGTTGTTTTTCATTCAGTAAAAGATGTATTTCATAGAAGTAATATGCAGAGTATTCAAGTCAATTAATTCTAATCTTTCTTAAGATCTAGTGAGGGTTGTCTATCTTTTGTCAGTAGTTCATGCATTTTCTTTTAAGCAAGTTTTATTTGTGATAAGAAGGTCTATCGAGTTTTTTGAAGTCTTTCTTGTTAAATTTTATTACACTCTGATTCATCCCCCCCTCTCTCAGAGTGAAACCACTTCCAACATGCGATATCAGAGCATAGGGTCCTCTCTTTTCCTATGTCTCTCTAGGATAGATCTTGGTCTTGGAAGTTTTTGTTTGTTATGTCTCAAGAGGGGTCATCTGTTAGTAGAGCTCCATTGTTTGATGGAACTGATTTTGTATTTTGGAAAATCGGAATGGAAACATATCTGATATTGACCTAGATGTCTAGAATAGTGTCTACAGTAAATACACAGTTCCTATTACTATACCAACAGATCCTAATGGTAAAAAGCAACATGAGATGAATGCTAGAGCCAAACATGCTATATTGTGTGGACTCACTAAAGATGTTTTTGTCAAAATTATGCATTGTAAATCTACACATGAGATTTGGGAAAAACTTGAAAACATCTATTAAGGAAATGAGAAAGTCAAACAGTAAAAAATACTCACTCACAAAACTCAGTTTGAGGAAATGAAAATGAAAGAAGATGAAAAAGTTGTTGATTACTTTCTAAGGATTGATGAAATTGTAAATGGAATGAGAGGATTAGGTGAAAAGGTAGAAGAATTCATAGTGGTTAAAAAGGTTATTACAACTCTGTTGCCTAAATATGAAACAAAAGTTTCAGCCTTAGAAGAAAAGAAAAACTTCAACAAGCTTACCCTAGATGATCTTCAAGGAGCATTGACTGCATTTGAAATGAGAACAAATAAAGGTGATAATACCAATTCTTCTATAAAAGAGTCTGCTTTCAAAATAGAGAAGAAAGTAGATGTGGATAGTGAATCAAAATTATCTGATTCTTTAGAAGCTCTATTATTTCGAAAGCTCAAAAAGAAATACAGAAGTAAACAACCTCTAAAATGTTTTGGTTGTGGTAGAGCTGGTCATTTTGTAGCCCAATGCCCTTATACTGAACAAAATGATGATCATCACCAGTTTGAAAAATACAAGAAAAAGGTTCTCGAACGTAAGAAAAAGTTCAATTTTAATAATTTAAAAAGAAAAGGAGTCTACTCTGCAGAGAAGACTCTGATGATGAGTCGGATGACTCTTTGGGTGATGTAGGTGAAACGTTGTTCATGGCTGAAATTGGTTTGTCTAATATCACAGACAAGAAAATGGTTACTAAAACCAATAGTCAATCGGACTTTGAGAATTGTGAGATAAATCTCGAAGGTGAATTGTTGTGTGCTCTTCAAGAATTTCAAAAAATAAAAAACTTGTCTCCTCTCAAGAGAAAAATCCAAGTAACTTAACAACTTCTTTTCAAACTGAGTTAGATGATTCTAAAAGGGTTATAGAGAATCTTAGGTCGGTTCTTTCTAAAAAAGATTAGGAAATTCTAACACTCAAACAACAGATGAATTCTCTTAAACAACAAGTTGGAGATCATGAAAGAACTATTTGCTTGCATAACATGCTAGGTAAACAAAAATAGCTCACCAACATAGGTGAATGCTCAAATTCTATAGGTCAAAGTATAAAAACAGATAATAAGGAGAATCTGTTTGAAAATAAATGGAACAATTTCAGGTTTAATCCTTTCTTCAATGGATTTTTTTTTTTCTGTAACAGATTTGGTCATAAAGTAAGAACTTGCAAATTTAGGATGCCCAGATTATCAAGTTTTGGTTGAAATCAATACTTTGGTTTTCCTAAAACAATCAGGTGTTTCAAGCGCAATGTGATAGGTCATACTTCAAATGAGTGCAGACAAAATAAATCAAATACAAGAAGAGTCTGGAAACCCAAACAGGTTAATAACATAGAACAATCCATGCTTGTTCAAACTGCTTTTCTCTCTAGTAAGAAGACTTTTTGGGTTATTGATAGTGGTTGTTCTTTAAAGCATATGATAGGAGATAAAGATAAGTTCTTGAAACTTGAAAATTATGCTAGTGGGGTTGTAAAGTTTGGAGACAACTCTGGAATACAAATAAAAGGTAGAGGGTCTTTATTACTAAATGATAATACACCTCTTCATTATGTGTATTATGTAGAAGGCCTCAAACACAATCTTTTAAGTGTCAGTCAGATTTGTGATAGTGGGTACAAAGTCTCTTTCAACTCTCAAGGTTGTACCATTAAAATAAAATCTAGTAAAACAATTGCTATAGGACTAAGAACTCATGGCACTATATACAATCTTCGTGACTCATCAAATCATGAAAAGAGTGAAGGTATGTGTCTTATGGGCCAAGTTGAAGATAATTGGTTATGGCATAAATGTTTAGGCCACATAAACTTTGAAAATTTGGTTAAAATAAGTAAATATCATAATGTAAGAGGTCTGCCGGTACTCAGTAAACCTGAAAATGTTGTTTGTTTTGGATGTGTCAAAGGAAAACAAACAAAGGTAAGCTTCAAATCAAAAGAACATTCCTCTACTAAACCTTTGTAGCTAGTTCATACTGATCTATGTGGTCCTACGAGGACAAAATCTATTAATGGTGAAAAATATTTCATGTTGTTTGTTGATGACTACACAAGAATTGTTGGGTAACTTTTCTCAAACATAAATCTGAAGCTTTTGAAAGATTCAAGATCTTTCGTAAATTGGTTGAGAAAGAATCAGATTTTAAACTTAAATGTTTAAGATCAAATAAAGGAGGAGAGTTTACTTCACAAGGTTTTATTGAATATTGTGAAAATCATGGTATAAAAAGATAGTATGCTGTAGCTAGAACACCCCAACAAAATGGGGTAGTTAAACGGAAAAATAGAACTGTAAAGGAAATGGCCAGAACTATGCTAGATGAGGCCAAGTTGCTCGATAGATTCTGGGAAGAACTTGTTCATACAACAGTTTATATCTGTTAGTCCACCCGTAATTTTTTCCCTTTAAATATTCAAATTTGTGGGTTGCCTTTTGTGCCTTTACTTCCGTCGGGTCATTTGTTCTCCTCGTACTTGAACTGTTGAACTCTTTAAAAAAAAAAAGTTCAAATGGTTCAAGGTTCAAAGCACGTTTTAAAAGAAAGTCATTTTTGGTCTTTGTCACCACGTGAACAAGTGCGCTTTTGTTTGTGGTCATTAAAGTTTTGAACCCGTTGAACCAAATTTTCAAATGGTTCGAGGTTCAAAGTTCAAAATGTCTTTTCATGAGTCACGATAGTGTATCATTATATGATGAGCATGAGTCTTTATGCTTTGAGTTGATATGTGGTCTTGAACCTTGAACCAAATTTCAAGTGGTTCAAAAGGTTCTAGGTTCACTTTTAACGGTCCTTTTCTTTTGTTGCTTGTTCCCGGTGTTTTTTTGTGTGTCGCCCACTCACTGTTGTATTTCTTAAGTGAACTTGAATCGATGAACCTTTTTGTCAAATGGTTCAAGGTTCATGGGTTCATTTTAAAACTAACTCTAAAGCTCTTTTGTGGAAATAAAAGCAGTGTGACAAGAAGGAATCTTCCCTTATTCGACAATTTAAAATTCTAAATGTGGAAAGTAATCATGAGAACATCAAATTACTTGTGCGGAAGTGATGGATAATTAAGAAGGTGTCAGTTTTGTCATTTCACCGTTACTTCACACACTTGGGTAAATCATGATGAAGCGTGTGTGGCTCTATAGATATTTACCCATCTGATTGAAGGAAATGTGTATGAATTTATTTCCATATTTAGGAAGCTCGCAGTTGCCATACTCAGTAAATTGGAGGCATCGAAGGTAAAACCAACTCTGTTCTCTGGACGAATTTCCAGTTTTCATGGTGTTAACGGGTAAGTTCAGTTGATTTCTCCTAAGTTAACATGAGGCCAATGTTGTCGAAGCTTGGCCGGACCTCATGTCTAGTGAGCATTTTTCCAGAAATGGAAGATACCTCCTTAGTTCATGTAGATTTAGGGGATTTTCTTGAGAGAACTAAGAACCCTCAGACCAGTTCATTGATGGAAAAGATAGTTACAAGTGGTCTTGTGGAAGCTGTTGTGTTCCCTCTCGTCGCACCATGTCTAGATTTAGTGTTGGCATGCATGAATAGATATGACTATGAGAACAAATGTATCAAAACCAGTGATGGTGAGGAGTTGGTCAGTATTAATAAAGAAATGGTGATGGCGGCAATGGGTATTCTGCATGAGGAGTGTGAGGACTAGACTATTGGGAATTCATACGCCTATTTCTCTGAAAACAAGAGCAAGTACCAGAGTGCAATTGCTAGAAATTGGCTCTTGAAGTTTTAGAAAGGAGGATCACGATTGCCCAAGCCCCTGACCAGAGAGCACTTCATCACAGAGGTGCGAGACATTGTTATACTTTTGAATAGGGTAAAAGGGAATTCACATTCCTTTTACTGGGAAGATTGGATGTACTTCTTCATCCAAGTGGTTCTATCTAGTGACAGATTTCTGGATTGGTCTCAAGTAATTACGGAGAGACTTCATGAAAGATTGAGCAATTTTGTGGGGATGACAAGATTTTACATGTCTTCCTACCTTTTCTACATTTTAGCTTGCACAAGGGATTGGCCTGGACTACCTAATGAACCCTGGCTTGATGGAATGAGGGTTTACAATTATTACCCCCTATTGCAACAACTAATACATGTTGAACAAATTGATAGGTGAAATGGAATCTTCGCGGGAAGACTGGCCTTTGAGCTTCAAGGTGATGCAAACGGGAGGATGTCGGTGGAAGCTATAGAATTTGTGAGTATATAAGGAAGCTTCTTTATCCAATTTCCATGGTTTACTTACATATGGGTAGGTGGCTTTGAAGGCCAACCATTCAAATTACCTAGGTACGCCTTTGATAGCTACGTTCTTATGGAAGTAAGTAAGCAGTTGGCCTACATAGATAAAAGATTAGGAGCAAAAGGCATCCGGGGTGGTATTTCCCATTGAACTTGGATATTAGAGTTGCAAATCTATATCAGATGCCTTGAACTTGGAACTAGAGTTCAAAAGGATGAACCTGCAGCCATATGTGGCTAGGCAAAAATTTGACAGCAAGGGTTATGCAAGGGAGAACCTTAATGTGGATAGTCATTTTTGCCATGAACCTCAAATAGAGGATTATTGGGAGAACTGCGAAGATGAGTATGAAGTGAGAAAGAGACTGTGGTCGAGATTCACTCTGCGATAAATAACTATCACGAGGCTCCCAATTAATATATCTGGTGTACTGGAAGATACAGAGGGGGATGTCTTGGATCCCAATTTTGGTACTAAGATTGAAGGAAAATCGATTCCAAAAATTGACTGGAACAAAAAGGAAGATGATAGTATCCAAAAAAGGACCTTCAATGTTCTCAGGAGAACAGAGAGATGGTTGAGGAACCAGAAGTTCAAGGAGGGTCCTCACATGTCCTCACATGCATCAAGAATTGATTCATACATTGTGGTTCAATCTCCTGTTTCTGCCACTAATGAAATTCCTGATGTTGCAGGTGTCTCAAAGCCTGTTGTAGAGAAAATTGAACCAAGAAGGTCAAAGAGGTTGCCATCTGGTCTTACAACTACTCGAGTAACTCGGTCTAGAAGCAAAAAGAAGGGTAGGGAGCCTGTCCTGAAATAGGTCATTGTAGACTTGGACCCTGGTGAAGAGCCTGAACAAACAATGGATTCACAGGATCAAGGCGAGCCTGGGATGCAAGAAATGGACACAAATGAAGAAGTGAAAATTCAACAGGATCCCATGAATACCTTGGTAATTGTTACTTCACCAGATGCACAGATCAACCTGCCTCCTAAGGAACCTACAAATGCACCAAGATGGCTGGAAACCACCATTGGAAAGAAAAGGAGTGTGGTGTCTATTACCATTCCAATGGAGGACATGGTTAGTAGATGCTTGGGAAAGGCATCAAAGCCCAAAAAGCTCAAAACACAAGCAATGCTTGATGTGGATGACACAACAACTCACTGGACAGCTGAAGTGGCCAAGCCCATTCGTGGAAGAGACACAGAGAAGGCAACAGAGGAGTATTTTATTATGGAGAAAATAGATTTCAGAGTTGCTTCAAGGGTAGTGGATGTAAAGCATCTGGAATCCTCCATGAAGAGGATAATTTCAAGGACTTGGAAAGATGAAAAGGATAAAAGAGAACTGAAACAAGTTGTCACACAGATGGCCAAGTACATCAATGCTATCCACAACCTAGACCCCCAACCATTATCATAGATACCAGTGTCATTCGATCCTAAGTCTCCAGCAAACCAGAAAATGCTTGATTAGGTTCAAATGAATAGGGTAGTGACAGAGATGTTTAACAAATGGCTAGACTTGATAATACAACAAGGGTCAGATTATATTATTAATCTGGTTAAGGTTTATGAGGATGTTGGAACTATGAGTAAAGAGCTCAAGCTGGAAATGGTCGCCTGGGAAAAGGAAAGGATTAACTGGGTAGTAGTTCTCGCATAGATGAATGATGTTCAAAAGTATGGAGTAATGAAATTCCTAGCTGAGAAATCGGTGGAGAACTTAGATGACAATGTACTGTACATGTCAAATAAAAATGTGGAATGACATAATTCAATCATCAACCAGGACCATGAATAATCCACCAAGTTGCTCAAAGGGTTGACTGATTTGATTGACATGATGCAAAAGGACCTCAAATGTATTGATATTTAGCTCATGAAGGAGGGTTCCAAGGAAATCAAAGAAGCTGCAGACATGACAAAGGTTTTCCAAGAAAGGATCCAGTTCATTCAAACAACAAAATCCTTGACCACTGATGACTTTTCAAAAGTGGCAAGGATTGAATTAGTGCTCATTGTCTGTTTGGACCATTTAGAGGTTCACAAGGAGAAAGTTACACAGGTGAATATGGATAAAGAAGTGTGGAAGCAGAGGATCCTGCACATTGGTCTGCCTTATTTCCAAGTCATCTTAAACTTCTCGGTAGCACACCTAGAATGGCATGGTTCTATGGCAAAGCAACACAATTCCGTAACCTCTTCTACCAGAGTGGAAGCCTAGCTGATCCGGAAATGAAATGTCAGACTTTTAGTGGCTGTTGTTTTAGTTTCTCTTTTATGTTGTTTCAAACGGTTTTTTTCTCTTGGTTGAAAGTAAATGTTATTTAATCATGTAAAAACTATGGCCTGGTGGCTATTTAAGATGAAAATCTTGTCTTAGAATAGGTTCTGAAACTGTGATTTTGGGAGCAATAGATAAAATTTTGGTTTCTGATATGAACTGTTTGGATGATAAAATGACTAATTATTAATGAAATGTTGTGTTATCTTTGAATCTATGTGTTCTGAGATTCACAATCTTTCTTAAGTTGTTATGTGGGCATGATATAACTTGGTGACCAGTTATCTTTGTATTTCTTCTCAGTTCCTTTTTATTAATGGTTGTTGGATGACTCACATGGAATTGATTTGCTTGATCCCCCTTGTCCTGTGAGACATGAAAGAGTATCAATCTAGCTATTAGTTTTGTTGAGTCCCTATTTTGTTTTGAATTTATATAGCAATTATGTTATAAATCAGAGTCTGTGAACTCTCCTTTAAATGTTCTTTCAAAAGATGTCCTATGTTTCAGAGTTTTGAGGGTGTTTATTTGTGTTGATGGATAAATGTTGAAGCCTTTCAATACTTTTTGGTTAAAAGTGTTAGCATATCAATTGTATAACAAATTCATTTCAAATCATATGAGGAGCTGCCCTCTAATGCAGAGGTTGAATTTTCATTAATTCTTCCAACCGTTGGTATATTTATTTCTTTCAAAAGGGTAAAATGGGGTCACTTTTTGCTTTAAGAAGATCATAGTTAAGATTTTAAGAAGGAGACAAATCTATTTACCAACAATATCCTAAACAGAGCACAAATCAGAGTGAAGTCTAACTTCACTCCATATGAACTATGGTATGGTCATTATGCAACTATTAAATATTTTAAAAATTTTGGTTGCAAATGTTTTATTAAAAGAGATGATGAATATCTTGGCAATTTTCAATCTAAGTTAGATGAGGGTATTTTCTTGGGATACTCTACACATAGTAAAGGTTACAAATGCTTCAATATAAGACTGAATAAAATCATTGAGTCTATAAATGTTACATTTGATGAGAAGGTGTTTTTAGATAATAATCATGTTCAGGATGTTGAAGAGGAGCCTACTTTAATACTTGGCAAATCTCTTGAATCTGTTGTAGTTGAAAACACTTAGCAGGAGAGTGTATCAAGTCCTAAAGTAACATCACCTCTATCTACACCCTCAAGGATTATTACTAAGAGGCATCCTCAAAATTTGATCATTGAGGATAAAGATGTTGGAATCTTAACAAGACGAAGAGTTAAACTTGATGAACAAGCTCAAATAGCTAAACAATTTTGTTTAGTGACTGAATTTGAGCCTAAGACTGTTAATGATGCTTTGAATGATGATTGTTGGTTGAAATCTATGCAGGAAAAAATCAGTCAAATTGAGAAAAATAAAACTTGGGAGTTAGTTCCAAGACCTGATGATAAAAATGTAATTGGGGAAAAATTGATTTTCAGAAACAAACTAGATGAATGTGGTAAAGTGGTACAAAATAAGCATGTTTTGTCTACAAAGGATATGCTCAACAAGAAGGTGTTGACTTTGGTGAGACGTTTGCACTGGTGGTTCGCTTTGAGTCAATTAGAATATTTTTAGCATATTCTTGTTTTAAAAATTTCAAGGTGTACCAAATAGATGTTAAGACTGCTTTCTTGAATGTTTTTCTGGAAGAAGAGGTTTACATGGAATAGCCTGAAGGATTTGTTATTTTAGATAAATCTGACCATGTTTATAGGTTAAAAAAGGCTCTTTATGGCCTTAAACAAGCTCCTAGAGATTGGTATTCTCGGTTGGATTCACATTTGATAGAAAATGGTTTCATCAGAGGTAGTGTCGACAACAATCTCTATATCAAGAGAGAAGGTAATGATATTCTTGTTGTAGAAGTCTACGTTGATGATATCATTTTTTGTAGTAATGATGATGCACTATATAAAAGTTTTTCAAAAATAATGGCTTCTGAATTTGAAATGTCAATGTTAGGAGAACTATCCTTTTTTCTTGGACTTCAAGTTACTCAACTTGAAATAACATTTTTATTTCACAAACCAAATATGCCAAAGATATGTTAAAACGATTTCAAATGGCTGAATGCAATGCAGTACGTACCCCTATGGTCACTATTGTAAATTATCTAAAATAGATGAAACTCCTACAGTTGATTAGACCTTGTATAGGTCAATGATATGCAATTTACTCTACTTAACTGCATCTAGGCCTGATTTAATGCAAGCAGTGTGTATGGTTTCCCGATTTCAATCTACTCCTAAATAGTCTCATTTTACAGTTGTTCAAAAAATACTAAAATACATTTAGGGTACTCTCGATTTTAGTCTTTGGTATCCTAGAAATGATAATTTTACTTTGCAAGCCTACACTGATGCTGATTGGGCTGGATGTGTAGATGACAGAAAAAGCACTAGTGGGGAGGCATTTTTTCTTCGTGATAGACTTGTGGCATGGCATAGTAAGAAACAAGATTGTATCTCACTTTCCACAGCAGAAGAAAAATATGTTGCTACTACATCCTGTTGTACTCAGTTATTATGGATGACTCAAACTCTTCTAGATATGGGTATTATTGTTGAGAAACCTCTTACTATCTTTTGTGATAATACTAGTGCTATCAGTTTCTCTAAAAATCCTGTAATGCATTCCAGAATGAAACATATTGCCACTTGGTTACTCTTTCTTCGTGAAAAAGTTTTGGCTAATGACGTTATATTGCATTATGTTCCTACTCAAGCTCAGGGTTGTAGACATTTTTACCAAGCCCTTAGCTCCAGATGCTTTTGAATGCTTTCGATTACGACTAGGAGTTCTTTCTCAGTCTACTCTTGCTTAATGCATTGTTTTGTTTTGGTTGTGGGGAAGCTTTACTCTTCCTCCATTTGCACCCTTTGTCCTTGACGACAAAAAGGGGGAGATGTTTCAGATTTCATCCAGATGTTATATGGTAGGTATGGCAGATATGATAGGTTACATGTGTGTTGCATAAGGTAGGTATGACAAGCATATATGGCAGGTATGAAAGGTTGCATGCATGTTACATATGGCAGCTATGAAAGGTTGCATGTGTGTTACATATGGTAGGTATTGCAGGTTACATGTGTGTTACATGACAGGTTGTGTGGCAAGCATGGCAGGTTACATGTGTGTTACATGATAGGTTGTGAGTTACATGGCAGGTTACATGACAGGTTGTGAGTTACATGGCAGGTTACAGGTGGTACATAGATTTATGCTCCAGTTGTTTTTATTTTCAGACTATGCTCGGAATTCATATATCAGTTTTCTTTGATGGTAGACTACTTTTTTAATTGCATGGTTTATTATTCACGATTCATGGCTCATGTCACTAACATTGCATGTGTTATGAATCATGGTTTATGGCTCATATCTTGACTTTACATGGCTCGTGATACATGATTCATGTTATTGGCATTGCATGGCTCATGATTCATGATTTATAGCTTGTGTTTTTTGGCAGTACATGATTCATGCTTTTTGGTTCATGGTTCATGTTATTGGCACTGCAGAGTGTATATATAATTTTTTTGCCATCAAGGACAAAGGGGGAGTTTGTTGATCTCTTATTCTTGATGTTGTCCTTGATGTCAGTCTAAGGTGGTCGAGATGCCAAGTTAAAAGTTGACTTCTTGGTTAATGTGCAACTACTTGTTTAATTGCTTATCCTATTCCACTTGGAAGATGATGTCCACGAGAGCACTTGATTAAATGCATGTTCTACTCCACTTGACAGATGATGTCCATGAGAATTAATTGATTAATTACATTTTCTTTGGCACGTGGGCAACTTTAACTTCGGGCACTTGATATTATCCGGATTTCAAAAACATTGTTGTTTGTTTTAGGGCTCGTATACAATATTGTTTAGCTTCCTTTGAAAGCATTTGCTCGAACCCTAGCCGTCATGCATATTTTGAAGACTCTTTCTGGTAACTATTTTTTCTTCAGATACTATTGCAAATCTGTTGGGTTTCTCTCCATGGCATGAGGATGAACGTGATATTGTCAAGCAGCAAATTGGTTATTGGCTTCATGCATCGAATATGGGTTTCAAGCAAAAGATGCAAATCAGGTTTCTTGTGTTTTTTAGTTTCTTTTGTCGACATGGTCAGGTATTATTTTCAAGCATACAAAGAGATTCAGTTATTTTGAAATTCAAAAATAGAAAGATTTTTGTCTTCTCTAGACAGTCGATTAAAAAGACGTTTGCCTACCAGTTTTTCTATTATGGGTATTTCATTTTTTCAAAGGAAGTTATTTTACTGGTTTATGGTAGTAAGCAGATGCATATTTATTTTGTTGGCTGTGAAAAGAAAAGTGTGTGAGAAAGAAAATATATTTTTTTTGTTTTGCTTCTTAGCTGCTCTGACTTAAGTATCTTAAGTATCGAATGTTGAAAACAGAGTATGATGTTTCTTTTGAAAAAGTTGTAAGGATTGACAGAGTTTGTATTCAAACAAGTTTGATAGTTATGCTTGTAATTTGCTGTCAATCATGATTCTAGAACTACAAATTCAATGCAGCTATAGGGTCAGTGTTGAGAGTAAATTTTCACAGGTTCTTAAGTTCTAAGATGTTGAGTACAGACACTTCTGTGTTAATTTGTTCCTAAACTGTAGTTGGCATTTTTAAAGGTGTTGAGCAGAGACTCCACCATTGTGATAAGTTTGATTTTTTGAAGTGAAATAAAGTTGACAGGTTACAAGTGGTTTTTATACCCCATGAGGGTTTTCCACTCATGAAATTTGTGTCGTATGAGATATATTGAAAATCTTGTCATCTTTCTTTTTGTTCATTAGGTCAAGCTCTGATATCTTTGTCATTCATTATATGCAAATTATATTTGTAAATCTGCAGTATCACTTATATGTGTAGTTGTTTTTCGTTCAGTAAAAGATGTATTTCATAGAAGTAATATGTAGAGTATTCAAGTCAGTTCATTCTAATCTTTCTTAAGATCTAGTGAGGGTTGTCTATCTTTTGTCAGCAGTTCATGCATTTTCTTTTAAGCAAGTTTTATTTGTGATAAGAAGGTCTATCAAGTTTTTTGAAGTCTTTCTTGTTAAATTTTATTACACTCTGATTCACCCCCTCTCAGAGTGAAACCACTTCCAACACAAGAATCTTCTAAAATAAAAACCAAGAGGTAATTTTATGTAATGTTTTGTTCTAGACGAGAATTCTCTTTAGATCAAGAAGAAAACGGTTGGATAAAAGTACTGCCTCTCTCTGTTTGTGACTGGAGTATACTCAAGCCCAATAAGTTTTACAAGTCACTTTTCATATGACAAAAAAATTGTTGCATATATTCGACAAGTATATTAATCCTGTTCCAGAGACCTAAATGAGAACATATTTATCATAGTTTTAATGCTTGATAAGCAGAGACGATGTTTCTCAGCCTCTCAAGAACAAGATATGGAGATATTGCTGTGGACCGCTAAGTACACTGTTGAAGAAAAATATGTGCTTCTGAATGATTGTAACTTGTAAGTCCTAAGTACACTCAAACCCGATCTTTCTTGTGAATCTCAATGCATGATATGCTTATATGACTCCATTGAATATGGTTGTCCCTATATTCAGTTGCTATGTAAACTTTTAATCTCAAAAAAATTTAGACAGTTCGAATAAAAAACTAATGCAGTCTGCATATATTGGGAGTTAAAGAACAATTTTGTCATCTAGTATCAAATCTAAAATACATTTGGTATTCTTAACCATTTCTATTAATCTGGAATGAAATTCTGCATGCTATATAAACCTTAGTCATTGGAAGGAAAATCTTGCAAACAGCATATGGAACCAATACAATAATGAGCTATTTCTTCATAGGTTTGAGGATTGGGAATAAATTGAAAAGGATCTTATTCCTCCTGTGTCAACATTGACTTTGTGACAGTTTACAACAACTATTAACAAGAAATAAATTACTAGTGTTCCAGCTTATGGAAGCAATGAAAAATGGCACACTTATAAAAATAGTAGGGATTTATATTTACATACCCAAATGTTTCCCCTTATATTATTTTGCTTGTCTTGGAAATATCTACTCTTTAAGTTGGATGAAAGTTTTCAAGAAAGAATTAGAGAGTATTTCTTGCCATGAAAATTGAATGTTAATTTTCTTGTGCTTCTATGGTTGGACAAGCATAAGATGGTGAGAATTTGATTTATAACTCAATAGGGGTTCATGTGATGCTTTATTTCATGCTTTATGAGGATTTATTGCCATGAAATCAGATCCCAGGTTTAAGGTTGCATAAGCTGCTAAAAGAATTTACTTTAAAAGAGCGTTGACTGCTGATAGTTTCAGAAGATTGTGAAGCCACCACAAGACAAAAAAGAAGGTGAACAATTGGAGCAGCCGCTAGTTGCTAGTATAGCCGTATGATGTAAAAGGCATGACACTATGAGAAGATCTAAGGAAAGAGGTGCAATCAGTCAAAGGTCTACCCATTAGAAGCCTCTAAAAAGAAAGATTGAAGGTGTTGTTGTGGCCGTTGTTTGAGCAAGTGATTGCAACAACTTGAAGACAAAAGTGTGCTGGTCTCCATCACAGAACCCTGAAAATCAGAGATAGTGTGAAGGCACCACAGAAGTTACAAATTGCCATTCCTGAAAGGAGCCAATCGTCAGGGGGGGCAGAAATTAAAAAGAGGAAAAGCAAAGCCGTCACAGCCATTGTTTGAAGTTGGTAAGAAGACTGTTGTTAATGTGGAAATGTGAAACCATTGATTTGTGAAAAAGAAGTCTGCAGAAAAAGATGTGTAAATTTGTTTCAGATTTGTTTTGGTTATAACCATTGTTAAAGAAGTTTGAAGATATTGAAAAGTTGTTAGAAGATCTAAATTGTTGATGAAGTGAACAAGGTGAGTTTAAATTGTTTGTTTCAATGAGAAAAGCTGATAGAGTAAAGAAAGAGAAAACAAATGATTTAGAAGAAGAATTGATAAAATTAAGAAAATAGATGGTTACAATGATAAGAGAAAGGATAGTGAAAAATGTAACCCTGTAGAGGAAAATTGTAGATTATAGAGAAGAATTGCGTAAACTCGAAGAGAAGAATAAAGAGCTAGAAGAAAAGTTAAAGTTGTTTGATGAGATTAATAAAAGGAATGAGGAATTAGAACAAAGAGTAAAGTTGCTTGATAATTTAGAAGACAAGATAAAGAAATTATAAGAAGAGAATAGTTTATACAAGAAAGAAATGTCAAAATAAGATAAGTTCTCGACTTTTACTTCACACAGAGCCATCGGTCATCTTGGCGGTTAAAATGATCTTGGGCAGTGGGCATTTGAACAGGGAGCAATATCCTCAAGACAACACAAACATATCATCTAGGTTTGTTGCCTCTTTGTTGGATTTGAAACTGGCCAAACAAGTTGTTTGGAGCCTTACAAAGAAGTTATTCCTAGAGGAAATCCTGCAAGAATTCCAAGAAATTCTTAACAAGGTGCTTCATGATTCAAGGGCCCCTCGACCAAGTGATATAATTCTGTATAACGTCCCCAGGGAGCTAATAAAGTATTACCCTTTTCTACTAGACCTGAAAGGAAAGGACCTGGACAAACATAAAGCATTTGCTGGGATGGGGCTTAGATACCTCAAGTGGCGTTTCATGGGTGAGAATCCAGAAGATCTGGGCAGAGAGGAAGAACTTATCTTATTTGCAAGGTTAAACGGAATCCTACCACCTAAAGTTGAAGAAGAGGAACCTCGGGATGAATAGGGCAGGAGAGGAGATGCCAGAAGAGTGGGTCGTAGTTCTGGTCGCGGTCAAGGCCGACCTCCGTGCAGAGGTCGAGGAAGAGGCAAAAATTCAACTCCTCCTGTTGTGCCCCTTATGAAATCTGAAAGATAGGTTTTATTTTCTGGTTCTGTTTTTTTGCTATTGTTTTGGCTATAAGATATGTCAAAAAATCTTTGTTGAACTTGTTGTTAAGAATCCACTACTTAAACTTATATTTGAAAGTTAATTTTGATCTTCGTTGCCATAAACTGATAGTTTTTTGGAATGAATGAAGATGATGTATAGGGTTTTTGCTTTGCTTTGAAATTTATTCTCGAAACTGCAGAGAATGGTTTCATTCACATACATCAGGTTTATGACCCTTCCTCACACATGTATGTATACACTGTAATTATATAAAATGAATATATGAACTCGGCTCTACTTTTACTGATAAAAAAAATGTCAAAATTAAATGAAGAAAATGAAAGTTTGAAGTCAAAGAAATTGGTGTGTGATGTTTCTTATAAGACATACCATACTCCTCATCTAGGGTTTGATTTATTGTTTAATCCTTATTATCGTCCAATATTAATGTATATATCATGTCTTTAAATATTTCCTCTTCAAGATTAAAATAAGATTACAATTATCCTTTTCAACAAGTTTTATTGATTTTTAAAGATTTAATTTTCAACTTACACTATCTACCGCTTGATGATTTGAACATAATTAATACACATACGATTAAAAAACTAATGGTGCCCAAGTAATTCGTGTGGGAACTTGGCTGTGATATTAGTTCTAATGCCTCTAGAGAAGTCTCATCAAATCCTCCTTTGAAACGACTTCTCCCTCCTTCAACAAATGCAACTGACACGTTTAAAACCAAAGTCCTTGTTGGTTGTGCCAAGATGACAGGCTAGGATACCATTGTAGCTTCATTGGATCTTCACTGGTAGACCTATACGGAGCAGTGAGGAAGCATAGACAGGCACTGGCTATGCAGCCCTTTAAACTGCACTGCATAGCCTATGCCCCCCTATGTCTGATTTCTATGTCTCCGTATATGGTGTCAGTCCGTGCTCTCTGTGGTTTCTGACTGTCCCCGTGCGTACGGAAGAACAGACGACAGCTAAGATAAAAAATTGAAAGGGCATCGATCGCTCTCCTCGCAGGCACTGGCTATGCAGCCCTTTAAACCACACTGCATAGCCTATGCCCCCCTATGTCTGATAGCCAGTGCCCACCTCGCAGCCCCGCGGTGGAAAGGCCCTTTAAATTTTTATTTTTTTAAATATACTTTATATAATTTTTTTTAAATGTTACTTAAATGATATTTTAACTATTATCAAACTCGTATTTAGATAATTTATATTTTAATCTTAATCTTAAATGATATTTTAATCCTAATGTTAATTATATTTCTACCTTAATCTTAAATGATATTTTATCTATAATTAAACCTATTTTAATTGTTCTATTTATATTATACACCTTTAAATCATTTGATATTCATTTGATAGAATATATTAAAAAATCAAGAAAATATAATTTAAATAAAATATATTAAAAAATTACTAATAATATAATCAAAATTTATAAAGTAACATTTAAAAAAAAATCTATAAAGTATAATAAAAAAATAAAAATTTACAGGGTTTTCACCACGGGGCTGCGAGGAGGGCGAGGGCCTTTAAAAAAATTGATTTGAGCTGTCGTCTGTTCTTCCGCACGCACGGGGACAGTCAGAAGCCGCAAGAGCACGAACTGACACTATATATGGAGGCATAGAAATCAGACATAGGGGGCATAGGCTATGCAGTGTGGTTTAAAGGGCTGCATAGCTAGTGCCATGTGGAAGGGCACGACTGTCAAGCGAGGTGGATAGTGGATGACAAAATGAACGATCGAGATGATTTGTATGGAGTGATTTCAACCATCGATCATCCAATGTTGGTCATGAATCTCAGATACGATACCTTTTGCGTAATTATTTCTAGACAGTAATGTATGTCTTCATTCAACTGCCCAGCTGGAATTGCAGGTCGTCCATCCCATCTATCACCATCCATGCCCATCATTTCACGTGTCATGGTAGAATGAGGCCAATCTATCCAATGGCTCAACCCTCTTTACAACTGCCAAGCAAAAGAATCTGTTAATATATTTAATTTGGTAGACAAAATAAATAATTCAACATAATGCTATTTGAATCAATTTAATTTGGCAACAAAATAAATAATTTAGCATAATTCTATTTGAATAAATTAAATTTGGTGACAAAATAAATAATTCAGCATAATGCTTTTTGAACAAGGGACATAATGCATCAAGTTCTTGTCAATAGTGTGGTTAGTTTAGAGTAGATAAAAGTAGAGATGAAGATAGAGGGGGAGGAAGAGGAAGATATTTAGATGGAGAGATAAAGAGATAGACAATAGAGAGGAAGAGGTGAATGTAGAGATAAAATAAAAAGAGAAATAGAGAAAGAGATATAGATATAGATAGAAAAAACATAATGTGTGTGTGTAAATAATATTTAATAATAAGAATATTATTCAATTTATTTTATAAAATGATATAAATATTTTTTCAATTGAAATCTTATTAATATATGATAAATATTTTATATATAAATTTATATTTATTACTAAATATTAATAATATTTGTTTAATTTATTATTAAATTCATTAATTCAATATTATTGTTTAAATGATTCTAAAAATTAAATTCTCCATGGACCACAGAGTGTGATCCTAAACATTGATGCAAAAATCTTTCACACAATCGAATCTAGAAATGCTCTCTTGATTATATGATGGATTGTGGAAATCTTTTAGAACCGTTCTCCATTCTATTTATTTTATTTTAAAAACAATGATCTACTTAAAGAGATCAATTCTTTTCTTGAAAATATTAATTAATATTATACTATTCATTTTATTTTAAAAAATTACATAAGAAGTTTTAATTTTGATTATATCATTTAATAATAAATACAATATAATGAAAAAAAAAAAAACTATAAACTTTTGTCACAACACCATTGATATATAATATACTATAATTTTTATATATTCAAATATACTAATAATTAAAAAGGCATCATTTGTCATTACTTAATTTAGTTGTTTACTTGTTTCACATCTTTGTTGATGTAATTCTATGTCAAATGGTTGTGTACTTTAATTTGATTTTAGCATATATTTGTAATTACTTAATTTAGAAATATAATATGTAAATTGGATGAAGTAGAAGTATATTTTGTTATCAAGTAAATTTTCAATATTAATTTTTTATTTAATATTATAAATATATGATAAATTATATATATTAAAAAAATAAAATACAATTCCTAATAGATCATAGTTCAAGATTAATTGTCATGACTTTTTAGTTTTTTATGTATATTAATTAAATAAAATAAATTTTATATGGGGAATCCTTTGAAAGTAGCTTCAATTGACGGACTACTGGAATATCAAAAGTTACAAGATTCAAATAGACTGCTTGGTAGAGGGGACGAAAGTAGTTTCAAAGCAGCCATAAAAATTAATTGGTATTGTTTTAGATTTCCAAAAAATCTGCTTATAACAACAAAAGTTGTATTGGCCAATCAAGATACAAAAAAATAATTTTTATAATATGTAAACTTAAAAATTGCACAAGTAACTTTAGAAAATAAAAATATTTTTAAAAACAAAAATAAAACCTTATTTGTAATTGGTTCAAATTAAATTTTTTAATAACTAGTTAACTGTAAAAAAGAAAAACTCATTACAATAGTATTTGCCTAACAACAAGTACTAATAAGTAGTTATCAAGATTAATAAGAATTTTTTTGTTTCTATAGAAAACAAAAATATTTTTATAGTTTGTATGAATTAATTTAACTTATTTAAAATTCAATTTTCATCGTTCTCATCACCAAGTGTCCGAGTGAAGATTATAAATGTTATTTGACAAGTAATATATTAACAATGGAGATATCTATAAAATTAAGTGTATATTAATTAATAATAATATAAAAAATTAAAAAAAATGGTATTAAACAATGTTAAACTTATAATAAAAAATAAATAGGTATTAATGTAGAAGATTTAACAAGCATTAACATACAAAAAATTGTAATGGAATACAATTTTGTGATAATTTCTAGAAAATAAAAAATTATGTAAATATAGCATATGTAATATAAAAAAATATATTTAAGAAACAATAACAATATATTTTGACATAGAACTTATATATCAACTTTAATTTTTTTTTTCGAAAAAAGGGGGGTAAAAATTTATTCAAGGAAACACAGGGATACAAAAAGAAGGTCCCAAAGAACCTTCCCAAAAGAAAAATTATCTAGTCATCTGTTATTAACATGTTTAGAACATCCAAATACTCTGGAGATAACATCCCCCAATCATCAATATTCCATCCCCTAGGGTTCTCTGAAGCCCATTTGGCTAAGCAATCCACAACCCTATTCCACTCATGAGGGATATGGTTAAAAGAGATAAAATCTAGAAAAGAACACACATACAAGATTTGTTTAACCACCACCACAAGCTGCCAATTAACCTCCTCCAAACGTTGATTGTTCAACATATCAATCACTATATGGGTAAATGCACAAAGTTGGGTCCCAATCACGCGGAAGTCTACAGTTTGGGAAAAGAGCTAGCTAGAAACGGGTGCCCAATTTTTACAAATCAAGCACCCGTTTTTCTTCAGGTGCTCGAGCCATTCAAAAACGGACGCTCGTTTAGCAACGGGTGCTCGAAGCTAAACGGGTGCCTGTTTTTGGAATGTATTTTTTTTTAACCATTTTCCATCATTTTAACTATTTCAAAAATGGGTAGACATTTCAGAGGAGCACGGGTACCCATTTTTTTCATCCCGACTGACTCCCTAGACCATTTTTTACCTCCTTCCAGGTATTTAGTTTTATTTTTTATATTTTGTTTTATTTATTTTTATTATTTTTCATAAAAAATGTTAATTTATTGTTATTATTTTTCATAAAAAAAAGTGTTAATTTATTGTTATTTTTTAATTTTAGTGTTTTAAAGTTTGAAAAATGTTTTTTATTTTATTTTATTTCATGTTTAAAATAGTTTTTAAGTTTTTAAATATTGCAAAAAACATGAATAGTAAAAATTGTAGGAAAAAAACAAAAAAAAAAAGTAAACGAATAATAATCATTAGACACAAAAAATAGACAATAAACCCTAAATAAAAAAACAAACACTAAACCCTAGATAGAAAAAAATGAACAATAAACCCTAGAAAATAAACAAACAACAAACCCTAAAAAATTAATAAACAATAAACCCTAGATGAAAATCAACAATAAACCCCCCTTCTCTCTATCTCTCTCACACGTACAAGTTACCATCTCTGTCATTATGCTCTCTCTCTCTCTCTCTCTCTCTCTCTCTCTCTCTCTCTCTCTCTCTCTCTCTCTCTCTCTCATTATCCTCTCTCTCTCTCACACACACATTACCCCCTCTCTCTCTCTCACACACACACACACATTACCCCCTCTCTTTCTTTCACACGTTACCCTCTCTCTATCATTACCTACTCTCTATCTCTCAAATTATCTATTCTCTCTCTAACTCGTTGTATCTCAAATTACCCCCTCTCTCTCTCTCTCTCTCTGTGGGTAAGTGCACAAAGATGGTGGTAAAAAAGGGGGGTATAAGTGGACACTTTTTTTCTGAAATCAGGTGAACCTGAACTTAGAGGCAAAATTTGAAAGTCATCCACTCAAGATATGAAGATAATCAAAGAACAAATATTGTAGTACTTTGAATCTAGTTTCCAAACTACTAAACTTTTCCAAATTTGGATAAGATTAAGGGGGTCAAATCCTTCGCGCATGAAAAACTGACCCTATTTTTTTTTCTGAAAAATATAACATAGTGTCTGACATGCACATCAAAAAAGTCATAGTTAGATTTAGTATTTTGACAAATCCTTTGGCAAAAAGATAGTTAAGAGTGAGCACTAGAAGATGTGTATTTTTTTTTAATTTTTTGTTGAGTATTTTTTTTTTTATGATTTTTCCAATCGAGCACATCCTGAAAATTTATACCTATTCGTGCGTGAAGCATAAGTTGCACTAAACAAATCGAAAATACAATTTATTTTTTTTAAAATTGTAAAGAATCAAGTGCACTACAATAATATATAAAGTTTTTTAAATTTGGATACGTATATCAAAGTTATTCAAAAAATGGTGCACCTATGTCTATGAGAAGTATGGAGACACTAGTAAAAGAAATTCAATAATAATATGTTATTGTTGTTCAAATTGAAAAAAAATTATATGGTTAGAAAGCTCAGAAGATGGGTGAAAATATGGTGGCAATTTTAGAAATACCCACTTTATGAAGTGTAAACCTGATGATGACAAAGTTTATAAAATAAAACACATCAAAAATAAGAGAAATGGAGGGAAATCAAACTTCCAAACCGTAGCTTTGTCATCCAGGCCTATTTCCAAGCCTAAAAAGTCAAAAGCACGTACAGGGTACGTATGGTTTAAAAAGTGTGTACGGGGTATTTATAGTGTAAGAAGCGCGTACGCGTGTGTTTCCCATTAAACAGTGCGTATGTGCTATTGTATAATATTATATTCTATGTGTAATATGTGTATATTCATATAATATATGTATATTCATATAATATATGTAATATATAATATGTATATAATATGCCATTGTATATATAATATGTTTATATACATATAATATATTAAACATATATATACACATGTAAGTGTATCGTCTCTCCCTCTCAAATGCATACAAGGTCTCTCTCTCTCTCTCTCTCTCTCTCTCTCTCTCTCTCTCTCTCTCTCTCTCTCTCCCCTTCTCCCTTCCTCCATACCCCATCCCTCTTTCTCTTCTTCTCTCCCTCCATACCCCACTGCAACTGTGTCTGCACTTCTATAAAAGTAAGTGAATTTATTTCTTATCTCCAACTTCCTCTTTGATTTTTATCATGTATTCTCTCCCTCCCTCTACCTCTCCCTTCCCCCCATGTTCTCTCCCTCTCTCTCCCTCTCCCCTCTCCTCTCCCTCTCTCCTCTCCTATCCCTATCTCCCTCTCTCTCTCTCTCCCCTCTCCCCTCTCTCTCTCTCTCTCTCTCTCTCCCACCCCTCTTCTCTCTCTCTCTCTCTCCCCCCCTCTCTCTCTCCCTCTCTCTCTCCCTCCTTCCCTCTCTTTACCTTCCCTCCCCCCTCTTCTCTCCCTCTCTCCCTCCCTCTACCTCTCCCTTCCCCCCATGTTCTCTCCCTCTCTCCCTCTCTCTCCCTCTCCCCTCTCCTCTCCCTCTCTCTCCCTCTCCCTCTCCCCTCTCCTCTCCCTCTCTCTACCTCTCCCTCTCTCTCCCTCTCCCCTCTCCTCTCCCTCTCTCTCCCTCTCCCACCTCTCTCTCTCTCTCTCTCTCTCTCTCTCTCTCTCTCTCTCTCTCTCTCTCTCTCTCTCTCCCTCTCTCTCCCTTCCCCCCATGTTCTCTCCCTCTCTCCCTCTCTCTCCCTCTCTCTCCCTCTGCCCTCTCTCTCTCCCTCTCCCTCTCCTCTCCCTCTCTCTCCCTCTCTCCCTCTCCCCTCTCCTCTCCCTCTCTCTCCCTCTCCCACCCCCCTCTTCTCCCTCTCTCTCTCTCTCTCTCTCTCTCTCCCTCTCCCTCTCTTCTCTCCCTCTCTCTCCCTCTCCCCTCTCCTCTCCCTCTCCCACCCCCCTCTTCTCTCTCTCTCTCTCTCTCTCTCCCACCCCCCTCTTCTCTCTCTCTCTCTCTCTCCCTCTCTCCCTCTACCTCTCCCTTCCCCCCATGTTCTCTCCCTCTCTCCCTCTCTCCCTCTCCCCTCTCCTCTCCCTCTCTCCCTCTCCCCCTCCCTCTCCCCTCTCCTCTCCCTCTCTCTCTCTCCCACCCCCCCTCTCTCTCTCTCTCTCTCTCTCTCTCCCCCCTCCCCTCTCCTCTCTCCTCTCCCTCTCTCTCCCTCTCCCTCTCCCACCCCCTCCTCTCTCTCTCTCTCTCTCTCTCTCTCTCTCTCTCTCTCTCCCTCTCCCTCTCTCCCTCTCCCCTCTCCTCTCTCTCTCTCTCTCTCTCCCTCTACCTCTCCCTTCCCCCCATGTTCTCTACCTCTCTCCCTCTCCCCTCTCCTCTCCCTCCCTCTACCTCTCCCCTCCCCTCTCCTCTCCCTCTCTCCCTCTCCCCTCTCCTCTCCCTCTCTCCCTCTCCCTCTCTCTCTCTCTCTCTCTCTCTCTCTCTCTCCCTCTTCTCTCCCTCTCTCCCTCCCTCTCCCCTCTCTCTCTCTCTCTCTCTCTCCATTGAAGTTGCAGCTATGGTAACTGGGGGAGGTGTATGGGATACCATTGCTGCATCCTGAAATGCATATTATTTGTCTCAATTTAAATCGATGTATAAATGAAAATTCATTATGTAATTACAAAATTAAATTGACTGATAAATAAAATGTTATGAATTCAAATCAACACAATTGTGTCTGTGGCTCATGGGCAAACACCATGTCCATCAACTCATCTGTCAGTGTGACATCCTCAACCGTGTGAGCCTGACATCTACAACCACAAATCGTGCATAGATGATATTAGTATCCATCTGCACTGGCTGCATCATCTATCCTCGAGCATATCCTCGAGCAACTGACACACATATGCTCGATGGGCTCTCTCTCGCCCTCTAACGGCTCATCATCCAATACAATAGGGTGTGCTAATGATGTCCCATGCTGGATGATGGCACCAGTCAATGTTATGGCCACCTAAAGAGTCTGTAGCTCCATCAACTCTTTCAGCTCTAATGGGACAGCCTGATGCACCTTAGGTTTGGGTGCTAGGGGGCGACGACTCTCTGTGGCTAATCGCCTACGGTCTCTAGGTCTATCTTGGGTAGAGCCACCACCTCTACCATGAAACTCTCTCATGTCAAAATAATTTGGGTGCACATTGAGCACAAACTCATAATATATTTTTCTCAAAAAATATAATGGCACCTCATAAGTATTACAAGGTGGATCGTCAAAGACCATCCACCACCTCTGCCAAAAAAGATTCTTCATCTACACATTGGTACACCAATGTATGGGAAACCTCTTTGCATTAGGAGGTAATGACTGACCAGTTTTGGGGTCAACAAAAAGGGCACATATTTGTTGTTTAGAAATATTTTTGTTTTTAACTCCATCATATGATAGCCCATTGGCATAGAATTGATGACACCTATCCCTAAAGCTTCCCCATTTGGTAATTTCTGTGGAAACAACTATGGCACCACTAGCTAATGTTTCTAGGCTAGTGGCGAGGGATTGATGATGGTCAAGCTCAGAATTTTTCAATTTTACAATTAGCCTATTGATTTTGGATGTATTTTGCCCTAACTGATTAATTAATTCTTCCTGTGTTTCGGCTATGCGGTCAAAAGGAGGAATTGGGGGTTGTTTTTGTGTGTTTTCAGGAGGTGCATTTGGTTGTTCTTGTGGGTTTTCAGGAGGTGCATTTGGTTGTTCTTGTTCTAGATTAGAAGAATCTGGTTTTTGAAAAAAAAAATGAAAAAACCTAATCAAAATTAATGAAATTAAATTCAAAATGTAAAACAAATTGCATAAACCAGAAAGAAAGAGAAAAATAAACAAAAACTAACCTTGATCCATAGCCTGGAGGACAAATTTAGCACCCCGTTTGTGGTTTAGGTTAGAAAATGGGAAAAAACAAACTAAAAAATATGCTTTTCAGGTAAATGAGGACCCAGTTTTTTTAAAAAACTTTTTTTATCAGGCACCGCGTACGCGGTTTTACTAAGATTATTAGCACGTACACGCTCATTTTCCTATATGCAGCGTATACGTGCTAATTTTCCTAGCCGTAGCGCATACACGCTCTATTTCCTAAACTCAGCGCGTATGCGCTACCTTTTCTATGCTCGAGAAGAACAAACCTAAGCACGTATGCGGGAATTTGAAATTTTAAAAATCGCATACATGCTGCCTGTTTTTCCAAGTCATTTTGGGTGGTGTCCACTTTTCTGACCACCATCTTTGTGCACACGCCCCTCTCTCTCTCTATTTTAATCATGCGTAAAAGTCTGAATGTTTAAATTTATATTTCTAAATGTTGTATTTAATTATAGGATTCTTTTGTAAAAGTTAGATGTTTAATTTATGTTTAAATTGAACTTTAAAATGATAATGAATATGAATGTGTTTTTTTTGTGTGTGTGAAAAATAGGGTTCTTAAATTTGATAATACTCTAACTATCACTATTAATCCTCACTACTTCCTAACTTAGCCCAATCTCTAAAGATATACTATATATTTACAAACATGATAACATGTCCTTCTTTTTTTTTTCTCTTTGTTTTATCCTTTTATCTTCCTCTAATAACCGATGCCTCATTTTTATAGTAAATACCCCCCTAATAAGAGAGATAAAATGAGAATACAAAACTCCCCATAAAGAAGTAGGTCACGTGCTAATGATGAAAGATTGAAGAAAAAACATGATCCTTACTTGCGAACAACATTTTTTTCCTTTAGGAAGAAATAAATACATTGGTGACTGGAAATGTCATTATAATAAGTTGGGTAAATACAAAATTCAAATCTAAATAGACTTACAGTGTCTCTAAAAACTTCACAAATATTCACATGTTGGAACAAAATGATGATAAAGAATTTTGTGAGGATCAAAGTAGAATGAGTGCCACAGATAATATGATGGGTTGCCAATGCTTGCATAGCTATCATGAAAGAGGATATCAATATCCTGAAAATAATATTTAACATATGTATTTCTAAACTCCTCAAATAAGGATAATATATTCAAAAGATATGAATCCCAAGTGGTCATGTTTAGAAGGTGATTAATGTCATGCTAGACTAAATCAATTGGATTTATGGAATTGGTGATAACAATCTAACATAATAATAAAAATTTAAGATGGATATTAGGTCTTGATAGGATGAGTACTTGAAGAATGAGACAAGCCTCTAAATTGTCAAAACATGCAAGACCTATGATATAATAAATTTCCTCTTAAGTATCACCATCGAAGGGTATGTGATCTTCATCTACAAAGGGAATGAAACAATCTACAATAGGATCCTCTAGGAATGGAGAGATATGAGGGTCTCCATGGATCTCCTAAAGTCTATTCCAAAGTGTGTAGGGGAAATCAATAGCCAATGCAATACACATAGAATCATGATCTTGATACTAGATCAAATAACTCCTACATGGTCAATGATGTTACACCAAGATAATATTATTTCTACTATTTCTAGTTTAGGTATGAGTCCATACATAAAAGGAAAATGATTACACCGCCTAAAACTTATTAAGATATCATTTTACAAAAGAATCATAGTTATCCCTTTCTAATTTTACCACAAAAGGATGAATAGAGAAACCTATGATACCTCCTCAAATAAATAATTAAAAGATCAATAAAATCAATACATATAAAATATATCAAACAAATTCATCTCATGTAAGACGGCCATTTTCAAGTGCCAAGATGTCCAAGTAAATGACTAGAATGTGAAATCACAAAAAATAAAATATAAAATATGAGGGAATATTCTAGATAATAATTGTGTGATCTATGAAGATTTATGAACCACCTTTTCAATGCCACATGAAGCATGAAAATATGCTGTCTATCAAAAGTTACGAGGCTTTAAATTTACATAGCTTGATTTAAGTTAAGAGGACAATAAATCACACTAGTGGAAGATTTAATAAAAATAAGAATCAAATATAGATAAATATTGGAATCACATTTTGTGGGTTGCAACTTTGAACAAGAAAATACCAATATAAAATTGAATATAAAAAAAATAGAGTTTTTTTTTTGTTTTAACTCCTCCAAGAGTAGAGAACCTACTATTTATTCAAGCTTCAACTTAGTGTAGTACTACTAGTTGCAATCACTAAATCGTCCAATGATTCTAGCAAAGAACACAACAAAGTAGTACATGTATTGACAAGTTCATAGATATAACTTATGACTTTAATGAATTTAGTTAAAACCAAAAGAGAGTAGTTGAATCGAATCCTATCAAGTTGAAAATATAAAGTGGTAGCCTAATTGACGATAATGGTTAAATATTGCAAGGGTACTAAATTGTAATACCATGGAAGTTACCTTCATTATCTAAATCAGTGGAGTCATTTATTCATTATCTATTCTCTCTCTCTCTCTCATGATTATTTTTATGATTTTGATGGAACTTATACTAATGTATCTTTAGATGTTAAAAAGTATTGTTTGAGTTGCATGGACATTATGATGTTTTATTTTGTAGAATATTTCTTATAATTTGATTTAAGTGGATAATATTTCTTAAATGATGCTTATTATTAAAATAGACCCACCTATTAATAATATTATAGATCTATGCGAGTTTCCTTTTTTTGTATTTAAGTTGGTAAATTTTATTTAATTATAAGTTTTTTGGAAGGTGAAATGTAAATTAAATAGTAATTGTAAATTTTCATGTTTGTATATATATGCAGATTATTTTCACAGAATGGATGATTTTGAGATAGATAAGCTATTAGGTCTAGCACCACCTCCACCTCCACCCCCTCCACCTCCACCTCCACCTCCACCTCCACCTCCGCCTCCACCTCCACCCGATCAGTTGAGGCAGACAATTAGGACGAATATTGATTCTTTGATTAGAGATATCCATACTATTAGACATGAGCCTCATCCACCTCTGTAGTTGTTATGCCTTGCAGATAGTATGCAAGGGATTGTACAGTTTGTATAGGCTTTAGATAGTGAGCTGGATAGCTATCATAGTTGGTGGGAGGGATTGCGTGCATTTTACACTGATGGCCTAACATACAAGCAAGTCAATGAATTAAAAATAATAAAAATGGATTTGAAACAATATTTTGTGAACCCTAAGATAGGTGAAGAGATAGATCCAAAGAAGCCACAAATCTCAATTTGATGGTGTAGGCACCCAGGTATAGCTAGACACTTTTGGGAGCAATGGTGGATGGTATTTACCATCCACCACACTCCAATCATGAGGTCCCGATGTAATTTTTGAAGAAATTATGGGCTGAATTTGAATTGGGTAAAAAGCCCAATTACTTTGATATTAGATCATTTCAAGGGGTTCGAAGAGGCATGCCCCAAGATAGGCTGGGAGCAAAATTGAGTGATAGGGTTAGAAACCGTGTGCGCGATGATCCATTGGTTCCTCTTCCATCACTAGTTGTTCCAGCATCTGCCCATCATCAAGCAGTGGATTCTGCTCTTGGTTCATTGAGTGCCCTGTTGGGCAATTTGGCACAGCGGTTGCACGAGGTGAGGGTTGCTCCCAGCTTAGCACATGTTTGCAGGAGTTGTGGGGATGTATGTACGGGTCCACAGAGTGAGGCTGCCCCTAGAGGAGATGGTGATTTTGATGATGTTGATGCTTCCCATGGTGGTTATGATGATGCTGAGGAGGCTGCACATGCTAATGTTGTCTCTTCATATGTTGATCTCTTGTGGGCAGATGATGATCACCCTCTAGAGGTACAAATTTATTTATATAATTTATAGTGCAATATTTAATTCCTTATATATACACACATGAACCATAACATGAGTCAATTTTTTCTGAATAGAGGATGGATCATACCACGTCATTGAGGAGCCGATATCATGTTACCTCGATACCTAGAGATGTTGGTGCCCCATTTACGGTTTGCACTTTCATCTAGATACATTGTATTGATATGTACATTTAAAATAAACAATAATTTTTTTAATGTAATGATGTGTATGATATGTTTTTTCAATTTTGTAGGCTACTTCGTGTAAGCACTGAGGTGGGTAGTTCTTCACATGACCCGTGGACCACTGAGGCTCAGCCTCATATACCACTAGTAGGTTTTTCATCCATTAATTTGAATTGTTTATATGCTTACTAATTTATGTACAACTTTGATTCATGTTCATTATTTTTTGCAATTGTAGGCTTTTGGATTGTTTGATGGTGCATCACATGTATGCCTTCGCCCATCAGTTACTTTGCCTGCATCACATGTATGCTTTTCTGCAATAAACTTGTAGTCTATATATATACTTTATAATTTATGTGTATATACAAGTTTGATTCATGCTTTATATATGTTGTTCAGGTTGATACCACTATCAGTATTGGTATGGCTATGGGATTGATCCAGATGTAGCTGTCAACATTGTCACTTGCGGTGATGATTAGAAAAATAATTTCTAATTTGTTTATGCTATGTACCTGGCTTTTATAGGTATTATCAAAATTGATGTACAATATTTTTTTTGCAGGACTTCACTACAACCACTTTTTTTGTTCATGATAGTGGACCTCCACGTACTAGTGAGGGCATTGTAGAGCATGGTCATATGGTAATTTCTTTTAAATTTGTTGTATTTAATTACTTTATAAGTGAATTGTGCAAGTAACTTCTTCTCATGTTAAATCTTCTTCTCATGTAAAATCTTTTAATAATGTACAGGAGAGTGGAGACACTGATACTACACACACACAGGATGGTGCATCTTAGGACCACGTGCAGCAAGATTATTCATCTTAGCCACCTTTACGTGGAGTGAAGAGGATTGCAGATGAGGTGCACACGAGTTCTTAGATTATATATTTTAGATCATGTCATTTTATTGTATTATGGACTTTTTATGATGACACTTGTTATGTTATCCTGGGACTTGTTGTTATGTGATTATATATAGGACTTGTTGTTATGTGATTATATATAGGACTTGTTGTTATGTGATTATATATAGGACTTTTTACTATGGCATTTCGTTGCTATTACGATATCAGGTTGTGTTATGTGATTTGGTGAACTCTAGTGATTATATATGTGATGTTTTGTTATTATGTTATTTGGACTTGTTTTAATGTCATTTCCTTATTATTATTTTTTCAAGACTTGTTATTATGTCATCAAGAATTGTAATGTGATTATATATAGGACTTTTTATTTATGACTTGTTATGTGAGATCTATTTATGACTTTATATTTTAACATCGTGATTGATCATCTTATAGTGTAATAGTTTATAATTCAATAAAATAATTATCCCAATTTACAATAACATCCTATTCTTAAAATAATAATAAAATCAAGAACTTACAATTAATCTATGAAGAGATTACAGTAAAATAAATATATCATAAAAAAATAGAATTCAATTGTAACACAATTACAATGTGCACAAAATAACATTAAGAAGAAGATAACTAATACAATGTTGTTTATGAAACCAAAATTGTATCAAATGTAGACAAATACAATGTTAAAGGGACAAAGAAAAATAATTATCATGATTAAATATAAAAGAGTTCACACAAGTAACACAAACTTACATGCATATAAATTTGATATGAAAATTATAAAAGGATTATTAATTATAAATTAATCTCATAGAGGAATCCAATAGATTGATGGAATTAAGGCTAACCAAATTATTAGGAAGGTTTGAAGAACATTATTCAATGATTTTCTAAGCTTTTTAAATTTCCTATCCCTTGATGTTTGAGGGATACAAAATTATATGTCATAGACATTTGATTGGAAGTAGACATAGATTATTTCTTGTCAATTTATTTTTGAAATGCATAATTCTTTTGACATTTTGAAGGGTTGGAATAACTAAAGGAAGCCCTACTATTCCAACCATTACATTCAAATAGTTAGTGTTCAATATTTCTTACATGTACACCCAAATCCTATTACATAGATACTGGGAAGCTAATGCTATAGTCATTATTTGACTCATTATGTCTCCAAAAATATTTAGTTAAATTAGTTAGTTGTTTCTAAGCCCATATTGATGCATGCCTATTGTAAGAAAATGATAGCTAACTCGTCAAAATAATGGATAGAAATATAAGAGCTAAGGATTAGAAGCATTCAAGAGTATAGTCCTTAGAGTTCAAGAATGTAATTTAGGTTAGAATTTATATTCATATGCAATATCTATACATTTATCATTGAAAGATGGTAGGTGAACATTTTGACCTCCTTTTCCATAATATAATTCATTTATATAGCTATAACAAAGCCATTGGGCAATGAGTGTGTAACAACCTCGAATGTAAAATGTGTAATAGAGTAAGAGATACAAACATAGTATCCACTTTCCTCTTAAGTCGACCACACTACTTTACTAGTGTATTGAAGTTTTATAAGTGGATAGTAGTGGTATGAAAAGAATGGATAGAATGGAGGATGGCTAAAGAGAGTGAGAAATAGGAGGCAATAGAATGGTAGTAAAATAAAAAATCACACTATAAATATAGAGTTGTCATACAATGATAATGAAAAATGGTACAAGGAATAGTGATAGTTCTTATATGACTGAATAAACCTTATCTTTGAACTGATGATTCTATTTTAGACATAATTATATCTTTGAACTTACAATTAATCTATGAAGATATTATGATAAAATAAATATATCATAAAAAATTAGAATTCAATTGTAACACAATTACAATGTGGACAAAATAACATTAAGAAGAAGATAACTAATACAATGTTGTTTATGAAACCAAAATTGTATCAAATGTAGACAAATACAATGTTAAAGGGACAAAGAAAAACAATTATCATGATTAAATATAAAAGATTTCACACAAGTAACACAAACTTACATGCATATAAATTTAATTCAACCTAATGTACCATCTGCATCCTCTCCCTTCTACAATGTGTCTATGATTGCCTCATGCTCTTCTACTGAAAGTGTCTACAATACCTTATTAGCAGGTCTACCTTTGTAACTTTCTAATTTGATGTTTGTTGCCACCACCAAATGAGAATAGTGTATAATCTTCTTTTTTGATTGGTAGTCTTCATAAGCTGGTAAGCCATTCCTTCTTGTTAAGTATTTGTGTAGCCATGTGCCAACTACCACAATAGACCCAACTGGATACTGAAAACCATCATCATCTACTTGATCACATATCAACTTTTTCTTAGGTTCTACACATCTAGCTAGCCAATACTCAACCTTCTCATCATTATCCTTAGGTGCAACAACAACATACACATGTCCTAAAATTTTTTTTTAAGTACATGTAGAAATAAAACTTGTTAGAATTTATAATTCAAATACAATCATAAATTATACGAAAATACATAAAAATATATAATTTAAAGTTATAAACAAGAAATTGAATTAAATTACCAGGTTGTATGAGGTCTGAAACACGATCATAATCTTCTAATGCAAATGCATGATTTGGGTCTTTATTTTTTCTAAGATCTTCATATTGTGTCTCACTAGGTGTTAAGGATTTGTGTTGCCATTCTTCGACCCATTCCATATTCTCACATTCTTCCCATTCACCTGCAACACAAAATTGACAAAAACATGCAATCTCTCTAGTCCATATAGTCCAAGTGTTAGAATTAGAACTCTTAAATGAATGCCATCTAGCTGGCCCATTGATTGTATCACAATCATATCTTGGAAAGATATTCTCCTCTTTAACTAACCAGAAGAAACGTCTAATTGTAGAGTTTTGACTTGATCCTGTGGATAAATTTGCACTACACCAATCCACAATTGCACTTGCATTTTTAAATTTAACCTTTTCCTCAAATTTGAGTTGCTCTTTGCAAAGGGCTCTCTTAACACATGCATCGACACCATCATGTTCTCCTTTCTCATGTCCAGCCTCAAAAAAACTCCACATGTGTTCGATATTAGTTTTCTTATGAATCCTACTCAACCAATAAAACATTCTAGAATTCTTGAATTCCCCTGTGCAATTATCAAACCATATTAGATGTTGTGTCATCTGAATTTCTCTCTCCCTCAAATTTTGAAAAAAGGTCTTGAAGCAATACTGGACAAACTCAGATGAGTGTAATTAATTATCGCTCATATAGAAATGGTACTCTCTCAAAATTTTGCGATCCTCTTCTGTACTATCTGGTGCATGCCTATAGACAATATGGACAAAATCGATACTTGCACTGAATTGTAGTATTGTGATTGGACCTCATCTTGTGGTGCAAGCGTGTAGTTCTCTGCAAAGTCAACAACTGAAAGTATACTACCAACAGGAAATTTATCCTTACATATTCGAAACTGACCATCGAGCCATCTAGCATTTTGAGTCTGTTTAACATATTTAGGTATGATGTTACTCTTAAATTCATTCATAAACGCATGAACTCTAACTTTTTCAGTCATTAGATCGCATTGATTTCCAACCTTTCCATCCTTTAGTGGATACTAAATAGTTTTAAATCTTTTAACATCAACTAATTGTTGTCCAAAATCATTTGAAATATTTTCATGCAAACATTCATCCAACAATGAAAGATTGCCACATATATCACATACATTGGAAACACGTGCATTGAAAAGAAAATTTTGCTCATTTAGTGGGTTTCAAAACAAACTTGATATAAACTCCTTTATAGTTTCAGGTGGTATATTTATACCACATTCTTGGAACATTCCATTACTATGCATGGTAACACGTATATATCTAAATACATCATAATGGTAGTGAAATTGAATGAGTTTTGCAACAACATGTGACTCTTTCCTTGTTAATTCGAACATACCAAGGTTTACACTTTTCAAAAGACCTTTGACAAATGCTAATAGTCAACACCTTATCATCCAAATTTTTTCTGTACAATTCAGTTTGAGTCATGTCCAATAGGTGTTTTGGATGTGGATCACAAATTTTTGACCCAACTCTTAATTTAAGAACATCTCTAACATTAGGTGATACTCTCGTATTATCGTGCCAGAAATTTTCGATCAAATTTTTGACTTCACCAGTAAGTTTCATATCAGACCTTGGTAGTCTACCACTAAAAGTCCACAATTTGTTTGCCAGATCACTTTCAAAATTAACTCTTCTTTTTACAGCTCTTGACAAATTTTTGTGATGAATATTAAGATATCCACTTATGTTACTCATCATTCTTTTATTAGGAGTTGTTTGGCTTACTAAAGCTGTTGTTATTGCCCGTCATGCCGCATTTTTATCTTTAGAATGACTTTTCTTTTCAATTGTATCAAAGGCGCTAGCAACAGTCAATACAATTTGTTTTAAAGACTTGTCCTTGTTCTTGGGTTTGATATAAAAGCCTAACTTCTTCATCACTTTTCGCATTTTAGTCATTTTAATTAGTTGTACCATTAATTGACATTGAAACCCAAATTTCTTATTATAAAAAAATGTCTAAAAAATCTATTTGCATGTGTCCTAATCTATCTCCATGAAACCAAGCCAAGAAGGTTGTCTAGTACATCACTTTTAATTTCAAAATTTTCATTCGTTTGATTATCATTCAAACATGTTTCATTTTCAATTGGTGTTTCCATGTCTACATACACATTATTGGTTTTAGTTGTAGGTGGATTTTCAATTTCATTTGGAGTTTCAAATTTGGTTTCAATTTCAGTTTCAAGTTAAGATCTAGTTTCATTTGGGGTTTCAATTTGGATTTCAATTTCAGTTTCAACTTGAGTTCTAGTTTCATTTGGTGTTTGATTTTCAATTGGCATTTCATTTAATAAGTAACCCGCTTCTACTAAATCACCAATTTCTTCATGAGAAAAAAACATAGGGCTGTGAAGACATAGGTGTATCCAATAATGGATTAGAAAATGTACCTGAATTAAATGGTTCTATTGTGTTTCCTTCGTCAGCAATTATGGTCTCATTGATGTTCTCCTCTTCTGAAACGATTGTGGAACTTGAAGCTCCTTGTCTGGGTGAACTCACAATACTGGTTCCCACTTTTTGACCAACTTTGACACTTATATGAATATTTTGAAAAAAACCTTCACTTTCTGACACCTATAACTTTTAAACCGTTAAGAATTTGAAGATGATATAAACTAGTGATTTTTAACATCTTGTTTGTAGATTCTAAATATTTTTTTTTCAAATTTATTTCAATAAAATTTTATTGATTTTTCCATCTCCCTCAAAAAGTAGTTTTTTACAGCAAACAACATTTTTTAAGAGTGATGTGTAACCTGAAACACATAATTTTTTGTTCTATAAATGATAAAATCTTAATTCTTTTGAATTTTGGTTTTTAACATCAATACCCAGGACATACAGTTGGTTTGATAGTGATATGTTGAATATTTTTTATTTTATTAAGTTTTGAAGTTCGACTAATTATAATTTAGATACAAGTGTATGTTTGAACACATAACTTGTTCTATATATTTATCAAAATTCAAATTTCTTTTTTTTGTTAGAAAGAAAACATCAATACCTAGTGCATAGATATTTTTCAGAATTTTTTTGAATTAGTTTACTATTTTTCTCAATGCATTGAACAAAGAAGTTCATGTTCAGTGAAAAACCTACATTCATAAGAAATAAAATAAATATATATTAATGAAATTAAATATATTAATTGTTATACTATTTAGAAATATTATAATAAGGACTAAATAATTAAAAAAAAAAAAAACTTTTAAATGAATTAATTTGACCCCTCAAAAGCTAATGTAAAATTGGTTTTTTATCAGCATTTGATAGATGCAAAGGAGATGCCATTGTAAGTATGATTTAGACGTAGAGAGGTTCTATCCAATAAATTTTGATCTAAGAGCCTTTGATTTAACTCTCTTCAATTAATTACTTAAAATGGGACCTCTTAAAGCTTAAACCATTATATTTTTTAAAAAATGTATGATTTCAACAAAAATCAGGATGTACCAAAAAGTGGGAACCAACTTTGTGAGTTCACCCATCTCATTCTTGATCTTCTCTCTCGTTGACACATTGCCTCCTTGTCCTTATTTGCTTCAATCTCCTTAGTTGTTAGAACCTTCCTTTGCCTCTTCCTGCGTTGATTTGATCCCATGACTACACCAAAATTTGAATTCAAATCGATCTCCTTACCAAATCGACAATAAGACAAACAAAGAGAATGATTAATCAAAACATTCTCTTTCTAGATCGTACCTGTTAGGAAATGATTGAAAAATCATTCAATCATTGGGATTTGTGCTTGTGGATCAGATTTCGACCCAACGGATCTTTTCAGAAATAGGCGCCTATTATTTAATGAAACGGCTGCCCATTTTATATTCGGGTGCCCATTTTTTGAATTTAAAAAACGGGTGCCCGTTTGTTAAAATTAGGGGCGGGAAACAACCCTTAGCATTTTTTTTTGCTTTGGGATAGGCTTGGTCCCACCAAGCCTATGCTTGGACCTCCAAAAAATGACTAAGGTAAAATGACATCAGATTTCTACCTTGGCCTAATTTTTTGAGGGCCTTTCTGATTGAATTTTTTGATGAAATGAAAACCCATTAGAGTTTTCAACATCCTGATTTCAAAAATGTAAATTTCATAGTGATAAGATTATTTTTACTATTTTTGTATTATTTATTAATCAAAAGTGGAACCTAAACCTAAAATACCAAGGTTCACTAAAACTTTAATAACTTTTTTGTTTTTAATATTTTAGAAAAATAAACTATATGAAATTAATCTACATACAATTATTTTGAATATTAAAAAAAAAAATTGAAAAATATGAAATTTTCATCAAATTATGGTAGTCGTGCACCCAATGTTTTGAAAATATACTTTATTATCAGTTAAAAATTAAATTAAAAAACTATATTCAATAAAAAAATAAGCAAAAATATTTTCATCAATATTTGGTGTCTTAGGTATCATTTCCCAGAAGGATTTACAAAAATTCATTTATTTGCATCAAAAAAGGGTGGTCATACACATGTGTGGTATGGTCCTGAAACAGGCATTTTGAAAAACTGGTTTTTAAACATGCCTACTAAATAGGTATTTCTAGCATGTGGGTATTAAAATAAATTATATTATTGAAAAGTAAACTTTGAGCACTACATTTTCTATTACAAGTTTTTTGAGACTCAATCTCTAAGTGCATCAAATTTTGACATCAATAGACAAAAAATTTGAAAAACAAAGAAAACACTTCCACTTTTTGCCCAAAAGTGGGACTCAACTTCTTGCAGCCACCCATATGTGAATCAGATTCACAAGAAATCCTTCTCCAACCAAGAGCATAACCTCTCTCAATCATGTGGAGAATAGCCAGGTCTTCCAAAAGGTTATTCAAGTGAAGCCCTTCAAATTTAGAGAAGAAAAAAACAACCCTAACTCCAATGTTTCTTCCAACACCTCCAATACCATCCAAACCCGAGTTCCCCTGAGAGAACCATTGGTATTAATTTTCAAAACTCCCTTTGGGGGAGGCAACCATCTACTCCCTCTATGAACTTTCTACCTAGCTCCCCTCAATTTCTTGCCAATTGAAGACTCCATGCCATAGTCACCTAAATTCAACCTCCTAACAACATACAAATCCTCTGGAGAAACAATGTCTAAGATATCACACTTAGCTACAATAGTCTCTCTAAGCTTATAAAAAATCCACCACAAGAAATTTCTATCTAAGGCTACCTCCTAAAAAATTATTTGATTCCTCTGAAGCCAAAGATTCCAAATAATAAAGGAGGGGCCAATCGTCCACACAATTTGGAGAAAAGGAGTCTGGGTAGGAGGCCTCCCCAAGCTCTCCCAAATTTCCACCAAAGAGGTGGCATGAACACAAGAATGATGCCAAAACTCCCAACAGAGATGCCAAAACTCCCAACAGAGATGCCAAATCCCCCTAGAATAGGAGCACTGAAAGAACAAATGAGAAGTATTCTCTTCATTATTTCTACAGAAGACATAGATTGATGGGCCTTGAAATCCACATTTACCCAAATTATCCCAAGTCAAACATCTAGTTTGGGCTACCAACCAAAGAAAAAAATTACACTTAGGCCATGAGAATTTGTTCCAAACTTGTTTCCACCAACTCATGCCCCCTCTACCATACAATTGACTTTCCAACTCAAGGTACCCTGAAGCGATAGAGAACCTACCTTTTGGGTCCATATCTTAGCCCAAAATATCATTCCCCTTAAGAGAGCTACAAAGTCTCCCAACAAGAATCCCAGCAAGCTCTTGACGATCATCCTCATAGCCTCCAATAGGCCAATCTCAGGAACCTTTCCAACAACAAACCTCCACCTGACCCTGTAAATTAATTCCTTTAAAATTCAATACTTTGCTCCAGCCAACCTTAGTAAAGATATTGCATAGAGGATGAAGATGTAGAAATTGGGAAATAATTCGGGGATGACCATCCCAAGAATCGAGCCAAAATAAAGTATCAACACTCCCGTTGCATATCCAAAAAAGACTATCCTTGATGAGCTTAGCCCCTCTCTTTGAAGTGCTCCAAATCATGGATTCCTTCCCCACTAGAGGGTATCTTGAAATTTCATTCCCACACACACCCCATAAATACTTGTGGGAGAGAATATTAGCCCATCTATGGTTCTGACTAGTGCACCACCACCAATAAAGCTTAGTAGCAAAAACTAGATTATTCATTGCTATAGTATGAAGCCCTAATCCTCCTTCCTCTTTCGATCCACACACTGAGTCCCACTTCACCAAACTCCATTTAACCGAGAGAAAATTCCTAGGCCAAAGAAATTGTTGGGACAAAGAATAAAATTCTTTAAAAAATCTGGAAGGGGCAACTTGCACAAAAAAATTGTAAAGGGGTAGAGCCTGCACCACTGTCTTCAAAAGAATCACCCTAGTAGAAGAAGAAGGCCATCTAAAGGTCCAATGGCTAACCATCTTCTTGAATTTCTCCAAGATCACCTACCAAAGATCCCTACGCTAAGATCCCAAACCCAAAGGAATCCCTAGATACACCATAGGGAGAGTATCAATATGAAATCTAAGAATACGAGCAATCATTCTCTGTAATATCAACTTTAAATTTATTGTACATATAAATTTTAAATGTTTATTTATCTTAAAGAAATTACTTATCATTTAAAATATAGAAAATCTTAAAAAACATCAATTTTAAAATAATATTTTTTTGTATATAAGATAAATTTTAAGTCAATCAATATTGTAATGAAATTTATACAGTAATTATAAATATTATATTATGCATATCATCTTTATTATCTATTAATGCATATTCTCTTCTATTCAATAATTTAATCCTCCACGTCCTTGATAAATTACTATTTTTTAAAAAATATTCAAAATCTTTTAAAAAGAAATCCATTATATTTTAGAGGGTCTTAGAGAATTCTAATTTCTAATATTATATTATACATATCATCTTTATTATCTATTAATGACTATTCTCTTCTAATCAATAATTTAATCTTTTAAATCCTTGATAACTATTATTTTTTATAAATATTCAAAATCTTTATAAACAACCCAAAACATTTTAGAGGGTCTTGGAGAATTCTAATTTCTGTAGATATCAAAATTATTCAAAACTGTAATAATTATTACATGAATGTTCCACTTGACTTTAATTGCACTAGTAATCTAATAATAATAATAAAACATAAATAACATTTCTCATTTACAAGCTTAAAATTTAAAATTCATAGCCTCTGATATGTTAGGTCCCGGAGACAATTGAGAGGGGGGGGGTGAGTCAGTTGTCAACTAAATTCAAACCAAAAACAACTTAACCAATTTAATGCTTAATACTGGTAAACTAGTTAAGTATGCCGGTAGACAGTGTTAACAATTAATTGCTATACCGGTAAAGATTAATGCATGAAACATAAACAAAAAGTCATCCACAACACATAACATCAATATTTGTATGTGGAAACCCTATAAGGGGAAAAACCATGGTGGGAAACCTTACCCACAATTAGATGATACTACTGCAGATAGTAAGTGTACATAAATGGGGTCTGCACATGCAGAAAGGCCAACAGCCTAGAGCTCACTGCTCAATCACAAAATGGGAGTCACACTGACTACAGTTGGATGGTTAAATCCAATAAGAATGTACTACACAAAATAGCATCTTCATATCCTGGATTCAGTACTGGTGTAATGCTGATATGCTTTCACAAAAACCTAACTTCACCTTCAAATGATGTCTTCATGTATAGCTTTGCTTAATCTTGCATATACCTTCACACAATTCTTTTTCGCATTCCACATTCGATCTTACAAGTAAGATCTTACATTTATACCATAACCTAAGACCAATTTTAGTAGGTCGGCTCTACAAGATATTACAATAAAAATATTTTACAACCAATATAATATGTGATGCAATAATCGATTAAGCATGTCGGCTTAATGCATTTACAACAATAATTAATCATCTCCATAGCGTGCCATGCTGATCTGGAAAAGATAAACCTGTCGGTGTAACCCTAGGTAACCCTGGACCTATTTGCCAGTAAAAGAAAATATGCAAATATGAATATACCAATGAACAAAACTCTAGGAAAAGATGTCCAAATGATGTCTTCAACATTACCAAGTGTCTTCCATATAATTCCGAGTGCCGGTGATCATTATATCCTGCCAGTGAACCATATACTGGTAACTGTGCAATAGTTACTTGTTTGCCAGTGAATGCTGCTGGATCTCCAAAGTGCTAGTGTTTTAGTAGGTGTTGACATCAATGACAAAACCATACCAAAATACCAACAATCTCCCCCTTTGGCATTGATGGCAACACAAGATGGAAAAACCATCAAAGTGCCAAAACAGAAATGCCAAATACCAAAAACCAACAATCTCTCCCCCTGGGAGCAACATGAGTTATCCAAATGTTTTTCAATACCAATCTCTCCTTAAAAGATAATGTGTTTTTCCATAGATATCTCTCCCCCTTTGACATCAAATGCCAAAGCTACAATAATACCAACTACTCCCCCTGACAAGTACCTTCCTCATCAAAGACCAGAGTAAAAGTTTTGTCTTTTAATTCTGTCAGTTGATGATAATCATCAACTTTCTAAGTCTCTATTGGTGGTGGTATGACTCCAAGCTGATCTCTGAGATATTCAAAAGTCTCCTTAGGCAAAGGTTTTGTGAAAATATTTGCAAGTTGTTCTTTAGTGTTCACATAAACCAGTTTTATCTCCTTTTCTTCAACTTTTTCCCTTAGAAAATTAAGTTTGATAGAAACATGTTTTGTTTTAGAATGTAATATCGGATTCTTAGATATATCATTTACTGCAGTGTTATCACAATATATAGTAATAGGTTCCTTGCATTTTACCTTTATGTCTTTCAACATTTGTTTAAGCCATAGTACCTGTGTATAGTTAGTTGCTGCTGCAACATATTCTGATTCTGCTGTTGATAAAGATGTACAACTCTATTTCTTACTCAACCAAGAAACTAATCTCTTTCCAAGAAAGAATGCTCCACCGGTGGTGCTTTTTCTATCATCCACATCTCCTACCCAATTTGCATCTGTGTATGCACATAGATCAAAATTTTCAACTCTAGGATACCATAATCCAAGATTTGCAGTGCCTTGTAAGTACTAGAAAATCCTTTTTACTAGTGATTCATGATTTTCTCTAGGATTACTTTGAAATCTTGAAACAGTACATACTGCATTCATAATATCAGGTCTGGTTTGTGTCAAATACAGTAAACCTCCTATCATAGATTTGTATCTAGTTGGATTAACAGGTGTAGATTCATCCCTTTGAGATAATTTGTCATTTGTAGTCATAGGCATGCTTATTGGTTTAGAGTTCTCCATCCCAAATTTCTTTAGTAACTCTTTTAAGTATTTGGATTGACTCAAGAATATACCTTTGTCAGTTTGTGAAATCTGCAATCCTAAAAAGAATTTTATTTCTCCAATCATAGACATTTCAAATTCTTGTTGTATTTTAATAGAAAATTCTTTACATAATCCATCTTCTCCTCCAAAGATTATATCATCAATGAATACTTCTATAATCAAGATGTCATCATTAGTTATTTTGTAATATAAATTGTTGTATGCATTTCTTTTAGTAAAACCAATCTTTAAAAGATACTTATCCAATCTTGCATACCAAGCTCTTGGGGCTTGTTTCAGTCCATACAGAGCTTTTCTTAACCTACAAACCATATCATTGTCATCTGTCAAAGAAAATCCATTAGGTTGTTCAATATAGACTTCCTCTTCAAGATCTCCATTCAAAAATACATATTTAATATCCATTTGATAAACTTTGTAGTTTTTGTGAGCTGCAAAAGCCAAGAATAATCTGACTGCCTCAATTCTAGCTATTGGTGCAAAGGTTTCATTGTAATCAACTCCTTCTTTCTGAGAATATCCCTTACACACTAGTCTTGCTTTATTTCTGACAACCTTACCATCTTCATTAAGTTTGTTTCTAAATACCCATTTGGTTCCAATTACTTTTTTATCTTTAGATCGGGGAACTAATGTCCAAGTATTATTTTTCTCAATTTGTTCTAATTTTTCTTTCATAGCTTTAATCCAAAATTTATCTTCACATGCCTCATTAACAGATGATGGTTCAATTTGAGAAATAAGACATACGTCTTCATTTGCCAATCTTCCTCTTGTCATAAATCCTTTAAATTTGTTTCCAATTATTTGATCTTCAGAATGATTCAATCTTACATACCAGGGTGTCTTAGTTTGTTGTTGTTCTTCAATTACTGCGGAATCCTCAGATGGTACCGGGGTAACTGGATCTTCATTCTGTACCGGTGGATTTGGTGTAGGTTCATTTGTCACAATTTCTGTTGCCAATTCAGAGTCTATATACCTTGAAGTTCGTCTGAATTGTTCATCAATCTTTACATTTGTACTCTCAACAATTTTCTGCAATCTCTTGTTAAAACATCTATATGCCTTGCTCTTAGATGAATAACCAAGAAATATTCATTCATCACTTCTAGGATCAAATTTGCCAATATACTCATCTCTTCTGATATAACATTTACTTCCAAAAATTTTAAAATACTTAAGATTAGGAGTATTACCAAACCATAGTTCATGAAGGGTCTTACCGGTTTCACCTTTGATGTGAACTTTGTTGAATGTATAGACCGTTGTGCTAACTGCTTCTCTCCAATATACATGTGGTAGGTTTGCTTCAGATAACATACTTGCTGCATCCAAGATAGTTCTGTTTTTCCTTTCAACAACTCCATTCTACTGTGGTGTCCGAGGTGCTGATAGCTATCTTCTGATTCCATTTACTTCACAGAATGTATTAAAGTCCTTATATGTGAATTCACCTCCTTGATCTGATCTTAAACATCTGATTTTCTTACCGGTTTCATTTTCAACCATTGCTTTGAACAGTTTGAACTTTCCAAGTGCTTCTAATTTTTCTCTGAGAAAAGTAACCCAACACATTCTAGAATAATCATCAATAATTAGCATGAAATATCTATCACCGTGTAGGCTTTTAGTTCTATCTGGACCACATAAATCGGTGTGAATCAAACCAAGAGCATTATTGGATTTTTCTGGAATACTTTTGAAACTAGCTCTAACTTGTTTTCCAAATTGACATTCCTTACATATTGTATTCTGAGGTTTGACAATTTTAGGTAGATCTCTAACTACCTTAGAAGTACTGATCTTTACCATGCAATCAAAGTTTACATGACAGAGTCTCTTATGCCATAATCAACTTTCATCTATATGTGCAATCAAGCATGTCTTTTCACTATTATTCAAATGAAAGATATTACCTTTAGTTTGATTACCAGTTGCAATTTCCAAACCAGTTCTATTTATGATTTTGCATTTTCCATTCTTAAATTGTAACTGAAATGCTTTCTCAACCAATTGACCAACACTTAAAATATTATGCTTTAATCGTTCAACATAGTAGACATTGTTAGTGTTATGCTTACCATCAAGAGATATTGTACCCTTACCATTGATTGAACATGCTTTGTCATCTCCAAATCTTACTAAACCTCCATTGTATTCTTGAAAGTTCAAGAATTTACCTTTGTCTCCTGTCATATGATGTGAGCATCCTAAGTCAATGATCCATTCATCCTTTACTTCAACTTTAGTTTCTAGGGATTGTTCTATCGGTTGAGCAGTAGGTGCTAGTTGATCTTCTATTATAGCAACAAAAACCCATCCATTGTCTGTCGGATCCTCATCAGAATCATCAGTCACACCTTCATCAGCAATGTAACAAGATTTGTCTCTATTCTTCTTAAATCTGTATCTATGATATTCAGGATTAGGCTTGTATGTTCTTCTACCTTCTTCTCTTAGTCTACAATGTCTATCAGGGCATCTTGAAGCCATATGACCAATCTTATTGTAGTTAAAACATTTAAAGGGTGCTTTACCTTCATACTTACTTCCAACTGGACCTTTAGGCATTTTCCTTGCAAATAGTGCTTCAAGTTCTTCATTCTCCTTCCTAGTTTCTTCAAGTTCTCTTGCATAAAAGGCTTTCCAATCTGATTTGTCAAATGATGGAGTAGATGATGTTGATTCTTTAAAGGCCAAATCTATCTTTATAGTAGCAACAGGACCAAATTCTTCAATTTCAAAAGCTGAAAGTTTTCCAATGATGTATTAGGCATTGTTCTCAACTCATTTATAGTAGTAACCTTCATTTTATATGCTGGTGGCAATCCTCTTAAAATTTTTGAAACAATTTCATCCTCACTTAAGGTTCCTCCACAACATTTAATACCCAAAACAATTTCATTTACTCTTTCCATAAAAGCAGAAATCCTTTCATCTTCTTCCATTTTCAGATGTTCATACCTGACTCGGAAGCTTTCAAGTTTTGCAATTTTGACTGTGGAATCTCCTTCATTTAGTGTTTCCAAATGAGTCCAAATAGCTTTAGTAGTAGACCTATATGATAATCCCATGATTTGTTGATCTGATAAAGTGCTCAAAAGTGCTTCTCTTGCTTTGCAATCATTTTCCTCATCTTTAGTCAAGGTAGTTGGACTGGGCCGACCAGGTACAACAACAGTATAACCTTTCTTTGTAACTTCCCAGACATCTTTACCAATGCAATTCAGATGTGTCTCCATTCTGATCTTCCATATGCCATAGTTGGTTCCATCAAGTTTAGGACTGTCCTTCCTCAAATAATTAGTAGACATTGGATCTCCTCAAGTTGTTAAACTTCTGCAAAAGAGGACTAGGCTCTGATACCAATTGTTAGGTCCTAGAGACAGCTGAGGGGAGGGGGGGGGGGTGAATCAGTTGTCAACTAAATTCAAACCAAAAACAACTTAACCAATTTAATGCTTAATACTGGTAAACTAGTTAAGTATACCAGTAGACAGTGTTAACAGTTAATTGCTATACCGGTAAAGATTAATGCATGAAACATAAACACAAAGTCATCCACAACACATAACACCAATATTTGTACGTGGAAACCCTGTAAGGGGAAAAACCATGGTGGGAAACCTTACCCACAATCAGATGATACTATTGCAGATAGTAAGTGTACATAAATGGGGTTTGCACATGCAGAAAGGCCAACAGCCTAGAGCTCACTGCTCAATCACAAAATGGGAGTCACACTGACTACAGTTGGATGGTTAAATCCAATAAGAATCAACTGCACAAAATAGCATCTTCATATGCTGGATTCAGTACTGGTGTAATGCTAATATGCTTTCACAAAAACCTAACTTCACCTTCAAATGATGTCTTCGTGTATAGCTCTGCTTAATCTCGCATATACCTTCACACAATTCTTTTTCGCATTCCACATTTGATCTTACAAGTAAGATCTTACATTTATACCATAACCTAAGACCAATTTTAGTAGGTCGGCTCTACAAGATATTACAATAAAAATATTTTACAAACTATATAATATCCAATGCAATAACCGATTAAGCATGTCGGCTTAATACATTTACAACAATAATTAATCATCTCCATAGTGTGCCATGCTAATCTGGAAAAGATAAACCTGCCGGTGTAACCCTAGGTAACCCTGGACCTATTTGTTGGTAAAAGCAAATATACAAATATGAATATACCAATGAACAAAAATCTAGGACAAGATGTCCAAATGATGTCTTCGACATTACCAAGTGTCTTCCATATAATTATCCTACCAGTGAACCATATACCAGTAACTATGCAATAGTTACTTGTTTGCCGGTGAATGCTGCTAGATCTCCAAAGTGCTAGTGTTTTAGTAGGTGTTGACATCAATGAAAAAACCATACCAAAATCCCAACATGATATTTACAACTTTTTGATAAAATAAAATTAGTAATAGTTAATATTTTTTAGAAGTTGATTGGACTTGGTGAAAATGGATAATTTATTGCATTGTTAGGCAAAGGATGTACAAATGCATGGAGAAAAATTAATAGATACACAAACATCATATTGAATAAATGATATCATTCTGAAAAAAATTTATTGAAAGATAAAAGAAAAACTTTTCATTAATTCATTCACCCAAACTTATATGTTGTACATTCACCAATAATCATCACTAGACCTAAATGTTAAAATAAATTACAACATATAAAATAATTTGAAACAAAAAAGATAGATTCAAAAATCATGAACAATACATAAAACACTAGATTTATAATGGTTCACCAAATGGCTACATCGACTTTCAAGTAGAGCAATATGTTATTCAAACATTGTTTCTAAGATACATTGAATTCAATAGTAGTATGCCTTATATAAAGAATTACAATATCCAAAATGTGAAGGGCCAAAAATTTATTGGAGGGAAAATATGAGATTGTTGGGTTTCATATCCAACAATCTCACACATCCCCTGCATTTCTATTGATAACACCACTTTATAATCAACCTCAAAGAAGACTTAAACTCTGCTAAAATTTGTTCGATAAGTGTATGAATTAATCTTCTCCAAGATAAAATAAAATAATTTAAAAATAAAAATAAAAATTAATAAAATAGAACAAATTTTAACATTATGAATCACCACAATATCTTTAACACCTATATGCACACCTCCACCAAATACTGGAGGGTAAGTGCACAAAGATGGTGGTCAAAAAGGGGGGTATAAGTGGACACTTTTTTTTCTGAAATCAGGTGAACCTGAACTTGGAGGAAAAATTTGAAAGTCATCCACTCAAGATATGAAGATAATCAAACAAAAAATATTGTAGTACTCTGAATCTAGTTTCTAAACTACTAAACTTTTTCAAAATTGGATAAGATTAAGGGGGTCAAATCCTTCGTGCACAAAAAATTGACCCTGATTTTTTTCTGAAAAACATAACATAGTGTCTGACGTGCGCATCAAAAAAGTCATAGTTAGATTTAGTATTTGACAAATCGTTTGGCAGAAAGATAGTTAAGAGTGAGCAATAGAAGATGTTTATTTTTTTGTAATTTTTTGTTGAGTATTTTTTTTTATGATTTTTTCCAATCGAGCGCATCTTGAAAATTAGGTACCTGTTCATGTGTGAAGGATAAGTTGCACTAAACAAATCAAAAATATAATTTTTTTTTAAATTGTAAAGAATCAAGTGCAGTACAATAATATATAAAGTTTTTTAAATTTGGATAAGTATATCAAAAGCTATTCAAAAAATGGTGCACCTATGTCTGTGAGAACTATGGAGACACTGGTAAAAGAAATTCAATAATAACATGTTGTTGTTGTTCAAATTGAAAAAAAAATATATGGTTAGAAAGCTCAAAAGATGGGTGAAAATATGGTGGCAATATTAGAAATACCTAGTTGATGAGTGTAAACTTGATGATGACAAAGTCGATAAACCAAGTTGATAAAATAAAACATGTCAAAAATGAGAGAAATGGAGGGAAATCAAACTTCCAAACCATAGCTTTGTCATCCAGGCCTATTTCCAAGCCTAAAAAGTCAAAAGCGCATACGGGGTACTTATGGTTTAATAAGCGC